>NC_081380.1:18000841-18332230 GCF_030684315.1 Stegostoma tigrinum
TAAATCTGCTGCATTTAGTTTTAAATCTATGTTTCCTCCTATAATGGAAGTGGCCTTTTTTTTTAAACAAAAAAGTCTGCTCCCGTCTCTTCCTAATTTTAAGAATGTCTTTCACATCAACTTAATCTTTTGAATTCCAGCAAAAATGGCCCCAGTTTTTCAAGTCTTAATTCATATTTGTTTTGCTTCCTATTTGACATGATCAGAATGAATTTGTCACTTCAAAATCCATCCTGTTGATTTTCTTTAATTCGTTCACGGGTGGAGGTATCACTGGTGAGGCTGGTGATTGCTGTCCTGAAATATCTGTGAACCAGAATGATAAACTCCAGTCAATATGATCCTTGTATGCTGTTAAGGCTGTTGTTCCAGGACTCTGTTACAGAGGCAACATAAGTAAGGCAGTGTTTGTCCAAGTCAGGACGGTGTGTGACTTAGAAATAAACAGGTGATGGTGGTTATATGTGACTGCATCCTTTGCGCTTCTCTGATCTGGAGATTGAGAGCTCAAAATCTACACACAGTACTTTTTATATGGTGCTGTTGATGAATTGCAGGAATAATATTATTTTGTCATTTTGGATGATAACTTATGTTACCAATCTTTAGATGTTTGCTGTCCCCTGATTTGAGGACGCCACCTTCTCAGCATTATGAATTTCTGCTGTAGGTCCTCATTGGACTGAACAGGACTTTTCTCAACCCACAGATCTTTGGCCACGTGGTAGTAGGATCCAAATGCAGGAATTGTTTCTGTTTCTTTGTGTGCATATATTTTGGTGTAATGAAAGTAGTACTGAATGCATTTTTTCTAGTCTAAGACGTTACATGCGACATTGAAATGTTTACAAAACACAAATTAGAATTGAATAATGGAGTTAAGAACGAATGGAAAGCTGACAAGTAACTTCCATTTTCGCGGCAGCTCATTTTTAACTCATTGCTTATGTGCACCTCTAATGTTTAATCTTGCTAGATTTACTGCAACTTCTTTGCTTTCCTCTGAAGTTTAGATCCAGTTCTCACATTATTTTATTCTGTGTGATAGACTTAGAGCATTTTTGATACCAGATATTAAAAAATATTGACTAAAGTGTAATTTGTTGTCCTGATTTTTAAATGTCAAGAAACTTACCTCCAGTGCAAGAATTCTGATCCACCAATCCAAATACACAATAAATATTCTTAATTGATGTCTTTCACTTGTATATGTCATTTTTGCAGGTGTACCTGGAGTAAAGAGTGAACGTTTTGCAGAGGGCATGAAGGTGAAACATTGTGCATTGTCATTGGTAGGGGAACCAATCATGTACCCCAAAATCAATGAATTAGTGAAACTGTTACACCATAATAAAATCTCCACTTTTCTGGTAACAAATGCACAGTTCCCAGAGGAAATCAGGTGAGAATCATCAATTAAATTAGCAACCTTTGATAGACAAAGTTGTGATCCATTCTGGAAACTTAACTTTCAATCAAATTGTATATTTTTAAATTGTGGAATTTTATGGAAAAAGATTGTTGATATGTTGCTTTGACTATGTCTTAAACACTTCAGTGAAAAAGAAGAGAAATATTTAACTATTTGATTTTTAATTCATTAAATTAGAATATTTAAACAATTTAATACCACCTTCAACAGCAGCTTATGTTTCTACCATATCTTTTAATGTACTCTAGAGCCCCATTGTTTGTTGGGGTTACATTCCTTGGAAACATCAGTGATTTTCAAAAATGACAAAAAAAAGTGCACATTTAATACACACTTTCTACTTCCGGAAGTTTTCTTTGAATGTATTTTCTTTAAAATCCTGGATGCGCAAGATTGGAGATGCGCTGGGCAAAACAGTGTGCAGTAAGTTTTTGGTGCAATGAAGTAAATTCATAAAAGTTGGACGGTGGAACTTGACTAACAAAATATAGTTCACCCTTCAAATAAAATAATGTAACAAGATATGGCATGATAAATGAGATATGAACTCAGATGGTCAAAAGCTTGGTCAAAGAGCTTTATGTAATATCTTATAGGAGGAAAGAAAGATTGTTTGCTGGTGAGGTGTCGGAGGGAACTCTAGAGCTTAGGGCCTAATTTAAAATGAGGTGCGATTTACTATTTGTTACGTATCAAATATAGGATATTTTGATTTTGGCTGGATGTTGAAAGTTAAGACAATTATATCTTTACACCAAATTTACAGTATTGACGATTTAAATGTTTTTATTTTAATGTCATAGAAGTTACTTTGTGAATTAGTTCTAAACAATAGGTCGATATTTTAATGTTTTGATTTGCATCACTGAAACGCTGCTTGTAATTTTACTGTTAATAAAACTGATGCAGCACTATTAATGTACAGAATCTGACAATATATCAGAAATATGAAAGGTAGTTAAATTGATTTGTAAGTTTTATGTTTTGAATAGTGGCTGAGAGGTCGTTGATATAAATACACAAAGTGAAAGGTAAATTTTCCACTGCAGTATTGTCATGCAGATTGATTTTTCACTTCAAATTCGCCTTTTATGCAGTGTAGAACAGCATTATGGGAAAGAAATACATGTTCATCAAAGGGAGTTCTAATTTTTATTACGCACATTCACTCAAGTGTTCAGGTAGCATGCTGAAACAGCATAAATTTTTTTGTTTTTATGTGGTCATTAACATGTCACAAGCTGGAGCAGTGGATTAGAATTTTGTCATTTGGTGACCAAGAGCCAACTTTGAACCCATTTCAGAACAGATGACAACTTTCTGAGGTGCCAATGTGAAATAATCATGGATAGTACCAGCTTTGGAGAACGTTATAAAGTTAATGGTAAAGGTTGCAGTTAAATGAGTAGCAGCGAGAAATGCACCTTTCTGATCACATTCCACTTAGAATAGGAAAATAAAGCATGAGGCAATGTTCCTGAGCGATGAGGAAAAAACCATCTTGTAACCATGATAGTTGCATAACTGATCCAGTACAAAATGATCATGGATTGGGGCTTGCATGGGATGGATGTTACTTGTTAGTTGTTTCCCCACTTCTAGACACTGTCCAGCTACTGCAGTTTGTGAGAGAGACTGAACACTACAATTAGCAGACAACAGTCACACTCCAGATTTCTTGACAGATGGTCATTAAATAAAAAGCAACTGAAAATGGTTACCTTGAGAGTTCTTCTCTGACACATTCTCATAATGTCCCGAGATTGCAGTGATTAGCATCTGATCAGCAAACCCATCTACATTGCTGATATGTCTCCAGCTGTTGGAGGGCATGACCTTGACTTAGTGTTTTAAATTATTTTTAAAGTGATCTGGACAGACAGATACTAGGAATGACATGAATGTTGTGTGAGCTGTGACTGGTTTGACTGGATTTGTATTCACCATTGCTTAGTAGAATGAAATGAAACGTATAAAATTCTAACAAACTAAATAGACAGACTAGATGCAGGGAAGATGCTCCTTCTGGTTGAGGAGTCTGGAACAAGGGGTCACGATAGCAGGATAAGGAGTGGGCCATTTAGAACCGAAATGGAGATGCACTTCTTCACTCAATGTTTGGAATTTGCTACCACAGAAGGTTGTGGAGGCCAAGTCACTGAATATAGTTAAGATAGAAGTTGATAAATGAATTCACATTAAAGGAGAGGAATTCAGAATATGGTGTTGAGTTAGAGGACTGGCCATGATCGTATTGAATGGTGGAATTTAATAGGTGCCACCAGGTATTTCACTTGGATTCATGAATAGATCTGATCTCTAGTCATCGTAACCATTTTTTTTCCATTGGTAACAATGTAAGTAAAGAAAGAGTAGATAGATATGTAATTAATTTTAGGGATTTGGTCATAGTGGGAAAAATTCTTGTTCTGAATCAAAAGTTTTCAATAAAATAATTTCCTCAAATATGTTCTTTCCTTCAGAAAACTTGAACCAGTTACTCAGCTTTATGTCAGCGTGGATGCAAGTACAAAGGATAGTCTGAAGAAAATTGATCGCCCTCTTTTTAAGGACTTCTGGCCAAGGTTTCTTGAATCCCTGAAGGCCTTGGCGGACAAGGTATGGAGATTATTTATGTAACTTTACTAATGTATAATAAAGCTTTTGTTACACGGGATGTTCTGGGAATGGATGGTGCTGTGTTTTGTTGAGGAGTTGCATTACTCCAGACACAAGGTGCTGCTTCCTCTTTGAGGAGAAGCAGCTGGTCAGCTAAGGGCCCCAGCGCAGCAGGGCATCAGAGTAAAACCAGAACCCAGCAGACGATTACAACTGAAGACCAAGGTGAACAGAGACTCTCACTGGTTTAGATAAGCAGCTCTGAGTGCAATGTTCACACTCATTCCCAGTGAATTGACATTGCAGTGCAGTGCAGTATGAGCACATCCATTCTCACGTGGCCATGTGCCCAGTGATAGAAAATTTCCTTCAAAGGGTGGCTTTTGAGTTTCATCTCGAGTGACATTTGAGGTTTAGAAATCTGCCATTTAACATTTGGTTCCAAACAGTAGGCCAGCTTTTCTTTGAAACAAAGTGAGCTGACAGTTGACTTGCCTGGTAAATGCAGCTTCCTGGTTTTCGATGTCCTTGTGGGTTTCCAGCTGGCATTTTTAAAAATAAAAAGTATGAATTGGGTGTCAGTATCAGGGAGAGGTTCTGAACGTTGAAATGAACAGTCGTCCTAATCCATTGTGCCATGTCCTGCTCCCAAACATAGTATCTGATTTCAATGCAGTATGTAATTCAGAAGCTTCTCAGTAACAGAAGGAGGTGAGTCTCTCCCATTTGTTGTAGAATGATATAGTCTCACTCTCATACATAATCTCACTCCTGCTCTCGTGCACAATTTCACTCTCTCCTCTCTCTCTCACACAATCTGTCACACTCTCCTGCACAGTCACATGTTAAAATTCCTGATCCCGGCCCAGTTCACACGTGCAGACCCAGTGATGTTTTGTCCATGATGGAGGATAGTTATCTGACTGGATATTATAACATTGCAACATCAAGGCACTAAGTGTAACAGAGTTTGCTACATCCCATCACATCTACTTTGCTGTCTGTATTGTGTGAATTATATTTAAAACATTGGCTGACGGAATATAATATCATGAAATGTGATTCATCTTTGTAGGAAGAAGAGAGGGAGAAATAAAATGTTTGTGTTTAAAATGGTGAGACACTATTGAATATTATTGCCCAGGGGTTTAGGGTGATTTTGTACACAAATATCAGAAACTTAACATGATAGTAGAGCCAATAAACAGGAAGACAAATTGGTAAGTATGGAATGAACTACCAAAGGAAGGTTGATGCAGGTACGATTACAACATTTAAAATATATTTGAGTAGGTATACAAATGGAAAAGGTCTAGAGTGCTGTGGACCAAACACAGGCAAATGGAACTAAATTAGCTTGGTCGGTGTGGACGAGTTGGACTGAATGGTTTGTTTCTGTGCAGTATGACTCTATGAAGGGGATTGGGAATAACAGAAATCCTGATTAATAGCACACTTTTGTTGATACGGTGCCAAGTAACACAGTTTCCTGCATACTGCAATGTATGGATACATCAATGTGCCATGTTGATAAATAGTGCAGCATTAAGAAAATATTTCTGATTTGGACAGACAAAAAGATCATTATTGATTTACTTTGAGTTGAATTGCAAATCAAAGAGCTCTGTTTTCAGTTTTCATACTTTGATGCATTAGCTTTTTATTGGTACAGGTATTTCTGCTATAATGCAGTTTCATTAATGTGAATTGGCTGAAATGAGATTGATGAATAGTGGAAGCTGTTTGGATAGTGAAACTTTCTTCTGTACAGTATAGCGATTTCCCCCAATGCGATCTTCTATAGCATGAGGTTGCACAAGAATGCAACTATCTATATGTTGTCGTGTATTTTGCCCAATATCCGAGCTACCACATTTTCCAAAAGACTACCAGTGCCCACTCTTCACCACCTGCAAATTTTAATCTTACACTGACAACTGCTGTGTATGTTCAGTAATTGATCTAATAAATCCAACTGACTGCTTTAATTCTTTTTAAGTTTGTATCTTCCTGGCTAAAAATTGACATTACATTTACATTTGTTATGCACCAAGATACAGGTCACAGTTATATCTGCCATATTAATATTCACTTACAATATATTCACTTTATATTCACTCTTGCAAAGAGTGTAGGGGGTCTTCTCAAACTCTAAAAGACACACCACAAGGACGAGAGTCTTGCTTCAGCAGTAGCACTTCTTTATTCAAGCTTGCATTTGATTACAGCAGGGAGTGCTCCATGACAGTCTCACAGGATGTTCAGGGAGACTCTGATCACGTTGGACAGTCCCCGACCTTTAATAATATACAGAATATAATCAACTGTGCACAAAACGTAAAACCGTGTGCAAACGTAATGTGGCCATGGGCAGAATTAGTGGTACAAACCAGTTAAAACAAACTGCAAGATAACCAAGTGTGGAGCTGGATGAACAGCAGGCTAAGCAGCATCTCAGGAGCACAAAGACTGACGTTTTGGGCCTAGACCCTTCATCAGAGCTTTGTTATCTTGGATTCTCCAGCATCTGCAGTTCACATTACCTCTAAAACAAACTACAGTTGTACTGTACTTTAGCAAGGTAAAGCCGTTACTTAGACAGCCAGACATACATTAATTGAAGCAGAATGTGGTGAAGATAAGAGTGTACAGATGCTATGAACTCTAGCTTTTTGGCATCTGTCCTACGTGACTTCTCAGGCAAGGGAAAGACAGGTTGCAAATACAGCAGTATGTACTGACTAGATTCCCTACAGTGTGGAAACAGGCCCTTCGGCCCAACAAGTCCACACCGCCCCTTGAAGCATCCCACCCACACCCATCCCCCTATAACCCACTCACCCCTGAACATTACGGGCAACTTAGCATGGCCAATCCACCTAACCTGCACATCTTTGGACTTTGGGAGGAAACCCACGCAGACACGGGAAGAACATGCAAACTCCACACAGACAGTCGCCCGGGGTGGGAATCGAACCCAGGTCCCTGGTGCTGTGAGGCTGCAATGCTAACCACTGAGCCACTGTGCCGCACTGTACTGTTTCACAAAGCTAAAGTTTCCCTATTTGAGCTTCTAGTCATGTATTATTTTAACTCGTTTCTGCATATATTGACAGTCTGAACATACAGGTATTCCATAATTGCTTCCTTTTTGATCTCCAGATCAACTTCACCAGTCTTCTGCAAATGGAGGGTCATAGCCCAGGGAAAAAGGCCCCATGCCCAAGCATTCATTCTCATCATAATTGGGACTGTTTGATATGCAATCGGGAAACGTGGGAGCAGGCTTTTGTCTCCACTGGGGGAAGATTGCACATGTTAGGCAGGTTGCTTGAACCTGTACTACAGTTATAACAAGGATGATCTATAGTGGGTCAGGATGCTCCACCAAGTCCCAGAAGGCCACTATCCAGATCCAGGTGGTGGGCGTGGGGGTTTGCCCTTATGGGATTGATTCTTTATCCTGTGATAACTAACAATCAAGTCCTGGGTTCTGAGTCAGAACAGAGCAGTCTTTAAGTTTTAATTACTGGGGTGGCGTCTTCATCTTCCATCCTTCTCCCTGGATAACCTGACTGTGTTTGTGTCCTATGGGTATGTGGCTGGCTGGTGGCAAAGGGCTCCCTCAAAGGGAATGAAATCTGCTGTTTTAAGAGTAGTGTCGATGTCTTTCATTTATGAAAGCTTAGTGAGTGGACACATTGAACAGTTCCTTTTTGTTAGAGTGGTATTTATTTCTGTTGCATGCATGAAACTGAAGCATGCAGTTTGTGTTTTTAGTAGCTGTGGATAGCCTGGCTTTGATGTAGCCGTTTGTGCTAACTTTCAGATGGAATTGAAAACTGGAATATGAACCAAAATGTTACCAACTGCACTTGACGTAGACGTAGAGAATGATTGCTGCATGGGGTAATAAGTTTCAGTAGCATTAAATCTCTCTCCAGTTGGTGATATGCTTCTTTTTGCATGCTAATCTATTTAGAGGATAGGAAATAATCTTTAGCCATTTTTACTTCATTCTATTTAACACTCTGGGTAGAAGTCCTATCTCTGGGAGCTCTCAGTTCTGAGCTCAGCAGCAATCAGTGTCAATGTAGGGACTACAGTAGTCCCAGCATGAGGGACCGGAATGAGAGATAAGGGATGGAAATGTTGCTCAAGCAAGACTAGGGAGCCCTGACAAGGGAGAACTCACTTGAATTTTGCAAGAATGGTGAATCTAGAGTAGCTGGGTTGTGGAAGAGAGCACCTGTTGGAGGGTGAATGACCTATGAAGGAGAATCCTGTCATAGGTTGAGGGGCACCGTCCCTATTCCATACCTTCTACTGGCCCCCACAGTAGAAATGGGCTTTTCTTGTGACAGGTTAAATTCAGCTGGTGTAGGGGTGAGGCCCCGACATGGTCATTAATATCCACATAAGAGCCTCAACTTGCCCAGGATCAGGTGGACAATTCAATGCTGCTCCTACTTTTGGAAAAATTTGTGGTGGGGCTGGGCAAGAAACAGCCCTGTCCACGAACATTTATAAAATCTATGCTTTTATCAACAATTTCGGCTTCCCCGTTCCTCATTTAGATCCTGGGAAAAACAGTATTTTATTCCTTTTGTGAATGTTATTGACATGAGGTTTTTCTCTGATAATCGTTGGGTCTTAGTTTTCTTCTAAACAGTTATACAATGTCTACAGTTTGGAAACAGGCCCCTTGGCCCAATAAGTCCATGCTGACCCTCCGAGCATCCCACCCAAACCCATCCTCCTATAATCTACACATCCCTGAACACTATGGGCAAATTTTCATAGCCAATCCACCTAACCTGGACTGTGGGAGGAAACCAGAGCACCTGGAGGAAGCCCACGCAAACACCGGAAGAATGTACAAACTCCATACAGACAGTCATCAAGGGTGGAATTGAACCTGGGTTTCTGGTGCTGTGAGGCTGCAGTGCTAGCCACTGAGCTGCCCATAACTTGTTGACTCCTGGTGATTTCTCTGTAAAATATTTTCAACTTCTGCTCTGTACCTAGCTGGTTTTAAAGCTCTACTGAAAACATTTTGGAAAAGTGTTTTTATTTTAATCATTCCCCAGAAAATTTCAAGCCTGTTTCTTGATCTTCACGATTCCCATGATTTTCTGCTGCAGCGCTGTAGGAGCTGCTTTCTTGTGGATAAAATTTGAATCCATGACCCCCACCTGCCAGACTGCATGGGATATGAAAGATTCTTTAGCACCACATCAAAGAAGAGCAGAGGAGTTATCCCGTGCCTTGACTGATGTTTGTGTCTCAATCACAAAATAAATCCTCTGGTCATCATTGCATTGCAGTGTGTATATGTTGGGTGCCATATTTCTTACAGCACTGCAGCGACTATACTTCAAGTTCTAATGTGTTCTCCCACCTCAACTGCTAAATGCACTTCTAATATGTTTGGGTTTTGACAGTAAGGGTGAGTGAAGCTCTGGGGGCAGAAAACACTTCTCTTGTTTTGACATGAGGGCTAACATGACCTTTTTAATAATGTTCTGATTACATCATGAGATAGTTGGTCCCATTACTTATGGGAGAAAGAGCATTACAGGTTGGATGATTTGGAGAATGCTGTTTACACAGTTTGAATTTGAGATTGGATTCCTTTCCTGACTGCACGATCTCCCTGATCAGGTGACACTTCTTGGAAGGGCTTCTGGTGGATGCGCACTGAAGCGATTGCCTAGTTTCATTGTTTTGTCATCTTTAAGGTGGACTGTAAAATAATTACTTAGAACAAACAGGAGTAATGTATGCATATTGGTGATCAGAACTTTTATGGTGGTTTCTATTGAATGTTAATTACAATGCTTAAGGGAAATCAGAAGATAGCAACTTTGCAAATTCATAGTGAATGATTCATTTGGTAAATGAGTTTGGATTTTATTGACTTCAAATACCCCTGCAAAAACGATCTTTAGTCAGTTAATTAAAAAGCAATGTGCAGAATTTGTTTCATGCTGTTTCCATAAATCCAGGATAAATAATGAAAAATGTCTAGCACACTGTTTCAAATATCTATATTGTTATTATTTCTTAGATTAACTATATTTTTTCTCCCATATTTGTTTGCATTTTACTTTTGTATGTACTCTAAATAATTTCTGTTCTGAAGACAGTTCTAATGAAAGTGGTGTTGAGATTTAAATCATTTTATATTATAACTTGCATTCACTTTGTTCCATTGCTTTTATTAATTTTCTCAGTAATTCTTTCAAATATTCCCAAAGGAATAGTTTTAAACTGCCAATTTAATAAATAAATGCTGTGATTGAATAATTACCTGTATATTTAATTTTTTTGTAATGCATAAAAGTTTGGAAAAAATTTATAATGTCAAAATTGCACACTTCCAACTCTTCCAATATTTACACTCTGCTCTAATTTACAAAATATTTGCATAACTCCTCTTCTGCAGCAGTAGCAAAATCATTTTTAGATGTACGGTTATAAATTAAAAAATATAGACCTCTTGTGTAATTTTATGTCTGAAATTTGTAGACCAGTTTAAAATACATAAAAAAAATTGATCTCCAATTTCCTAATATCCAACAATGCTCTACTGTAGAATGTTTTAATCCATGCGTTAATGTGTACTTTTAGCTTGAACTGTTTAACTGTCCATTTTGGCTTCTGCCAATCAAAGTTTGCACCAACTGGTCAACTTACTGTTCTATATATTTTGCACAAGAATAAAGTGACAATTATTAAGCTGACAGGAAGCACCTAGTTGAACACATTTGAAGTCTAAAACTGAATAGATACAAATAAAAGGCTAGTATCTTCTTAGTTTTTGTAGTATTATCTCAAGTTCATACTGTGACTGTTGTTTGTTCGGATCTGAACCGATATATCTTCCATTTTTTACTTGCCAAATTTATCTGGCCCTATGATTCCACTTTCAGCCATGTTCTTCTTCCTTTGTATGTTATCATGCCTGCTTTGATTTACTTTCTTGTTTGACTGAGGAATAGTGATAAAATCTTGTCTCTTCCCAGGTTCTTAGGTTTGAATTTCTCACGAATGAGCTCCTTGTTAATCTCAGATCATTCTATGGTTCTATCTATTGCGTGCATCATCAAACTTCTCCAGAGCTTGAGCACCTCCTCACTCCCTCACTCTGACATCTGTTCCCAATTCTTATAAATCTTTTTAGTCTCCTTACCATTGTAGATACTACTTCAGTTTGCAATTACTACTTCACTGCTCTCTTAAAATTAAGACCGTTGTCATCTGTCTAGATCGGCAGCTGAGCACTAACTAATGACTGACAGTGGCAATATTTTTCTTCCCTCTGAAACTTTCCCACCTGATTTTACTATCTATTATTTGCACCATCCAGATTTCAATGGCTGCAGCATAGTCTATTGTTCAGATCACACTTTGGCAACATCTCCTGGTCTTCTGTTCCTTTTCCTTTTGACCACCTCACCCTGTCCCCTAGGTCTCATCGCTTCTCAAAATCCTTGTTGGTGGTTGTGCTGTCAAGCTCCATCATTCTGATGAAAGATCATCCACCTGCGACATTAATTATATTTCTCTCTCTGTATAGATGCTGCTTGACCTGCTGAATATTTCTTACATGTGGCTTCCTCTTTACTCCAATTTATATTCTACCCGTTCATCTGCAGAAGGGGTCTGAAGGGAATGTTGACAACCATATTTGACTGCATAGTCACTTCGTTACTGCCAAATTGTCATCTCTGTGCTGTCTTGAATACATCATATCCACCTTTTAAGATCAGAAAATTGAAGCATTTCTTTGGCTGCCAAGGACAAACTCTGGTCTCTAAAACCATAAACCCTCTTTGGATACAGTCAATTCTGAATGAGATTGTAGGTGATTTTGAAATGCTGTTTAAGAGAAGCCATTCAGAGTTTGCATTAATAAGGCCACTTATTTTCATCTGTTTCTACCTTAACTCCTTCACTACTGAAGCTCTTAGCCATGCTCAAGTATGACAAGATTCTTGTCAATAAAAATCCATCACTATATTCCAAGATGTGTAAAATACAACTGTTTTTGTCAATTGTACATAACGCAAGTTCCCCGCCCTGTTCCCCTTCAGAAAAATGTAGTATATTGTCCTTACAGATTTCCATTCCACGCCCCCCCCAACCCGTCTGTTGAATTTAAAGTCTGTATCTTCAAGTTGCACCATAGACTTGGTCCTCATTCCCTACCTCTGATATTTATAGTCTGAATGAAAGTGGCATACAAGCACAAATTTGCTAATTGATAAGTTATGTGAAATCACTCTCTTTTGGAAAGGAAGGAAATGGTATAAAAAAATTTTGTCACAAAGCTGCAGATTACATTGGTGAAAGTTATTTTGGAAAGGCTTTAACATTAATAAAAATAGGCAGTGCGGAAGCTAAGTTATGCGAATGGAATGTAAAGCTGACCTTTTTGTACATTATTACATAATGTCAGTCATAAATCTCGGAACCTGGAAAAAGAAATAATTCATAAATGGAGAATCCAGAGCTTAGCACCGTGAAAGGCTGAACGTGCTTCATTAATATACATCTACAAAGTCAAGACAAAGTCGTCAAAGTATTCATACAGAATGGATTTTTTTTCACATTCCATGGCTCCTGTTGATTATTTGGCTGCAACAATACACAAAGTTGATTGTCATGTTAGGGTTGCCATTTTAGTCCACTAATTAATTAGGTGCAATCCAAAAAGGTGTGCACTTGCTTAAATAATTTGGAATGCCATCTTTCAGTGAAAGATAGGAGAGGAATTCATATTCTACTTTGAATGAATATGTATTTTGCCAGTTGATTACTTTATAATTAGATGCAATTGATGACCCAAGTATAAATGATTGTCCTTTGTGCTTCAGAAATAAATGGATTACTCTGGGAATTAAGAAGTAAACTGTTGGGACAGTGTGGCTTGAAGAGTATCTATTGGAGCAATAAAACCTAAAACTAATAGATTGTAATTTTATGACTAGATATAGCAATAATGAAATAGAAAAACATTTAAGTGTTTGAGAGTGGCACTCTGGTGGCCAGTGGTGCGGTGGTAACATATTCCAGAGTCCCAGCTAATGCTCTGGAGTTTTAGATTTGAATCCCACCACATCGGATTGTGAAATTTAATTTGGTTAATTGGATTTTTTTGGAAACAAAAGCTAGTCTAATGGCAGCAGTGAAACCATTATTTTCCACAAAAACCCATCTAGTTCGCTAATGTTTTTTAGGGTGATAAATAAATCCAACATCTTACCTGCTCTAGCTTATATGTGAGTCTAGACCCACAGCTACTGACTTTTAAATCCCCCGAAGTGAGGTAGAGAGGTAATCAAATCTCCATTGTGCATCAGAAAAAGAATGAAACCGGACCAACTATCCGGCAGCAACCCAGGCAGCGGAAATAACAATGACAGACCCAAACTGGCCGACCCATCAGCATCGTCCTTACTAACATTTTTGTGCCTGTACGTATACTGGAAGGCTTTCCCTTCACATGGGTCAAGCAACAGCCTGACAGATCCCACTTACAGATTCGTACCTTACAGCCAACATCCTAGACACCACCGACAGAATCTGAATGTATGACCTGTACTGCTGAAAGGGTAGTATTGCCAGAGGTGGCAAAACAGTGATATACAGCGAGCAGGGAGTTACCCTGGGAGTTTTCAAAATTGATCATCAGCACTATGAAGTCTTATGACATCAGGTCAAATGTGGGTGAGGACACCTTCTGATTATATATTTCCCAGCCCCTTGTTTGATGAATTTACTCCTCCATATCGAACGACACTCAGAAGAAACACTGAGGGCAGCACAGGCATCGAGTGAATGCTGGGTGGTGACTTCAGTGTTCATTAGCAAGCATGGCTTGACAGTAGCATTTCTGGGTCCTGAAGGACATGACTGCGGACTGGGCCTGCAATAGATGGTGAGGGAAACAACCAGAGGGAAAATCCTACTTGACCTCATTTTGACCGATATACCTGTTGCAGATGCGTTTGTACATGATAGTATTAGTTGGAGTGACCACTGCACAGTCCTTATGGATGAAGCCTGGTGTTTACGTTGAAGATACCTTCCATTATGTTTGGTATTACCATGCTGCTAAAAGGTATCGATTTCAAACCGCTCCAGGAACGCACAACTGGGCATCATTAGGTGGTGTGGGCCATCAACAGTAGCAGAATTGCATTAGTTTTCAAATTCTAATCTCATGGCCCAGTATATCTCCCACAGTATCATTGCCATCAAGGTGTAGGATCAACCACTGGGCTGGTGAAAAGTGCAAGAGGGCTTGCCAGGAGCAAAAGGTGTCATGCTGGTGAAACTACAGACTAGAACGACTTGCACACCAAAAGTGTAAGCAGCATGTGATAGACAGGGCTAAGTGATCCCAGGGCCAACAGACCAGATCTAAGCTCTGCAGTCCTGTCACATCCAGTTGTAAGTGGTGGTGGAACACTGGAAAAGGAGTTCCACAAATGTTTTCGTTCTCATAAGGCAAGTCCAGCATATCAGTACAAAGATAAGGTTGTAGTATTTGCATCCACGTTTGTCCAGAAATGCTGAATGGATGATTAATCTCTGCCTATTCTTAAGGCCCCCAGAAGTACAGATGACAATTTTCAGAGAATTCATCACCCATAAAGCACAAGTCAGGACAGTTGAGGAACACTCTCCACTTAGCTTAATGTGAGCAGCTCCAACAATACTCAAGTACCTACACCATCCAGGATAAAGTAGCCCCCTTGATTACCGCACTATCCACTTGGCAGCAGTGTGAACTGTCTATAATATGCAGTGCAGTAACTCATCCAGGCTCCTTTGATACGACCTTCCAAAACCAGCAATGGACAGCAGATACGTAGTAACACCACCACCTGCCAATTCATTTCTAAACTCTACAGCATACTGAATTGGAAATATGTTGCTGTTTCTTCACTATCAATAGGTCAGATTGCTGAAACTCCCTTCCTAACAGTACTGTGGTTATATTTACACCCCAGAGACTGCTGTGATTTGAGAAGCAATTCACCACCACCTTTTATGGGCAACTTGGGATGAGTAATTAATGCTGCTGAACCAGCAACACTGGTATTCTATCTAATATGTGAAGAAAAGATGTAGGATTAAATTTTTAGCATTTTGAGTTCATTTACATTGAAGTACTGAGTTCAGGCTAATTCTGTTTCACGTTGGAGCCAGGTAAATCCCTGTTGCGATTGCTTGGGAAATAATTAGAAAAGGATTTCACATCTGGAAATATAGGATTGTTGAATGCTCCCCCCCCACCCCCGACCTGCCCTGCTTAAAAATTTGATTACAGCTTTCAGAAATGCACTGAATGCATGCTGTTACAAATTGAGCACTGCATAAGCCGTTCTCTTTGGAACAATGGTATTTGTGACTCCAATAAATGATCTGATCATGTTGCATTTAAAAGTACAAGTAGTCCTCATTTAACGTTGTACCATTTTAGTTTATTTAGTTTTTGTGTAGTTTACTGTTCAGAGCTTTTTTATTTTGTTTTGCATCACCCTTCTGCTTTGGTAGTTTGTGCTTTGTTGATTTCTGTTACTGTTGACATCAGAATCCAGTATTGCGTTGCCTACATACCAGACACTTTCTCCCTTTTCAGCTACAGGCAGAGCTTTACTTTGCTATTGGCCTTGCTTTCTGACCTTGTCACTCAGCTTAAGTGCCTGGCCCTGTCCTTTGCTTTGTTTTCCGACTTCATCTACTCCCAGTCTTGCCACCCAGCTTGTTCCATCCTTGCCTCATTTACCATGGGTCTTGTCTCTTCACCGCCTCATTCTGTCTCAACCCCAACAATTCCTACCTCTGACTCCAGGTTTGGTCTTGGCTTCACTTCAGTCAGTGCATCCAGTTGCACTGACTGATTTCTGTCACTAGATGGAGCCAGTCAACATTCCGTGCTACATGCAACATTCATGTATATTTCAAATTAATTTTTAATTTTGATTTACATATGTATCAATTTAGCCATTTAAAATTGCAAGTAATATTGAATTTTAACTTGGAGGATGGAGCTAGAGTTTGAGATTTATCAATGATTCCTGTGAGAATTAATACTTCATTTAATGAACCATTGTTTAAAGAAAACTTTGAGAAATTCAACCTCCATTCTAAGTGAAGCCTTTTTTTAAAATTGTGCTGCTAAATAATTGGTACATGTTAGAGATGTAAGAATAATACTACCTGTGATTTGAAGACAAATCTTGGAATCATTTGGGAAATAGCTTGAAATGGCAAAGGAGAGAACGTAGGATCTTTTCGTAGATGTGAGCTAAGATTTGCCGAAGGTTTTTGTCATTGGCACTTCGAAACAGTCACTAACGGAAGAACCAGTACTTGTGATGAGCTAGAAACCAAAAGAACTGCTGATGCTGTAAATCAGAAACAAAAACAGGAGTTGCTGGAAAAGCTGAGCAGGTCTTTTAGATTGGCTTAGATTCGATTCCCTACAATGTGGAAACAGGCCTTTCGGCCCAACAAGTCCACACTGCCCCTTGCAGCATCCCATCCCCCCATAACCCACACACCCCTGAACACTACGGGCAATTTAGCATGGCCAATCCACCTAACCTGCACATCTTTGGATTTGGGAGGAAACCCAAGCAGACATAGGGAGAATGTACAAACTCTACACAGACAGTTGCCTGAGCCTGGAATCGAAACCAGGTCCCTGGCACTGTGAGGCTGCAGTGCTAACCACTGAGCCACCATGCAGCAACTGTGAAGAGAAATCCAAATTAATGTTTCAGATCCAGTGACCTTTCCTCAGAACTGGACTCAATGGTAACGTGAACTCTGATTTCTCTTCACAGATGCTGCCAGACCTGCTGAACTTTTCCAGCAACTTCTGTTTTTGCTACTTGTGATGAGCTGGTTGGCTTCTTGTATGCAGTGAAACTCTCTGAAATTTCTGAGCATTGAATGATGAGAGAGATTAGTTTTTGGGACTGTCCAAATTGTCTGTACAGATTTTTTTTGTTTTCCTGGGAAGTGGTATCACTGGCAAGGCCAGCATTTATTGCTTGTTCCTAATTGCCTTTGAACCAAGTGGTTTGTTAGGCTGTTGCTAAGGGTAGTTAAGAATCAACCATTAGCTATGGGTCTGGAGTCACATGTAGGCTGGGTAAGAACAGCAGGTTTCCTTTTTTAAAGGACATTAGTAAACTAGATGGGTTTTAATGATAATTGATAGTCCTTGAGATCACCATTATTAAGAGTAGCTTTAAATTTGAAATTTATTAATTAGAACTTAGAACAATACAGCGCAGAACAGGTCCTTCGGCCCTCGGTATTGCGCCGACCTGTGAACTAATCTAAGCCCCTCCCCCTACTTGGACTCCTGTCCCCAGCATATCAGTCAGAACCTTTGGATTACTAGGCCAGTGACCTTACCACTCCACCATTTAACTTTCAACGTATAGCTAGTCTTTTCTACATTACTGTCTCAAAATTTGCTTGAAGCTGGTATATCCACCGAGCTATTTCAGTCTTGATACTTTCCCATTCAATAGTGACCATTGGGAAACCAACTAGCCAAAGTTTGGACACACAGATGCTTGGTGCTTCACTTCATCTGAAACTAGTTGTTCTGTATTGCATCCTGAGAGAAATTTGCAATTTTTACATTTCTGTTTCAGTGAGTTTATTTCAGTCATATGTGCAAGTTAGTTACTTAAAAATAACTTTTTACTTGGGGATGACGTAGGAAGTAACATAGGAATCTGATGTCATATTTTCTGCAGTGGTATGACATTTGTGCAGTGAGGATAAGCGGCATGTGCCAGGTGATAGTCTTGTTGAACGGCTGAAAGCAATAGTTGTGCTTTCATGACTATTGAAAAGCACTTCACCATTGATGTCTGAGGATCACAACTGCGTCAATTACTTGTGTACTATAGTTACAAAACCAAGGCAGGTGCAGTATACTCTGTGATTTGTCACTTCACTTTCTAACACCACAAAGTTTATTCAGCATTCACAAGGTGTAAGTAAAAAATGTAATGGAGTGCTCATCCCTGAAGGATGATTATAACTGTAATAAAATACAAGAAGCCCCATGTCATCCAGGCTTTGTTTAATAGGTGCACCTGCAGTATATGGGCAGGAAGCACTGGCGGTGGGTTAGCTCAGTCGACTGGGTGATTGGTTTGTGATACAGAGGATACCAAAGGCCTAGGTTCAATTCCTGTACCAACTGAGGTCACAATGTAGGTGGTTGCCTCTCGCCTGAGGTATGGTGACCCTCTGGTGAGACTTATCACCCAGTCATGTCTCTTTCACCAATGAGAAAGCAGCCCTTCAGTCCTCTGGTATTATAGTGATTTTATTTTTTTGCCCCACTTGTGATGCATGCCATTCAAGCAACAATGACGTGGTAACATCTTTCATCCAGCGTAGAATCCCTACAGTGTGTAATTAACATATTTGGGCAAGATGTACTGACTTCACTGTATCTCACTGTTGCTGCTATCTCTGTTTTCTGTAATTCCTTATTTAACACTATTTTGTGAGCATCATAAACACAGATTTCAGTGTGTAAAGGAGGAGGTACAAGACCACAGTCTTGGCGACTAGAGATGAGCTATAAAATAGGTTATTCTGTGTTTTTGATTGGAGTGCTCTGGAAATGGTGGCAGTAGCATACTAAAATTCATGAGAAATAATGGGCTCAACAAATATTAATTTTGTGCTGAAGAACAGTAATTGTTTACAGAAAGGGACATAGCACAGGTGGTGCAGGATTAATTATGGATGTGGATGTGTATGGAGTCTCTCACTGAGGTTTTATCAAAATCATTTCAAACCCCTATACACATCTAATTTATCCCCTACCATCTGTTTATTAACAGTAAGAAAGAAAGCACAACTTGTACTTCAGTTGAAAATCTGTTACGGCCATATAAATTAGGGTGTTGGCAAATATTTTCAAATAAAATCCTGCCTTTTTGCAGTCCTCAAAAATAAGTTTCTCAGTATGTATATCTTTTTATGTGACAAATTACAAATTCTCAAATGAGTGATGTCCTTTTTTTTGTTTTGCATAGTCAGCACAATCTTACTACAATTGGCATCATGATTCTTCATTCTTTGTTCACAGCATGGATCCTTGAACCATTTTCAAGATAAAGTTAGATTTCATAATGTTTTAATAAGTTTGAGAGCAAACATTTTCCTGTGAGCTATACACACAGGCACCTTTTAGGTACATCTGTTGTCTGTTCAGCATTGCAATGTTATATCTTGGATCATATATTTCTATTCCAGGCCATTTTCATTACTTCTAATTGGTAGGCTAAGGGAGTTTAACCTTCCTAAGAGGCTGAAGAGGTAAATGTAAGAATTTATTGATAATAGGAATTTAAAATGTTGTACTTCATAAAGGCTAATCTTTTTGGTCTAGAGATAATGGGAACTGCAGATGCTGGAGAATTCCAAGATAATAAAATGTGAGGCTGGATGAACACAGCAGGCCAAGCAGCATCTCAGGAGCACAAAAGCTGACGTTTCGGGCCTAGACCCTTCATCAGAGGACCCTCTGATGAAGGGTCTAGGCCCGAAACGTCAGCTTTTGTGCTCCTGAGATGCTGCTTGGCCTGCTGTGTTCATCCAACCTCACATTTTATTATCCTTTTGGTCTAATTCCTTACAACTGAATGTTTAATCAAATGTAAATCTTCTGAGTTTTCCTGCTCAGTTCAAATGAAACCCAATCTGGAAAATGATTCAATCTTTTGCTGACAACATTGGGCATCTATTCCAGTTGCTCTTCCAGTGTCTGTCCAATATACAATGAAGATGAATATTAACACCAGAATATTGAAGGGCTAAGTGGCCTACTCAGCACCTACTCCTTATGACCTTGTATCTTCCTAATAGAATTAACATGCAGAAAGGGGCCAGTTACGACCTTTTCTGATAGCAAATGTCAATATTTTAATTGCTGGTACCAGTGAAGCAGAGGGACTATTCTCAACAAAATTAGATATGTTTGAGCTTTGAAGACAATAAAGCTTTTTGAAGGAAATGGAAGTAGATGGAAGTGAGATACCAAGAATGAAGGTTGAGACTGATTATCTCTTACCGCCTGACTTAAGGAAAATGAGGGTCAAATGGATGAAAGTTAAGAATGAGATAAGTGACAGTGAAGCAAGTAGAAGCTAGCAATGGAACAGCTGATTGGATACTTGATGGCTGATTTTGAAGGATATACAGTGAGGAATCAAAAGAGGAGGAATCGGAGCCAAGAACAAAGAATAAGTGATGGGTAGAATTAAAGAATGCAGCTGAAGGGGAAACCTCATAGCAATCTCACTACAAAGTAGAGTGTTGGGAGGTTCTTGTGTACAGCCACCCCCTCCACTGGGTAGCTCCATGTTGTACTGTTGGTATGCTGCTGTCATCAGATTTTCTCCAAGTTGTATTGATTTTTGCACAAATTTTATGTTAATTGCCATGTTGCACTTTACTTTCCCTGTTATTAAATGTAAGCTGTTATTGGAAGCCTCTTTACAAACTCAACTGTTGGTACATGAACACTTTTGAAATCTTTTGAAGTCTGAAACTTTTGTCAGTAATTGTCTGTAATTTGTGATTAATGTTTTGACTCTTAGTACCCGAAACAGCCCCATAAATTAATTCTATCCGACTTGAGTGTTGCTGTTGTACAAGTGCCGTGAACACACATCATACCAGGAAACTAAGCTTGTGCAGTTTTCACAGTATGCAATATGGATGTAAAGTCAATAGTATACCTTAAACAGCTTGGGTTAAGTATATTTTAACCAAAAATGGCATTAAATTCTTTATCTAAGCCATTTATATTAGCACTGTTTGAAATTGTCAATGATAAATAACAATAACTCTTCAATATTCAGTTAATTAGCCATATGATTGATATCCAAGCAAAGATCGATGATAAATTGCTTTTAAAGAAATTTGCATGACTTATGATTGATAGTGCAGTTCAGAAAATGGTAAAGGGATGAGCTTCATGCTCAGCCTAGCCATGCTTGAGCAAATCTAAACAGTGACGGCAGATTTTGGAAGAACTTCATACTGACCTAAATTGCCTAGTTGAAACCTGCAATAGTTCATTATGTAATGACAACAGGTTGAAATTCAGAACTGCGTTATATGTGCAATCCTGTTTTCATTGTGTATTACTGCATGTCATGACTGCATGTCATGACTGCATTAGATCGAACACATCTTCATGACTTAATGAGTGATATTGTAAAATAGTTTAAAGCGGTTGATTCTTCGCATTGATTTAGTTTCCATGCAGTATCACCTGTTGCCAATCTGTGAATGATGAAGACTGTCATTAATGATGTTAATTATTCAAAATATTCAGAAAACTGGGAGAAGAAATAAATTGGTCATTTATAGGTTGGCAAGTGAAAAACAAAATATCAGCGTTTGGGCCTCAGAAATTTATAATCAGAGACACATCCAAGTTGTTAATAGGTTCTAATTAGGCTGGCCAAATAGCAACTAAAAGGACTGGAGGTTTCTTGTGCAGCAACTTTATTGACTATATTATTCACTCGCCCAAGCCCAGCAACTTCCCTTTTTTGGTATCTAGATGTCAATTAATAAGCCACAACACCACTGCCCATTTAACCTTAATTACTTGTTAACAGTGCAGGCAGAAATAACATTTACTATTATTATGGACTTCTAGCAAATGCAGTGATTCTTTTCCTTTCAAGTCGTCTGTAACTCTACCATCTTGTCTTTGATCTTCTTGCCCAGCTAGCAGTGCTTCCATTGTTTGTGTGATATGCTAATTTAAGCTCCACCTGTCACAGTATTCTTCAAGTAAGACGTGGCATTGCTGAAAGAAAGTTGTTCCTAATTTACATCTGGGTTTAGCTGATTAAATCTCCCAGTTGCTACTTAAATCCTTTCTTTTACAGATCCAAACAACTATACCTCCCAGTCGTGAACCATTTCCACTCCCCCTCCCATTCCTTGGACGACATGTCCATCATGGGCCTCCTGCAGTGTCACAATGATGCCACCCGAAGGTTGCAGGAACAGCAACTCATATTCCGCTTGGGAACCCTGCAGCCCAACGGTATCAATGTGGACTTCACCAGCTTCAAAATCTCCCCTTCTCCCACTGCATCCCAAAACCAGCCCAGCCTGTCCCCGCCTCGCTAACCTGTTCTTCCTCTCACCTATCCCTTCCTCCCACCCCAAGCCGCACCTCCATTTCCTACCTACTAACCTCATCCCGCCTCCTTGACCTGTCCTTCTTCCCTGGACTGACCTATCCCCTCCCTACCTCCCCACCTATATTCTCCTCTCCACCTATCTTTTCTCTCCATCTTCGGTCCACCTCCCCCTCTCTCCCTATTTATTCCAGAACCATCACCCCATCCCCCTCTCTGAGGGGTCTAGGCCCGAAACATCAGCTTTTGTGCTCCTGAGATGCTGCTTGGCCTGCTGTGTTCATCCAGCTTCACACTTTGTTGTCTATGTAGCATTCACCCTCTATTTCTGAAACATTTTGTTGATTCAACTCGCAGCACCATGTCTGAATATTTAAAGAGCTATAAGTGCTAGCTTCAGTCATTTTTAAAATTGTGTTAAGACAGTAGTTTAATTTAAAATTGGGATATCACATGCAATTTTTGGCATCTCCTTACAAGAGAAAACAAACAGTGGAAAAGATCCAGAGAAAATTCACGACATTATGACAGATGAGAATAATGGGAAAGTGGAAGCTTGAGTAGTTGATTTTTTCTTCAAATTAGAACCGAGAAGTTCAAAGAATAACCTGACAAAGAATCTTCCAATATTATGGTCTTGGATTTCTTGTGACTGCATGGAAACATGATACAGAAATGAATGAAATCATCAGTTAGTGTTTGAATGATGTAACTTGATAGATAAACGTTGGTTCTACACAACAAAACTTCCCTACGCTCATGTGTCTTGAGATTCATTATGTTCAAATGAGAAAGTAAATGGAATCTCAATTTAATATATCATCTGAAAGGCAGCACTTCAGAATACAGCACTGCCTTCCTACTCCACTGAATCCATTTGCTCTACCATGTAGAACTCAAACCCACAAACTTCTGACTTCAAGGCAAATCGCTACAATTAATTCAAAGCTGACATCTTATTGTGAAAATCAGTAGATATTTCTGTGCCATTTATTTGCACACATTTATTTCCTCCATTTTTGTTTCATACTTCTAAGCTTCTACAACATGTCTCTGAATTGTAACATTTCTTGTCATAATATTTTAAGTAATAATTCATGACAGTCACGTAGGAGATATACTTGGCGAAATACAGGCATAGAAGCTTCTTTCATGACCCCCTTTATGCATTGTCTCTGTAGAATTAGTTAGTAGTTGAAAAATCATAAATTGGGAAGCAACCACTTTCATAATTGTGTCATTTTGAAACTTTTTCCTGGTGACTGGGTAAGTGTAAGGCCTAACAATCTTATTTTGTTGTGAAGAAGTGCTTTGAGGCATTTTGACAGTGTTATAAACAAAAGTTATTCAAAGTAATTTATAAAGAAGAAATTTCATGAGACCCTCTGCTGTTTTGTTCCTTTTGTTAACAAGCGCCATTCCAGGTTGATTAATTTCAGCATGTATTTGTCAACATGTGTGACTGAACACCTTGGTCTTGTGCTCTTTCTAAAAAAAATGCAGTTCCCCAGCAGTGACCAGTTTCTGCTAAATCACAAATGAGATGGCAAGCCCAGAATTAAGCAATTACTCTTAAGTGCTGTATTGTGTGGGATATTCAGCACCTTTTCCCACCACTTTTAAGAAGTGGAGACAAACATGGCAACAGTGTATTGACTAAATTAATATGTTTATTTGTATCTAACACATAGAAATAGAGAATTATTAAGAGTCTAAGATTTAAATAAAAATAAGAACAGTCCTCAATGAATTACACAACATAGTTCTTGCTGTTTGATGGAAACCAGGGTTAGTCTCATGATGTGGAGATATTTAACCACATGAACTGTAACTGTTCAAGATGATTTCATGACTTGACATTTGTAAGGTTGGTACCAATTTTAATTCTGCCTATAGAGTTTAAATCTACAGGAAAAATGATGAATGTGCTCCCTAAACTTGTGTTGGAAAGTCTCTAATGTTAGACATGCCAGTCATCCATGATCAATGGCACAATAGTCGGGACTAATGAGCAGACGCAGACACATCATCTTGCTGCTACATGCCTGCTAATACTGTAACCATGTATAATATGATTCACAGTTAGCCAGAGCTCCTGGGTCCTGAAAAAAATGTCCAAATCAGTCAATCTGACTGAATTCCATACACTCCAGCTAATTTTGAAGCTCGATAAGAAAAACAACTTTAAGTTTTGATCTGAGCTACTTCTAAACACAGGAACCTCTCCATAATTTTTATTTTTGCCCTGGCGTTTCAGAATCTTCTGCAAATATGGGAACACTGATCCGTTACCTACACACCTGGAAGTTTCCATCTATTGCTTTATCCTCTTAAGTGAAACTGAATGTTTATCTCTCAAAACATGATTATGAAACTGCTTTCTTAGTTTCGTATTCACTTGTATTCGTAGTTTCTTCTACTTTTCTTGATTTAGAAGTTACATGTAATTAGCCAGGATAATGTTTGTAAGGTAGTGAGTTGGAAAGTAGCAATCATTGCATTAAAGATAGCTTGAAGCAACAAGCAATTTAGGGCAGAAGGTTTTAATCTGGTCACGGTTTGAATTGTTAGCTAATGTCAACTGGAGTAGCAGTTGGCGTGTTTCAGTGTCCATTTGAGTGAATGGATTTTAGAAAAAAATGAACCAATAATGTCTTAATCTGTTTACTATCTGGTGACCCTCTTCTGACACATCTGGGGGCTGCCATCCGTCACTAGGATTAGATTGCAATACAAACCATGTCAGGACTGAGATTGCAAAGTGCCATTAAGACACATGAAATTGTGCATGAAGAAAGACAGACTTGAACTTTTATAATGCTGCTTGCAACCTCCTGACACCGAAACACACTTTATAGTGAATTAAGTAGTTTTGAAACAGCATTTAAAAAATGCAACAACCAGATTGCACACAGCACTCCTACAGGACATATGTAGTTGTTAGATATGTACTTTGTATTTAAGGGGGTTTACCTTTACACACACACAACGCATGGAGTCCCTAATGTTATGGCACAGCCTGGCATATGACTGTGAACTGCACACACAGTCAGTTTGCTGTAAATGACATATTAATGTCTTTTATGGTTTTAAATAAATTACCCCATGGAGTTAATTCCTATCGAGTGGTTGATTATTAGATGGTAAACAGCAGTAGAAATAATCATACTGATGAGGCTCATCATACCTGAGCAGTCAGGAAGCAAGTTAATCCACAAGTGAAACATGTGATTAACAGCTTTAATTTATCTAAAGTCCATGAGACAAACCTTTGTCTTTGTCTTTGTTTGTTTTAGCACCTGAGCTTGTTGAAATCACACTTTGCTGGTAAACTCATAAATCCCTAACAGGAGGCTTACTTGAGTTCAACTTACTTGAGTAAGGCAAGTGATCAAGAAGAATGCCCAATAGACAGCAAGGAGGGGAAAGTCAAAAACTTACAGTCAGAATGTCCGCAAAATACCCTAAATTGGGACACTGCAGTCCTTCTAACAAAATTTAATATATTTAAACTGTATTCAGAACCCTGATTACTAGATGCAAGAAAACAAGCCATTGATATTTGCTTAGCAATGGCACAAAAGCCTATTACAGACTTTGAGTCAGCATTAACAGCTGAAGATGTAAAATATCCCCAAAAGATATGACCACTTTGCAGTTAAACTTCGATGTTTGTTGACTAGAATTTGTCATTTTGACACAAGCCTATAGAATCCGTAGACCATTTTGTCAGTAAAGGTAGAGAAAAGGTTCATTATGCAACATTTCAGATGGAGAGTTGGGCATCACGTCCACCCCCATGGACGCTTTCCATAAAGCTTTACTTGTCAAATCTATGGCATTGCGGAGGTTCCAAATTATGGGGATAATTGTGAAGTGATCTGCACAGGCTAATGAAACTTGCAAGTCTTAAGTACAATCTCGACAATTGATGCAGTTATGAGACTATCCCAACATGGCAGGACATATGGAAGATGTGGTCTTCTGCACCCACAAAATACCCAACTTTCAGTCATTTTGCAGGGGATGTGGAGAAAAGGCCTTTGGCAGAGCTCTGGAGCAACAATTAATGCAGCCGCAAAGAGCCATGCTCCAACACAGACAGGCAACACATGAGAAATACCTTCATGCTACAATAAACACCATCTGGAATCCTGCCAGAGGCTTATAAATGAAGTAATCTACAAATCCGAATCTGATGGTGCAGAGAATGAGACAGAATGGTGAACACGTTTCACACAGATTTTTTCATGAGGTTGGCAATGTCATGGTACTGTCCAAAGTGTTTGCCAAAAATTAACCTATCTGCCCTCAGAAAAATGATGACTCCATTATTGGCTAAGGTTGATACTAGGGAAAATGCCAACGTACTACCCCTGTGAATTGCAACAGATGTTAGAATCGGTGACAAAACCTGCAGATTGTAAAACTTGCAACATACAGCTGCTCACCAATCTCATGAGCAGAATCAGTTTAAACTGAGCTATGATTACTAGATGCAGGAAAGCAAGCCATTAATCTTCGCTTAGCAATTGGCACAAAGGCCTATTACAGACTTTATTTTGCATCTCCTCTTCTGACAGCCTCAACTGCCTCAGCCCCACCTCCTGACTCAGTTCCTCTCTACCTTGTGCAGAACACAATTTTTTCCTGTCCACCCCAACCTAATCTAAACACTGTCACTTCCCTGCCCCCTTGCCACTCTGACCCCTTAATGCGGCATCATACCCAGCTTCACCATCCCACCGGGAGTCTGACTTAGTTTGCACCCTAATGCCTATCTTCTGCAAGCAAGTCCTGGGGTCCCATATTCCCTCCCCAGCTGACGCTGTACTCACCTGGTACTCCATCCTCCCCCACCCTATCACTGCATTTACCTAGTAAACTTGCCTTTGACAGGTGATGTCAAAGTGCCATTCCAGACCTTTAAATTTCAGAATTCAGCAACTGACTGCTGTGAAAAGGGAGCATAGTTTACCTTTCCTCCAACCATTCTATGCTGCAAGATAAATGTCAGAATGCTCTGGGCACAGTGTCCTCTGAGAAATGTGGAACTCCCTTCCTTCATTAAACAAAAATGCTTGAGTGGTAACAACTATCCTAAAATTCTGGCCCAAAGTATTTTACTAGTTGAAATAAACTAACTTACAGCTAGTCCATCCTTGACAAATTAATTATTAGATTAATCATGACAAAAATGATCAAATAGTCTATCTTAAAGACTAATAAATTCTAATCTGGAAACCAGAGATAACTTCCCTGCTCCTTGATTTGATGCCAAGGAACCTTGCATCCACCTAGATGACAAATCTGGTTTCAGTTGAACATCTCATTTTAAAGAGGGCACGTCTGCAGTGAAGCTCTCTCTGAGCTGTATTAGACTATCAACCCAGATTTTTGATCTGGTGTTTCTGGAGGTAGGAATGATTCTAACAGATATATCTATGATACCTGGATGAGCAAGTGTTTCCAGAAAGTAAAGAAGCTGAGTGATACCAAACTATGGCATAAGGTTTTAAGAAATCTTTGCAGGTCGAGCAAATGGCCCCTTAAACCTTCGTCACCATTCACTGAGTTCACGACAGATATACATTTGGCCTCAACTCCACTTTCCTGCCTGTTTATTATAATGCTTGGCTCCCTTATAGTTCAGTGATCTATTTTAGTTTGGAACGTACTTCAATAAGTCAGTAATGTTGAGAAAGTAGAGATTTTGTTTCTTGAAAAATGTACAGAATCTAAACCATTTTGCCATGAGATCCTATCACCCATTGATATATGCATATCCTGTGTTAATATTGAGCATAAATTCTACATATCTACGAATACAAGTCGACAGCGTCACTACTTAAGACCACTTTCCAGCATCTGCTTCTAAATTCTGTGACTTTACTGTGGTCAGTCAGGCTTTATGTTCAATGCGGAGCAGAATGAAAAGTGTAACTTTTGCAGTGTATTCAGAGATAACTTGAGCACAATTTGTCTTGGATTTTCAACTGAACAGACTTGCAAAATACATTGAACAGAGAAATAGAGCAATGTACTTAGTTCTTAAAAGCTGAAAATGTCAGTAGTTCAATGAAATAGAAGATTTCAGTAGTCGAACATTATTTTCCTTGAAAATTGATGAATTGCTCACACTGTGCTAGCCACTTTTGAGAAAATGTAGAGGAACAAAGAATGCCGTTTTGAAAAATTAATTATTGGAATTACAAATAATTGGCAGAAAATAACTTCGGATATTTGGATGACAAATTTAGTGGAGACAGAGCTGTCTGACTAATATTTGTCTTCAGATAAAAATTTTCAAACCTCAGAGTTTTTAATGGATATGTTGGCAGATTGCACCCTCTCTAATATCTTCTCATTTTCTTCTAAGGAGCTGCTTGATTTACTCATACATATAGGCTAAAACTGAAAAGATACAAAGTGTGAAAATGGACTAGGTTTCTTGTTTACTTAATCCAAAAGAGTAAAAATACATTATTATTTTCTCCTACACTTTATACAGTATCATTTTAATATAAATGCCTAAGTATGTACATACATCTAGAGCTGATAAAATTCAGTTTTGACAACAGGTCATCAACCGTATAAGTTTCTTGAATCCCAAATACTACTTGATCAAGTGAATATTTTCAAAATTTTCAAAATCTGTTGTGTTTTGCTGCTTTTTTTTCATTCCATTGTGGGATGTGGGCAGCGCTCGCTGGCGAGCATTTATTGTCCATCCCTAGTTGCCCTTGAGAAGTTGATGATGAGCTGCCTTCTCAAACTGCTGCAGTCCATGTGTTATCAACTGACTCACCATATCCTTGAGAGAAGAATGGCAATGTATGGGGGTTGGGCAGCGGTGGAGGTGGGGCACGCAGCAATGGCTTCATGGCTTATTACTGGACAGTTAATCCAGACCCTCATACGATGTTCTGGGGACCCAGGTTCAAATCCTGCCACAACAGATGGTGGAATTTGAATTCAATTTTAAAAAATCTGGATTTAAAAATCTAATGATGACTACGAATCCATTTTCAACTGTTGCAAAAACTCATCTGGTTCACTCATGTCCTTTTAGGGAAGGAAACTGCTGACCTTACCTGTTCTGGCCTACATGTGACTTTAGATCCACCACAACGTGGTTGACTCTTAACTGCCCAATGGGCAATAAATGCTGCCTAGCCAGCGATGCCCTCATCCCATTGATGAATCTTTTAAAAAAAATTCTGAGTGAGTGACTTGGAGAGGATTTCCCGGGTATCTGCTCTCCTTATCCACCTTCTAGGTGGAAGTAGTCGTGGGCTTTGGTGAATTTCTGCAGAGCATCTTGTAAATGGTACACTGCAGCTGCCAAGCATTGGTGGTAGAGGAAGTGGATGCTTGCAAATGTAATGCCAGTTAAGCAGACTGCTTTGTCCTGCATGACGTCAAGCTTCCTCAGTGTTGTTGGAACTGCACCCATCCAGGCAGGTGAGGAATATTCCATCACATTCCTTACTTGTGCCCTTGTAGATGGTGAACAAACTCTGGGGAGTCAGGAGGTGAATTATTCATTGCAGTTTTCCTAAGCTCTGACCCACACTTGTAGCCACTTCATGTAGAGGTAGTCACTGTCTGGCATTTGTCTGGCGCAAATGTTACTTGCCACATGTCAGCCCATGCATGGATATTTTCCAGATCTTACTGGATTTGAACATGGACTGCTTCAGTGTTTGAGGAGTCATGAATGGTGTTGAACATTGTGCAATCATCAGCAAACTTCCCCACTTTTGACCTTATGGAGGGCAGGTCATTGACAAAACAGCTGAAGATGGTTTGGCTTAGCCCAGTACGCAGAGATAAAGAGCTGAACAAAATGGTCTGAACTTTTAATGAAACGTCTGAAAGAAGGGTCACTGGACTCAACATTAATTTTGCTTTCTCTCTACAGATGCTGCCAAACCTGCTGAGTTTCTCCAGCAGTTTAAGTTTTTGTTTCAGATTTCCAGCATTCGCAGTTCTTCGTTTTGTTTTAGTGTTGAACTATTTTGATTTCAGTTTGCCTGAAAAGTGCTGAAGGGAACATTGTGCTGTAAATTTTAAATACTGTCTGCATGTACTCTTAACCTCTTATTGGAACTGCCACTCTGTTATCCTTCTAAACTTTAACTATTCTATTGCATACTTTATCATTGAACTTGTATGAACCAGCACAATCTTTTCATCTACAGCTGTTCCAATCTCTCTTTCTCTAAACTTCAGTTGTATCAAAATGTGCTGTAAGTGTTTTTGATGTCTTACCTTTTAATTTTTTCAGATGTTTGCCTTTTGAACTGGACTATTATTGCAAAGGGACCAAATATGCAGCAGCATATTATGCACTCAAAAGGGATGTGATGAATTGCGTTAAGCAGATATTTTACAAAAAGGCAATTGTGAAATGTAGTCTTGCATAGATTATTCACCAAGAGGGCTGTCATAATTTGGAAGCAAGTCAGAACTCAGTTTATAAGATCGTAATTTTACAATTAATTAGTTAAAATAATATATCTAGAACACAGTTGGTGCAATGAGTATTGAGGCCTTATTATAGCAGCTTATTCAGTAGTATTGTAATCAACAACACATCGCCATGCAGGGACAGCAGATATTCTTAATTGCATTTAGCTCTTTTTTATTGAGCCTATGTTTAACTGTAATTAAGTTACTGATTCTGTAATATTTTCATTTGCTTTGTGGTCAAAAGAAATTTAAAAACAAAACTCAGTCGCAGTAGTGTTTATATTGTACAGCTGCTGATATGTTGAGAATGTATTGTTCATTCCTTTTGTCTCCGACACACTCAATTTAGTTTAAAATACTTTTCAATTTTTACCCATATTCAACCCCAGTACATCTCAGTTCTTGATCCAAGGTATGATCTTGAGGCACTTCTGTTACTTTTGCTCTTTAAATATTGCTTCTGGTTTCCCAGATTAATTTTTTTGTTGCACGTGTTATATTTGAGCACATTTACATTAGTTTCCTCTGTCAAATCAAAGCAATGGATAATGCTTCAATGGTTTGCTGTTAATTCCTAGGTGAGTTATGAATGTACCATTGTCCATGCATCTTAGACATATCTCTTTAAAGGTGGGAAACTGGAATTTTGGGCTTTAAGTTTCAAAATCTTGACCCTGATTCATATCAGAGATGAATGTAAATTAAAACTTCCTACCAGGTAAAATAACCAATGTTAGCTAGTTCTAACACATTAGTACACAGTCTAAAAAGATGCACACATCCACACTAAACAAGGCAGACTTTCACGTACAGGCTCATATTGATATAAGTTATAGCAAGGGGCTTAGAAAGTCTGAATGCGATCAAACGATGCCTGCGTGGTTTTGTGAAAAGGATGTAATGTGGTACTAATTTGAGAATTCTTTGAGGAATTAATAAATAATGTAGATAAAGGAGAACAGGTACATGTACTCTGCTTAGAATTCCAAAAGCATTTGGAAAAATTGCCATGCTGAAGGTTAGTACATATTAGGAGACCGTGGTATATAGGTTAACATAGTAGCATGGATTGACTGGTGGAACAGTTGATAGGCAAAGGTTGTGTCAACTTGAAATTGGCCAATGCAACAAGCAGTGGCCACAGTGATCAGTATTGGGACCTCAACTGTTTACAATGCATATCAATAACTTAGATGAATGTACTGGATTTATGGTTGCTAAGTTTGATGTGATAAAGGAAAGGTAGGAAAAATGTTCAGAGGAGAACATCGGGTCTGCAAAGAGTTATAAATGTGTTAAGTGAGTAGGTAAACAAATGATTGATGGAATACAATATGGGAAAATGTGAACTTGCTTACTTTGGAAAGTAGAATAGAAAGAAGTATATTATTTAAGTAGGGAGAGATTGCAGAAATCTAAGATACAGAAATGCAAGATTACATAAGAGCATAAGACATAGGAGTGGAAGTAAGGCCATTTGGCCCATTGAGCCCACTCCACCATTTAATCATGGCTGATGGGCATTTCAACTCCACTTCCCTGCACTCTCCCCATAACCCTTGATTCCTTGTGAGATCAAGAATTTATCAATCTCCGCCTTGACGACATTTAACGTCCCGGCCTCCACTGCGCTCCGTGGCAATGAATTCCACAAGCCCACCACTCTCTGGCTGAAGAAATGTCTCCTCATTTCAGGTTTAAATTTACCCCCTCTAATTCTAAGGCTGTGCCCACAGGTCCTAGTCTCCCCGCCTAATGGAAACAACTTCCCAGCGTCCACCCTTTCTAAGCCATGCAAATACGTGCGCTAAGGAGCTTCTATAAAGATGTACTGGAGCTGAGATGACTTCCAGCGGCCTCAAGCCTTTAGGGTTCTTGTGTGGCACATGATATTGATTGAGCATCTGGGCCAGAAGGTCTGGTTTCACGTCTCACTTGCTCCAGAATGTGTCGTAACATACCTGAAGAGGTCGATTTAAAAATATCCAGTTTTTTTCTTTTCAATTGTCTGTTTCTACTTAATGTATAAAAACAAGAGTGAAATATTGACAAAAGCAACATTTTACATTCATAATTTTTGAAAAGCAAGAGTCACCCTTGCAAATAAGTGTTATGTGTATGACCTTCATTAAGTTCTTGATAAATCTAATAACTAATACTGTAAATATGGCATCAAATAAGTTTGTTCTTGTCCAAGGTCACCATTGCAAAAGTTGTAAATTGCTTTCCGATGCGTCTTGGAAGATACTATTTAAATAAAGGCCCAAAAGAAATAGAAGGAGGGGGTTGGATATGACATGTCATATGTATTTTAGCTTAGGGAACGTGTAATTAAGGGTGTCCAGGCTACCATCCTTGCATTCAACCCTGTGTTCAACCCTTAACGTGGAGTGTGGAAGGTACTAAAATTGGCAGCCCCCCCCACCAGATGTAAATAAATGACTAAGGATTAATTGAACAGGTGCACAACCCCAAATTTAGAAGCTGAAGTCTCTCCTTTTGATTTGGAAATTATGAATTTTATTTGCTTCAATGGATCAAAGTGTCTCAAACAACTTTTTTTTCACTTGTGATGTGCAGGCATGTACTGAAGATGCTGGAAATCTGAAATGAAAACAAAAAGTGCTGGAGAAACTCAGTAGGTCTGGCAGCACCTGTGGAGGGACAGTTAATGTTTTGAATCTGATGTGACTTGTTCACAACTGGTTCTGACTCAGTGTCTGAACTTGAAATGCTAACTCTCTGTTTTTGTCATCGTAGCTGCTGCCAGACCTGCTGAGTTACTCTAGCATTTTCTGTTTTGACCTCACAACTGTTCACTAAACACCAATGATCTCATTTTATGCACAAATTTGAATCAGAGTAAAACATTAAGGGTAGCAGCTTGTTTTGGACAGTGGAACTGAACATCAATAATACGTATAACGGAAAAACGACCTGACACTGCTACTTTTAAGTCCAACTGCCAGGTTAAATTTATTCCCAGTTCTATTGTGCATTGCTGTTTCTATCAAACATCCTGGTCAGCTTGTTCAGCCGGTGACTCTTAGGAAATCTATTTTTGAGGTGGAATTGGAGCTAAGATTTAGCATTTTAGGTCAATCTTGGAATTTCCAAATTGGAGTTGGTTGGAAAGTCTGCCTCTGTATTGTAGCCACGGTCCATTAATGCAAATACTGAATCCTTCACTTGCCTATGATAGAACAGTTTCATTTATATCATAACAATAGTTACCATACAGATAAATACAAATAAAATTAAACAAAACAATGTGCAACAATTGAAATGTAGCCACTTATCAATAGATAATACCAGGGACCAATGAATTTGACTTTTGAGGTTGGAAGTGACCTGGGCTGCACAGCTCAGTTTGTCTTTGGGAGTTCGAATATGCCCTTGTATTGTTGTGTTACAGTGATATTAGCTGACTAAATGAGTGCTCCACTGTGGTTAAGTTTTTGTCTGTAGTTGTTTGGAAGGAAAATTGAGTGGATGGGCTTTTTTTAATTGTCACATCCATGTTAATGTTTCTTAACATTACAATCTGAGTGGAGACTGCTCATTTTTAACAATACATTTAAATTTCCAATGACTAAATAAAATTATCACATGCCAAGATTTCAAATTTTAACATTTTTTTTCTATAAAGCTAAAAGTGACTCTGACTAAATGTTATTTCATAGAAATTTGACCTCTAAAGCACAGAAAAGATATTCCCCCTTTTAATGCTTGCCGTGATTTACACAGCCCTTTAAGTGGGCATTTCAGTCTGCAGGACCCAGTCCAAGATTATTCTGAACTCCTGATAACTTTCCTTTTTCTTTCCTGATCAGAAGAAATGACTTTTACTTTACAGGTTACATTGGAGATTCCTACACTCTAAACCAAGTTAAATGAACTTTCCAGCCATCTTTAAATTGTTATTAGTATGATCTCATCAATTTTAGTGTGAGCTTCCATCTGCATTTTGTGTGGTGACCAACAGTCAATATTCAAGATAACATGGTGTGAAGCTGGACGAACACAGCAGGCCAAGCAGCATCAGAGGAGCAGGAAAGTTGACGTTTCGGGTTGAGACCTTCCTGCTCATCTGATGCTGCTTGGCCTGCTGTGTTCATCCAGCTTCATACCGAGTTATCTCGGATTCTCTAGCATTGGTAGTTCCTACTATCTTAGAATCAATATTTAACTGATTTCAGACTCAGGATTGGCTTCCTCTGACCCCTGCTTTCTGCTTCACATTTCTGTAAACTGCCTTGTGTGTCTGAGAATTTACAGGATATCATGGAAACCCTGATAAACTGCAGTGATTTATTTTGGACTCTTGTCTTTGCTTTATCTTCAAAGGAAGATGAATCACGTGGGCCTTGTGCCTGGGCAGAATGCATAACTTTCAACTGCATTCTAGTCAGACAGTTGAAAGTATAACTATTTATAATGTTTGACATTCCTAACGCTGCCTACTCGCAGTTATCAGAAATGCTCTTACATGATCCACTTGTATGATCATCTGTCAACTCTTTTCCGGTGAGACAATCTGAACATCCATTTCAACATAAACAACCAAGCCTCCCAAGCTTGCTAGTGGGCAGAATTCAGAGCTGGTATTTTGACCTCCTGTTCTATCATTTTACCTGAAAGAGGGAGCCCCAAAACTTTGTAGCATTATTCAGATGTGACCTATTTCTGAAAATTTTATGATTTGCAAGCCTTGGGAAGTAGAGCACACTGATTTAGATAAAACAAATATGTATGGGTAGGCAGTGCCTAAGTGGTACTATCGCTGCACCATTAATCCAGAGACCCAGGTAATGTTCTGAGGACTTCAGTTCAGTTCCTGCCAATGATGCCTATGTTCCATGAATGCATAAAATTGGTCAAGGCGTTATCCGGTAAACACCTCTGCGTGGTACGATAAAATACTGATAATGTCATTGGACTAGTACAAGAGTTCAAATGCTATCATTGAAATTGAGTAATTTAAATTCCATTTTCCAAGTAAGCCTGTATAATTGATGTAAATGTAACGAGATGCTGGTATTCGTACTGGTGACCATGATACTGTGGGTTGTGAGGAAAAAATACTTTGGTCAGGGGAAGGCACAACCCAGGAGTACTGGTCTGCTAAACAACAGAAGCATCATACTACAGAGAGATAAATAATAGATCAAATTTAAGCTGTGCAGTCTTTCCACATCAAGTCACGAATGATGGCAGACAAGTAAGTATGTAACAGGGGGAAGAGGATCAATGACTATCCCCAAAGTAGCCATTTTCAGGTAGAAATGCCAAGTGGATATCATTTCGGTTTCTTCCTGGCACCCCAGGATTATAGAAACTGGTGTCACGTAGCACAATATCTCATTACATCCTTGGTCTAAACATTGGGAACAGTAGCTAGGTTTTGAAGGCAAAGCAAGGCAAGAGAGGTTGCCCGTTTAAATTAACAAGCGACTTGAATGAATGGCATCAAGAAGTTTGACTAAAATTGAAGTTGGTAGGAAATAGGGAAGACTGCCAAGAGAGAGCAATTCAGAATCTCTGTCAGCCATGGAGAAGTTCATAGCCTTTGAGGTTGCAGTTCTTCATGTGCATATCCAAGCATCTTTCAAATGAACGAAAACTTTCTGCCTACCACCCTTTCAGAAGTCAGTTCCAGACCTCGACCACCTTCTGAGTGAAAGCAAAATTTACGAAAATACAAGAAAATAAACCAACCTCTGGCCTTCTCATCATCAAAGTTTCAAGCTTACAAATGAAACTTTAAAAATGAATAACCATATCTTGCTCTCCTTAGCATCTGAATTTGATATATGAAGATCGTTAACCCATCTCCAACTCCCCTACATTAAATACTCGCCGATATTTTCTCGCACCTTTCCATGCCACAGAACGAGAGAACATTACTTTGAATTAAGAGGTGAGCCACCTAATTCTTGTTGAGTACAATGATGATATGATTGAACATTATTTTACTGATTTATGTTTTCTTCACAGATGCTGCCAGATCTGCTGAGTTTTTACAGAAACTTCTGTTTTTGTTCCTGATTTACAGTACCTGCAGTTCTTTTTGGTTTTGTTAGTGATATTTGGCAAGTTCTTGATGTCTGTATTTCATGCCCATTATACTTGATAAGTTTATCTGTTTGACCCCAGCAACTTATCAGCTTGATCGTAAATTAAGTTATGAACTACGTTGATGCACTTAATGTCTAGGAATGGTTATCATTTTTCAAGGTCAGTGAATAGTGAAGTGATTTAAATACTATGATCACAATCTTGATTAAAACTACCCACTTAATGAAAATATCATTCACCTCCAAAATCAGATATTGATCAAGGTAACTGTTAGCTATAACTTACGAGCACTGAAGAAGATTTGACTTTGATTGAATGAGATTACTGCACTGGGAAATGTCTGTTTCCATTCATGCAGAAGGTCATATGATAAAGGAAAGTGGTACTGAAAGGAATGGTGCTACTTGAGTAGAATGGGAATCAAACCATTTTTTGAAATAACCTGTGTTTGACAGGGTATAGAAAAAATATTTCACATTCATCAGTAAATGCTACTGACTGGTTCTTATTTGTGTGTAAATGTTATAAAGTGGTAACGTTTTTGATAGAACGCATTCCCAGATTTACTTTAATTTTGAAGTTGGTAAGTTTATTCTGAACTCTTATTTGTTTGACAAATTCAATTTCCCTTTTGAATTTCTGACCAAGTATAATTTTGTTCTTGTGCTTATGTTTTGCATTTTGTGTCTTTGCTCATCATCCCTTCTTAAATAGTAAAACCATATCTGGAAAAGATATCTACAGAATGCCACATAAAGTAAGTGTGTCTTTTGTTGCATTGAGTATGTATTAACTCTCAGCACGATTTTTAAATAAAGACAGTTTAGGTACATGGAGACCTGGGCTTGGTGCATGCAAGATAGGAAGCCCCTCTGAAATTAAATGAAAATTGAATTGAATTGAAATAAAGAAGCTCACTGTTTTGATTCTGCTTTGAAGATGTATCTTAACTGCTTTTCTGTCTTTGTGTTGGTTTTTACTTTGGAATGTGGGCAAACCACAGAAATGAAAAGTGATCTCAATTGTGCTTTTATATAATTTATTTGAAAAGTATATATTTTTGTATACCATGTGCAAATTATGAAACTTTGTGTGGTATGTGGAGGAACTTTAGGTTCTGAATTGTTCAGGTAGCAGAAATGTAGTATGCGTTCTCCAAGGAAACTATGGGACTGTCTTCTATAACCACCTTCAGCATCAGAATTTTGTCAAATTTGCCAAAAGTTTGATTTAATTGAATTTACGTGCTTGTGTTTTAGCTTCTCCACAAATATTTTGATTTTTATGCAACATGGCTTTGGATAAGATTATTATTAATGAAATCCATGACATTGAACATGTTTTGAAGCTTTGAAAATCTTAACTTGTTGGAACAATTAACATGAATTCCTCCTGAGTATCATTGCATTTCAGTTGATGTTTGGTTAGAAGGTACTCTCTTTAAAGAAAGTAATTTAGTGTTTTTTTTTAGGTTAGATAATATGTTTACCCTACCACAATTTGTTCTTTTGACAAAAAGGTTTTGGTTTAATAGCATTCCATCAAGACCTAAAAGGATAATACCAGTATTGAGGGTGTATATATAGTAGGAAAGAATGAATGGCTGGGTCTCTCTCTCTCCTTAGGAAATAAGACGGCTGAGCGCTGCCATAATAGAATCTTACAAATTGCAAAGGTTATGATTGAGAGAATTAGAGGGAGTATTTGCTGTTTTGAGGAGGAGCAGAAACAGAAGCCATCAGTTTGTGGTCAAATCCATTAGAGGATTCAGAAGTTCTTTAGTGAATTAGAGTGATGAGTATGAAGCTTGCTACCACAAAGAGCAGTTGAAGTGGTTATTATAGATTAAGAAGAAACAACTTGATAAGCAAAGAAGGGAGAGGCCACTGAAGGGCTTCAATGGTAGATTTTGTTGAAGAAAGACAAGGGCATAAATGCCATCATAGACTGGTTGGATTAGTAACCTGCTTCTCTGTCATATATCCTGTGTAATTTCACTTGTTCATCACCCTTTTTTGTGAAAAAGCATTTTTCTGGTGTCATGTAACTTGGATGTGTTTCACTGGTACTGCCTACAGAAGATCCTGGGTATCACATTGAGTGGTAGCATTAGTGGTGGACTAATTAACTGCAGATGATTCATTGAAGGTTGCCTGTAGAGTTTTAAGACAAACAACTGATATTGACAGGGCGAGTTCTTCATCCCTGGCCTTAATGTCCTGCAAAAATGGCATCAGAGGGTTTACCATTGGCTTGGTGAAGATCATGGCTGAAACCGAAGAAGGCCTAAGTACAGTTAAGGAAGTGCTCCAAGATTGACACACCACTTGGGTTGGAAGCAAAACACATTGTGATGACTGAAGGCCAGTTGCAGAGTCTCGCAACTCACTGCCCTGTATGGAGCACGAGGAACCAAGTCTAAGTTTAGTAAACCTCTTCAACCAACCTATTCTTGATTGCCACAGTTCCTTTAATGTCGTAATATATATGGCTGTAAGCTATTGCAGAGATGGATGTCATTGAGTTGAAGACAGACTTGAAAATGAGTAGGATTTTGAATGCAATGTGATGGAGAACAGGGTACACATGGAAAAGTACGTTAACGATGACAGCATCACCTAGTGTGGAATCTAATAAATCAAGTAATATGAGCATGATAAATTTAGAGTGAGAGTGGGTGGGGAGTTCATATAGAAAATTGAGAAAGTTGGACCTAAAGTTATCAAGTGTGGCTAATGGAATAATCTGGCTGTTTAGAGACTTACAACTGTTTAATATGGAAATTTCAGCTGTGAGTAATAATGTAACTGAAAAGCCCATATGTAAAAATGCTTTTTGTGTAGCTAATTAGCGATTAGATGCAAGGGAAAAATAAAAGCCCATCTCAACATGTGCAGAGATTTCCAGTCTTTTGAATGAATGATGTAGTTGTCATAGCTGAATATTGATTGTTCCATTTTGAACTTAAAGCATGTACTGAATGTGTGTAACTTAGGAACAGATTTCAGTGCAGGAGGAGACTGATTAACTCTTCTTGTCTTCATTGAATTGAGACACTTTCAATGCAGATTTATTTTTCATAATTTTCCTAGCTTTGCCCCAACATCTAATTTTTGTTTGCTTTGAAATGATTGTCCTACAGCCCTTCTGCAGTTTCCAAAACGTGAATAGCAAATTTCTGTATCAGTGCACGTTTATCAGATCATGACCTGTTTAATATTCTTTCGTCAATCAAAATAGCCATGTATAAACAGTACTTAAAGAGCACATGAGTTGAAGCTATTTATCTTCCATGTGTTTGGACTTGGATGCAAGAAACAAAATCGAAGAAGGCACTAATGTTTACAGCGTGATAATAGGGTGTTGATGGGTTGGGCCATTGTTGGTATCGAGATGCAGTTAACTGTCAAAACCGAAAATGCTAGAGAAATCCAGCAGGTCTTGTGGCACCTGTGCAGAGACAAACAGAGGTAATGTTTCAAATCTCATATGACTTGTTCAAAACTATGGTGCAGACCTGAAAAACAGTCAGACACAAAATGTTAGCTGTGGTCCACATGCTAAATTTCACAAGTGTTTTCTGTTTTTAATTGCAAGTTTCCAGCATCCAAGATATTTTGCTTGTAATTAGCTATCACAGTCTTAGTTCTCAGACCAGGCATGTTGACTCCAGTTGGTCAGTGTGTTGCTATGGGAATGCAAAGATTGGTAGTTGCCCAATGAAAAAGTTAAAATGTATATCTGCATAAAACAGGGCCCTGTGAATGAATATATGTAGCTTCTACTATTTCACTGTGAATCTGTTACTAAATTAGTACAGTTCTTAGCAGATTGGATTATTTAAGTGTTACATAGTAGCAAAATCACATCTAATGTGTTCCAATGCCTTTACACTTGGGTACATATGATCGGTATGTTGCCTGCTGCGAATGGTTACGGGGTGTGTTAATTTGATTATGGTCTCTCAAACATTGGAACATAGTCTACATAAGTGCCACCACAAAGTCACTGAAACTCATACCATTTTAATTGTTTGTGTAGTAAGCAAAATGCCAATCAACACACTCTGCCCATGCTGTACTAAGTGCTGTCTGCTTTCCAAATGTGCTTAGTATTCCAGTCCTAATGTGTGCAAGTTAAAAAACTTTATTTTTTTAAGAACGTTTATGTTTTGTACTGTCAAGTAATTATTTATATGTTTAGGTTTGCCTTGTTTTTTTTAATCATTTTGAGCTTGCTGAAATCCCACTTTAACTTCAGTTGACAGGAATATAGCCCTAGTCTCTTCTGCCTTTGCTTGTTAACACATTTTATTGGAATGGTTGGTCTCTAATTATGGATATTATTTTAATTTTTTTTTAATTGATCTGTTATTCTAATCAACTTGTGCAGAGATATTATTAAATACCTCAGCAGCAGATGGGACTTGTATCCAGCCTCTGATCCAGGGGCAGGCACACTACCATGGTGCCACCAGAGGGCCCTGTGAATGTCATTCTGTTACATTCTAGATTGCCCCCATTGTTATGGTTTGTAATATATTTTGGAACTTGAATTCTAAAGTGGAGAAAAAAGAATTTAAGTTTTCATAGGTATTTGTGTATGTGAAGATTTTTTTAAGAAAATGTCAATGTTATTTTGGAAGTGTGAACTAAAGGCAGCTTTTGCAAGGAACCTTAAGCCACATGTCTCAATCAACGCTGGCATTTCAAGCTGAAAAGAAGACTTGAGCTTTTTCAACATTTCATGGAGTTGGGCTGGAAAATAATCAGTGACGTTAGTTGAGTGTATTTTGGGGGAGGCCAAGAAAATTGTATCTGGTTAATATGCAGAAAGTCCGTTGAGTATATAGAGCCCTTGCCATTTTTATTTTCTTTGGTTTGGAACTGAGAGTTGAGATTACGAGCTGAAGTTTGAACATCAGACTGTTCTCTTATCTCAAACGAAGACAGATGATTGCTGTTGGGATCTTTGAAGATAATGCAACTTCCTTGAATCAGCAATGAGCTGTTGATCTGCTCCAGCTGGCAGCTGGTTAGATGTTAAATTGGTCAGTCAAGAGAGGATGGCTGCTAACCAGTCAACCACAGAATGCTGATTGGAAAGGGAACAAGAAACGGTTCAGACTTTGTTTCTGCAGAGGGCAGAATGATCACAGACAGGTGTTGTATGTTGCTGTCTCTGGTTTTCTATTGAATATTGAGTTGTTGAGAGGAAGGAATCCCACTCTGAGAAATAAGTGAATATTTCTAGAAGCCATTACATTGACTGGTGACTTTGGAAATCAACAAAATATATGTTCAACTTGCCTGTGAACAAACCATTGTTCAGGGGTTTCCTAATGGCTGGGTATCCATCATTTGAAATTGCTCATGGAGCCTGCAAATTACAGTTCTTTTTATTTTCATTGTTTAATTTTTTCCCTTAACACTCTGCATCTGTTTTAGAGAGTGGGGATTATGATCAAAGAAGATTGGGCTTTATATTATAGCTATTATATTACCAGCTTTTTATCTGTGTTCTGCCAGACTTATTAATAAATTATTATTTTTATGTAAATTATAAACTTGCACGTCATGAACTGAATGTGGTGGTTTGAATCTGTCCAAGACTGGTTAGGAACAATTGGGTCATTAAATGTTTTAATCTTGCGACATTGTGAATCCAGTGAGAGTGCGAGTTGATTTGGCTTGCTATCCCTGCATCTTATGTGCATTATAGGTGGATGGGTTTGGGTGGGTGCTCTGAGGGTCCGTGTGTACTTATTGGGCCGAAGGGTCCGTTTCCAAACTGCAGGGATTCTATGATTCTATGTGAGAAATCTAAAAGTAAAGATACGAGTGATATTCCACTGAAGTGGAGTATCTGTAAATGATAGCACTAAAAAGGAGAATGTTGGTTTTACTGTTTAAGATCTTTTGTTTTACTTTTGCATGATACGCTTGTGTTTCTTTGTTAAAGGTACACGAGTAATTTTGAAATGAGATTCAGTAACCGACTACCACAGTAATCAATTTGCAAAATTAAAACGAATAATCTGTCGCAGCAGGCTTCACTTTGGGACCTGGCTTGACCTATATTACAATAAGCTGCGATAATGCACACCATTTTAGCTGTGTTTTTATTTTCAGCACATGGTGGGAAACTCAACAGGTGAAAAAGGCTTAAATACCAGCTTATGGGCCAAAGTGAGCATGAGCGTTTTTCACATAAAGCAAGTGTGACTGCACATGAAGAGTTCCTGCATCTGGCTGTCTCCTTCCTTTGCTGACCCAACAATGTCAGATTCAGACCACCACATTCAGTTCATGACGTGCAAGTCTTCCATGGCAAAGTGTACTTGCCCTATTTACAGTGAAGTCCACCAGCTCACCTTGCTCATCTCACTAGTGGAGAGAATGACAGTTGTGCCCTGTTCCTCAACCTGCCACTAAGAGTTTAAGCTCTCTCCCACCATTTGTGGGATCTGATCTCCTTCCTGCTCATTACCAGCTCCAACCTCCAGCCTTCATGATCACACCCACACACTGAGGGAAGTCTTGAAACCACTGCATGGCCCCAGTTTTAATGTGAACTTCAGCCCATTGTTTCACTGTAGAATCCAACATCCACCTTGGATCTTTACCTCACGATTTACTACCTGAAAATCTTACTAGGTCTCATTTTAAACTCAATCACCAAATAGTTTATATCCCCCCAGGCTCACAGGCCTTTTTTTGTGCAAATCGATCATCAGCTGTTCATTTTTGCATTCCTTCTTCATGATTATAATTCCCCAAAACCCATCTTTCCTCTACCAATTGACTTTGCGAATATGCCAAAGATTTAGACTTGGCTCTTCCTTTTCCTTTCCTTTTGGTTGCTTCTCTAACATTATCTGTCAGAATGGCAATGTTTCTATTTTTGTTCTAACAGCACTGAGCTCTATATTCATTGCACAGCATTTGACAAGCTGTCTGACAGCTTGTCCAACATTAAATTATGGATAAGTCAGATCTTTTTTCAACACTATATCAGCGAGGCAGAAGCCATCCCATCTGGTTGCTACCAATAGCTCTGTGCATTAGTTCCTGATTCCGTCTCATTCCCTGACTGTGCAAACATGGATGTACTAATTGCCTGAGCTTATATACATATCAATATTCTTAACCTATCTGCCACTTAGAACATCTCCTTGTACCACTGCAGCATCACTTTTGTTTTTGTATTTAATATTGTCACCAATAAAAACCCTCATCCATATTTCTATTACAAACTAAATTTTTTTTTCCAATGCCTTTCTAACTGTCCTCTTGAGCAATTTCCTGCATAAACTCCAACACATTCAAAGTTCTGTCCATGTTTTATCCTGAAATAAATCCAATTCATGATCACCCATAATTTTGTCAATCTCCAGACACTTGACTTACAAAAGCATTTTCACACTGTCTAATCTTTGGCCACTTATTCACCATGTTTACTGGCTTACTCAGTGCACCTTCACCTCTTCCTTTGATTCCTTTGTTCCCAATAATGCGAGTACTTAAGATGGTGAGTTGGGGACAGGAGTCGACCATGTGGCCCATCAACATGCGGCATCATTCACTAAAATCATAGCTCATGGGCTTCAACTCTACTTCCATGGTTGCTCCCACATCCATTGAATTCCTGAGAAACTAAAAATCCGTTAATCACAACCTTAAACATCATCAGCAATTAAGAATCCACTATCCTTTGGTGTAGGAAATTCTAAAGATTACACCATTTTCAAAAGGGAAAAAAATGTTTCCTCATCTCAGCCGTAAATGATCAATCCCTTATGCTGAGAATGTGCCCCTGTTCTAGATTGCCTCGCCAGCAGAAGTAACCTCTGGGCCAAGCTGTTTAGAATCTTGCATGTTTATGAGATTGCCTCTCATTCTTCAAAGTTCTGGAGAGTATGAACTCGGTTTACTCAAAGTCTAACCATAGGACACTTGTTTCGTTCTAGGGGCCAGTCTGATGAACCTTGACAGTACTGCCTCCAGTATAAGTACATCCTCCCTTATGGACACCCAAAACTGCACAAACTACTCTTTCTGACCTGATCATTTTCTGATGTGTCCCTCTTCTCCAGGTCCTCAAGTCCAAGGGGAGCAAACTTACAAGGGTCTGGCAGAAAACTGATTTTAGCTATCTACTGCTAGATCTGACCTGGCCACCAAGCATTCTTGGAACTTGCTCACACCTACTAGAGCAGCTCACCATTCCAGAAATGCAAAAGCGATCCCATCATGTTTTCTTTCCTGTCTTGTTAATTTTATTTTCCCTATTTCCCTCATTTTCACCTCAAAGTGTTTGAGGAGCTCATGGACACCTTTGGCACGAAGCGACTTTGCAGCCATATTGTTTTGCCTCACTGGGTCAGTACGTTTTGATACTAAGTGTTACAAGGTTTTCCAGAAGTACATGTAATTCCCTAATGTACTTGACTTTTTTAGATCCACATTGACAAAAAGCATGGCCAGATCCCTCTACTTAACAAGAATGACTATTTAGTAGAAATGAATAGATTCCAGCTACAGGTAAACAATTGCAAACCATCAACATATAATTCTACTAGTTAAAAACTCTAACCCCGTGATTAATTTCCCTTCACACCATACAGGCAGACACAAACAGAACATGAGTGTTGTGGGTGGAGGGAAAGTCTGGCAATTGAAAGATCCCTGTCCCACTGTGATGATGCTTGTGGTTTACCAGGACTTGCTGTTTGCTCATCTCCCCTCTTCCAGGTGCTTTGTTTTGCTTGCAAGAGACACAGAAGGATAGTTTCACACTTTTAAAGTCACTGACTTATTGAATGCAACAGCTTATAGCAACTGGTGATAGAAAATAAACTGACTTTCTAAAGGCTTTCAGTGAGGTTTGCTGCTGAGAAACTGACTAAGCACTCACCTTACAAACTGTTCAGCTACCTGTGAGCCAGTTGCACATTTGGCAGGTAGAAGGTCTTTGTCAGTGTCATCACATCACCATTTCACAGATAATCAGCTTTATATGTTGCTGGTCAGATCTCCGGTATGTCACCAAGCTGGTCTGCAACTAAACCTACCCCACTACTTGAACAAGCAACAATGTAGTTAGTACTCACACCGAGTATCAGGTAACTTGATTTTTAAAAGTACGGCGATTATTTCCACAGTCTTTGTTTTTTAAAACTGCCTTTAAAATAGACCAAAATCAAAAATACAGTAGTATAAACAATACAATTCGCTAGATGTCAACCACTTTGCATCCCTTCTCTCCGCTATCCTGCCAAGTTAAACTTCCTTTGATGTTCGCCACCGCCCGAACTGAAATTTCTATAATTTCTGTCTTATCTTCCTTTATACTCTCTGAACTCAGTTTGTACATGAGACTTGCTTCCTGTCGTTTCAAACATCTTCATACTAAACTGCTGACCACCCACCTTCCCCTCCCTCGACCCCCTGTCAGACAACAATGGAAACAATTCCCTGGCTTTAGGTCTTGTTGCCTCTGTCTTTTAAATCAGCAATCCTTAGCCCTATTTTCAGTAAAACCAATAAGTCAGCCCACCATTCTTGCAAGAATACAGTTTCATCTCCAATCTTTCTTTCCTCTTCAGAGTTCTCGAATGTAATGTTGCCTCTCAAATCTGTGTCCATCTTTCCCTTAATTCTATCTTGGATCCCCTTCGATCAGCTTTCTACCCTTCTCATTGTGCTGTAATGGCTCTTATCAAAATTACATTACAGCCTAAGTGACAGTGACAAAACTAAACTACCCTTTTGTGACTTTGACCTGTCAGCTGCCTTTGACACAGTTGACTTTACTGTTCTTCTGCAATGTCTTTCACTGTCAACTAGCTGGGAGGTAACTGGTGTCAACTGGCTTTGCTCTTAGCTATGTAATCATTTGTAATGGTCGTCTTTCCCATTCTACATGTTACAAAAGGTCAGGCCTCGGTCCCCTCCTACTATGCCCCATGATACCCTCATCCAAAATCACAATGTTAGTTTCCAGGTGTGCACTGATGACATCCATCACTACCTCCCTACCACTAATTAGCAGATTCCATATCAAAATCCAGGACCAGATGAACAATAATTTCCTCCAATTAAATGTTGGAAGGATTGAAGCCATTGGGTTTGGAATGTGCTGTCTGAGAGCACTTAGAAATTTCTGCATGCAGCCTGTAGGTGATCCACACTACGGTTACTGTGCGTCAGAGTGACGGGAATTAATGTTTGTGGATGTGGTGCCAATCCCGTGAGCTGCTTTGCCCTGGTTGGTGTCAGCCTTCTTGAGTCATGTCAGAATTGGACTTGTTCAGGCAAGTTATGAGTATTCCATAAGACTCCAGTGTATGTCTTGTAGATGATGGACATGCTTTGGGGAGTTGATAGGTGAGTTACTCACAGCAGAGTTCCTAACTTTTGAACTGCTCATGCAGTTACATTAGTTAAATGGCTAGTCTAGTTCAGTTTCTCGTAAATGGTTACAAATGCCTTTATTTACTTGTAACAGGAGCTGTTGCCCTAAACTCTTCAATTTTCTTACCTTCGTTTATCTCTTTTGTCTTTGCTTTCAGCAATGCCGACCATTTGGAAAGTGCTTTAAGTATCAATTAATATTCCAATTTTTTTTCTTGTGTTATCGTGGAAGATTTGTTATTTTGAACTTTATGTCATTATTTTTTCTAATTCATTTCTATGATTTTGTACTTTTGAAGGTGTATAATGCTGGACTTTTTATTTCTTTATTTCTCTAATTTTTTTCCTATGAACTTGTACTTAATCTGTACTAGGTACCTTTTGTACCTAACATGGTGCCGTAAGTGGTGACTTGTAAACTTTTCACTGTATTCATGAGTATATGTGACAATAAATCTAATTCTAATAAAGCTTATTTATATAGTAGCCTGTGAATATTGCTGTTTTTGCTGTTGTTAATTTGTAAGTATCAGCTGTTGGATGAGTATGGCTACATAAAGGGAAGCTTTCTCCAGTAAAGCTAGTATGCTAGTTGGTTTGCCAGATGAAACATCTTATAAACTGAGGAATTCTGTCTCAGAGAATGGGGGTCAGAACAAATGGGTTACTATACTACATCAGCTCAGTGCATCCATTTCGAGACCTTTTACCAAGACCTGCATCGTAGCTCAAGACACAGATTTATTTGATATTATGGGGCATGACAATAACAGATTTTCTTCTTTTAAATATAGAGAAAAAAATATTTTTACCAAAAAAGCTGGTAGCTGAATTATACATTAAATTGTACTCTTCTGAACTTTGCAGAAACAGCGCACTGTATATAGACTAACTCTGGTAAAGGCCTGGAATGTGGATGAACTTCGATCTTATGCTGACCTGATTGAGATTGGGAAACCTGACTTCATTGAAGTTAAAGTAAGCCAAAGTATTAGATGTCGTAGAAAAGTACTGTTGTATGCAGTTGTTTCTTATATATGCGTTAATGACAAAAGTTAGAAAGGCATGTTTATTCTCTGTGGGGAAAAAAATATAGTTAGCTTCTTCCCCAATCCTTTATCAGCATCAGGTTTGATATGATGGCGTTAGTAATATGTTCCTTCCAGGAACAAGCCTTCTCACTGCTCCAGCTTCTCTGTTTAAGGATTCCTTTCTAGTTCAGAAAGGAATGCTACCTGGAATAAGTTTTCTTATTTTAACACAAATACATGATTAAAAAGCCACAATATTTGAAAGACAAACATAAGCATAAAATAGGAATATGGTTCACAATTAGGAAATGCTGGAAGCGTTCAGAGATCAGCGAACATTTTCTTATTTCTGTTTTTCTATCACGTTATGCTGATAGCAGTTCTTTTATGATAAACCCATGTGTCTCTGATTATGCATTAGCAATACTCTGGGAAATGAATTAATTATTTCTGATTTATTAGAAAAGTAAGTGTTTGCAGAGCTTGCAGATTAATATTGGCTAGACATTGTCCCTTTGCATGCAATCCAATTTGTCATTTTTGTTTTATTTGTTGTGTTATGTCAATTGATTAAATGTAGGATAAAAGAAAAACTTGAAGGCTTCTAAGTTAATACCTGTCAATGAAGTTATTTTTTATTCATCTAAGGGACTGAGGCATCACTGACGGAGGTAGACATCGCCTCCTGCAAATTCCCCACTCGTTGTCCGAACTTGTTACTGAGTCGGAAACCTGGAATTCCCTCCCTGAGAGAATCGTGGGGCTACCTACGTCAGTGATTCAAGAAGGCAGCTCGCCACCACCTTCTCAAGGGCAGCTAGCAATGGGCAACAAATGCCAGTTCAACCGGCGATGGCCATGTCCCATGAGTGAATAAAATGCTCTAATGATAAAATATTCTGATTAGGCATTGCTGCCTGCTGTATGACGAACCATACTGACAAAATATTTGTGTACATTGCATAGCATTGTGTAGAACAGAGAACTTAGAAATAAACTAGGCTCTCGATGCTCATGTTCCACCTGAGGAGTACTTCCATTCCCTCTGTCTAATCTCAGTCTTTAAGTATATCTTTCTATTCCCTCTTCAGTCACATATTCATCAAGTTTCCTTCTTCAAGCATCTAAACTAGTCACCTAAATTATTTTCTGTAGTAGCGAGTTCCACATTCTAACTACTCGGTGGAGACATTTCTCTTTTCATTATTGGATTTATTCATATGTTATTCATTACATTTCTTAAAATTGCAGTGAGCAGTTCTCATTCAAGATGTCCTTGATGTTATCAGGGCAAGTTTGTCACTATGAAAAGCTCTCACATAAATGTATTTTCTTTACTGATACAGGTTTTGCATTCCCAGTGACTTAATGTGCTGCTTTCAGTGCCAAATAAATCAAATTTTCTGTGTTTCTGCTGAATAAGTCTAGATACATATCAGAATAGAAAGTTCACTTGGTAAAATCTGCGTCCAGATGCTTGAGGTCGATAGGCCCTTTGTGTTTTAGGCAAGTGGTAACCAACTGGAAACAAATGAGCAATGTCTATAGAGAAGTAATAAAGGCATGTGACACAGGTGTGTTAAACACTTGTAACATTCTTGGGTTGAGCTGAAAATGGGATCACCCTGTAGCATTTCCAAATGTTCTGTCACAAACAAAGGGTGAAAGGTGTTTATGTAATGGTTGCTTTTCCCATCGTTAGCCCAAGATAGCAAGATTGATTGATTGATTTGATCTATAACTTCCTTCTTTTATTCTCATCTCTTAATGAAGTAGACTTAAGTATGACCCCAAACCTTGGTTTTTTGATTCCAATCTTTGAAGTGAACCCTCACAAACAAAACCTTCAAGGTGAAATCGACGATAGGATTTATTATCAAAAAGTTCAAAATTAAGAGGAATTGCTTCACCAGTCTGCCTATCCATTCATAGGCACACATGCATGTGCACACCCAAAATTAAAGAAGGCAGGGTAGAAGAGGGTTTTAATTACAAATTGAGTGTTTTGGTAAGTCCAGAGGCATTAAAAATCTGTTGACATGACTGACAAGTTCCTGGAGGTTAGTGTCTGATAATAGTTTGCTCAGAAAAAGGACAAAAGCGAATTACGGCTCAGGAAGAGCCCCCGGGCCCTTCAAACCTGCACCGATCGTCATGCCCTGAGTAAACTGAAAAGCAAACATTCTGCCCTTATTCGGTCCGTATCTTTATATTCCCTCCCTGTTAACTCCGAAATGTCGCCAACGTGTCTGCTTCCACCACCATCTCTGGCAGTGCATTCCAGGCTCCTACCACTCTCTGCTTGAGAAGCATTGGCCCTCTCACCTTGAATTTGTGCCCCCTTATAATAGAAACTTCAACCTGGTGAAAAGCCTCTGACTATCCACCCTATCTATGCCTATTCATAATTTCATAGACCTTTGTCAGGTCTCCTCTCAGTCTTTCCAATGATCCTAGTCTCTTTAACCTTTCCTCATAGCCAATGCCCTTGAGACTGGGCAACATCCTAGTGAACCTTCCCTGCATTCCAAAGCTTCCAAGTCCTTCTGGTAATTTGGTGATCAAAACTGCACACATTACTCCAAATGCAGCCTAACAAGGATTTTATAAAGCTGCAACATGTTTTGCCAACTCTTGTACTCCATGCCCTGGCTGATGAAGACAGGCATGCCATATGCTGCCTTAATCATTTTGGCCACCTGTGTTGCCACTTTTAGGGAGGTGTGGACCTGCATGGTGGATCAATGGTTAGCGCTGCTGCCTCACAGTGCCAGGGACCCACGTTCGATTCCACCCTCAGGTGACTGCCTGTGTGGAGTTTGCAGATGCTCTCTGTGTCTGCGTGGGTTTCCTCCGGGTGCTCTGGTTTCCTCCCACAGTCCAAAGATGTGCAGGCTAGGTGGATTGACCATGCTAACTTGCCCTTACTGTTCAGAGATGTGTGGATTAAGGGGGTTATAGGGGAATGGGTCTGGGTGGGATGCTTGGAGGGTTGGTGTGGACTTGTTGGGCCAAGGGGCCAGTTTCCATTCTGTAGGGATTCTGTGATCTATGCACACCACACCTAAGCTTGATTCTCAAATGCATCACCTCGTATTTGTTTGGATTAAGTTCGATTTGCCATTTCTGTGCCCACGTCACCAATCTGTCTATATCCTGTTGTATCCTTTCGCAATCATTAACGCTGTCAGCATCTCCACCAATCTTTGTGTCATCTGCAAACTTACTAATCAGACCACCCACGTTTTCCTCCAGATCATTAATACATGCTACAAACAACAGAGGGCCGAAGACTGATCCCCTGTGGAATGTCACTAGTTATCAGTGTCTATTCTGAAAACCCTTCCACTGCTGCCCGCTGTCTCTATGACCAAGTCAGTTTTGTGTCCAGCTAGCCAGCCCACTCCAAATCCGATGTGATTTCAGTTTTTGTACCAATCTGCCACATGGGACTTTTTTAAATGCCTTATAAAGCCCATGTAAACCACATCGGCAGCTCTTCTCTCATCAATTATCTTTGTCACCTCTTCAAAAACTTTGATCAGGTTGGTGAGACATGATCTTCCCTGTACGAAGCCATGCTGCCTGTCGCTAACTAGTCCATTTTCTTTCAAATGTGCATATACACTCCAACGGCTTCCCCACCACAGATGTCAGACTCACTAGCCTATATTTAACTGGATTATCCATGATTCCTTTCTTTAGCCAATGTTGTTACCTTTGTTATCTCCAATTCTTTCAATCCTCACCTGTGGTCAAGGAGAACGTGAAGATATCTGCTAATGTTAAAGCTATTTCTTACCTTACCCTCGATTAACTGGGCCCTGTAGTTTTCCCTTCATGTAGTATGGGCTTCTTTAGGAAACAGAGATGGAGGATCCCGAGCAGACTACCAACTCGACCTGGAGTTCAGCTCTTCCTGTAGAGCTCAAACAGTAACTGACCTAGAATACGTGAATTTGAGAATCTTAGATTCTTACTATGAGAGAACTTTTTAAATGCCAGGATGCAGTGATGAGAGTGTTGACCTCTGATGCTTGTCCGTATCCTGATCTGGAAGACTCCTGGAAATTCATCCCCTTTGGCTGAATTTTTACCTTCAGAGTTATTTAAGGCAAGGGGAGAAATGAGTAAAGAAGACTGGACACCATGTCTTCTTAATCATTTTATGGCAAATTCATCTGTTGATTACTCTACAGCATGTAGTTTGTGTGCTTAAATTTTGCCTATAACATTCCCACAAAGACCTTACTGTGTTCTGTTCCAAGTTCATTATTTTGACCCCTTCTGATCCTTTCCTCCCTTGGTTTCCATTGTGCATTGGGTCACAAACCAAAACTTTGGGCAAAAGACAGTCTGACACTTGACAACAATTGTATAACAACTGTGCAGAAGATTCAGCAAAGGTTCATGAGATGTTGTTCTTTCAACTCTATCACTTTCTTGAAAATTCTGGTGTTTTCTTGCCACCCCTCACATCACAGCCTGGAAATACATTACTTAGAGAACTGTTAGATAGTGGTGGAGCTTAAATTATACATTGATTTAAATTAATGGCTCTGATGTACAGACTTAGTAAGAAGAATATTGTATTGACAATATTTTAAATTTTTAGGGAGTGACATATTGTGGCGAAAGCTCAGCAAGTAATCTGACAATGGCTAATGTTCCATGGCACGACGAGGTTGTATATTTTGTCCAACAGCTGGCTGATCTTCTCATAGACTATGAAATTGCTTGTGAACATGAGCATTCAAACTGCCTTCTTATAGCACACAAAAAGGTGAGTGGCGTTTACGTTTTAGTTTATGATCTGCAGCTATCCATCATTTGGTTATATTACACTCAAAACATTAGATTTAGCTAAATAAGTACTTGTACAATAGAAAATTGCATGATGGCTAACACATTGAGTGATTTTATATGACTATTGCATTGCAATGTCAGACATTTTCTGGGAGCTTTTTCAGTTTGTCTTGGGTCTTGATGTGTGATTTGTTTTGCTAATGTACATTTATTGGTAAAACTTAATGTGCAGTGTTGGTCGTTATGAAAATTATAATATTCAATAAAATGTAAGCATTTGCTATTGCAACAAAATGCTGATTTAGATTGTTTTTTCCATTGACACTGCGCCAAAGACATAGCAAAGGTCAAAAGGGAAAGACATCCACAATTGAGGTTTTGCAAAGCATTGAAATATTAAATACCTATTTGTTTTTTTAAAAATAGTCCACTCAGCTTGCCATAGGCAGGTCGAATCTCCACAAGGGCAGTTCAACTGCTCTGCTCCCTAATGTCCTGCATTTTTCATTGCTTCAGAAGCTTATCCAATTCCCTTTTTAAAAGGTACAATTAGATCTGCCTCCATCACACACTCAAGCAAGAGTTTTTTTTTTCTCCATTCACTTGACTTTTTTGGTTCTTTGCCATTTACCTTAAATTGATCATGTACTAATGTAGCATTATGATCAGTTCAGTTGCAACTTAATTTCAGCTAATTGTATTTGTGTTTGTGTTGAGTCTTCTGGCTGGTATTTATTGTAAGAGGTTAATCCAATGTAGTTTTATTTTTATTGAACTTTGCACAAACCATACCTGAATAAATTGGTGTTCTTTCACAAACTGTGCTGGGTTAACTTTCAGCAAGGGCATACAGCACAGCTGCGTTGATTATAATTGGGGAATTATGTAGCAGTAAGCTCAAAATTGCACAAATTAGATTACAGTTTAGATTGCAAGTAAAATATATTTAAATAATTTGTGACAGAACAATGGCTTTAAGAGGATTTTTGTCTTTTTTTTGAAGAAAGGTTGAGACAGATCAAGCAGTCTGCTCAAAGCTAATAAAGTAAAAACCTAGTAAGGCCTTAGGTTTTTTTAAGTTGAAAAAATTGATCCCACCTGTTCTAACACCCACAGAACCAGGATTTTTGGTTTTAGCTTTCAGCAGTTGCTGGGGTCTTGAAGCTGGATGTGGAAGCTCTTATTCCTCTCTCTGTTAGAAGCTAAGAGCTGGGGTCCTCTTCCTGCTGCTAACATTGCACGTGAGATGTTCTGTTTTACTGAATTTACCTTTGGCAAGGATGTGTTTAAGGGATATTGCTATAGTGGATCAGTTAATGAGTCGTAGTTGATATGTATATATTTTCTTTTTGTTAAGCATTTCGTAGAGTTACTGTTAAGCTGATTTTTTTATTTTGTTGTATTTTAAGTATATTGTAAAGATAAAGTGCATTTTGCTTAAAGTTAAGTAGTTCAACCAATCAAATTGCATCTGTAATGCAATACCTTTACCATAAGAACAAGTCAGCGTCTTGGCTATCTTCTTAATATGTTTTGAGAGGATTTGGCCTGGTCCATAACAAAACAAAAAGACAAAATAATCAATGAAAATGAAAGCAGTTTTTTTGTTTAAAAAATCTAGCTTAATCTATTTTAAGAATACTAACCTGGTGCAATTTCACCAATACATAATACAGTTAAGGATGGGTTCATCTTCAAAGGTAAACATTTCTAAGAGGTATTAGAGATAATTAAAAAATACCGTGCAGCAGGTTCCTGCCACTATCTGTCAAATTTTATTTCAGGCATATAAATAAAGCCTATAATCATCCCTATTTACTACAATATCATTATGGTATCAGTTATATTTTAAGTACAACTTATCATGAATTCACATGTTTCAAAGTTGTAAGGTAAATGTGAAAACAAGCTGATACGAGACCCTGAGCGCATTAAGCTCAGACTCTCTATCAACCATGATGTTGTTGAATGGAGGAATAGGCCACAGTGGTAGAACAGGCTAGTCCTGCTTCTCTTTCTTATGTATCTTAGTGTCCATTTTTAAAATTTTCAAACACATTTAGGAATTCTCATGTGTTAATTTAGATAATTTGCATCACAGATATCAAGAAATGTATTTATCCATACTAGAATTAATACCCTTATGAATGTCTCTTTCTGAATTCTGGAGGGGTGAATCTGATGTAATGGGATAGAAAATGGAGCAGAAAATGATTTTCTTTAAGTTTTGATAGCCACTGAACTATTTGTTAATTTGAAATTTATGAATTGGCATCACATATTTGCTTATGTTTTCTAAACATTTTGAAATATTACTTTTTCAGGAAAATCTTTTGATTTTCATTTACGTTTCCAAAGCATTCAGTATTTATCCCAGTTATTTTTTGTTCTATATTTTAAATATTTTACTTTGTGTTTATGCTATACAATGCCTTTGTTTACGTGTGAATCTCGTTGTGTAAATCACCAGCTAACCTGAATTTCAGAACGACGTGCCTGAGGGCATCCTGTCTCAATAACTAATGTGTTTACTTATTCACTCAGCAATTAGACTCTGGATTTCTACATTTTTTAATTACAGAAAAGGGTGTGCCACCCCCGTAAACAGATTCTTGGGAATGATTGTATCATTCAATGACTTTATTATTTAATGTTTGGTGATGTGTGATGATTCGGTAGAGCTACCTACTTAATTTAGCCACCATCAGTTGTTTACCCCCTTATGCCTTCAAAATCTAACCCAATATATTAACTGCAGCCTAACCAATGATTTGTATGCATTTAGCATTGCCTGTTTTCTCTTGTAAATCTTTACGAATATTTTATTTCCTGCACAGTAACTTAGTAGTTAGCACTGCTGCCTCACAGCACCAGGGTCCCGGTTCAAGTCCAGCCTTGGATGACTGTCTGCGCAAAATTTGCACATTCTCTCCCCATGTCTGCGGAGTGCTCCAATTTCTTCCTATGGTCGAAAGATGTGTGGGTTAGGCAGATTGGCCATGGGGACTGCAGGGTTACAGGGATAAGGTAGGGTGGGTGTTTTGGTATTTGGAGAGTCGATGCGGACTTGATGGGCCAAATCCACACTGTAGGGATTCTCTGAACTATATCCAGAATCTATCATATTCCAGATACATAATATATCGACAACTCCAAAATGTTCTATTTATAATCAAGGCAAGCATTTTGCTGTTCCTTCTCCTGAGGGCCTTCAGCTCTGGTGCACTTATCTACAACGTATACTGCAGCAATTTGATCCCACAAATTCACAACGCTACAGAAGAAGTGCTCTCATTGTTCGTAACCTAGAAGGAGATCATAGGATTTGCAGCACAAGGGATAGTCAGGCTTTCCATACTCAAAAAAGGGATGGATTTAATAGTGTAGATTTCCAACAGTTTACAATAACAGCTTCAGTTCAGATGCCAGTAGAAATTCTGCACGCAATTTTTAAGAGGTTAGCTTGTAACTAATTAACATCATAGGAAAGGTGCATATTTATTTGTGCGCTTGAGGGTGGGAGTTGAGAATTGCATACATATGAAAATTAAAGGGGAGGGAGCTTCAGAACTCGAGATATCTGAAAGTTTTTGGAAAGGCTTAATGGGATGTAAATTCATTGCTCAAAGTGAAAACAGAAGGAGACTGAAAAATGACAGACAAAGATGAAAGGAAATGAAGTCCAGGAATGCATGGAAGCTGTAATTAACTTTACGTAAAGTAGTATGCCTCCAAATGTCATCTTCAATAACAGCTCACGTGGGGTTATTTAAAAAGAGTCATGGTTACCAACATGAATGAAGTGTTTTGAAGAACTTATTGATTCAATAACTTGATCTAGATAAAGCTTCAGAAAGTAGACAGTGGTGAAGAAAGCAATTGGCGCGCATGCCTTCATTGCACAGACCATTGAGTAGAGGATTTGGGGCATCATGTTGCAGTTGTACAGCACGTTGGTGTGCCCACTTTCGAAGTACTGTGCCATTCTGGTCATCCTGCCACAAGAAGGATATTATTAAACTGGAAAGGGTACAGAAAAGATTTACAAGGATGTTATTGGTACTGGAGGGTTTGAATTATATGGACTTCTTTCTCTGGATCATTAAAGTTTGAGGAGTGACCTGATTGAGATTTATAAAATCATGACTGTGTGAAGAGCACAGCTAAGGCAAAAAGCAAAGGGCTTTTCCCCAGGGTAAGGGAGTTCAAAACTGGAGGGCATAATTTTAAGGTGAGAGCAGAAAGATTTAAAAGGGACCCGAGAGGCAACTTTTTTACACAGCCGGTGGTACATATGTGGAATGAACTGCCAGAGGAAGTGGTGGGTGCAACTGCAGTTACAACATTTCAAAGACATTTGGACAGATACACGAGTGGGGAAGGTTTCGAGGGATATGGGCCAAAAGCAAGCAAGTAGACTTAGTTTAATTTAGCAAACCGGGTTGGCATAAATGAGTAGGATCTGTTATCAGGCAGTATGACTCCATGAATCTAAGCCATTCGACAATATTAAGTAAACAAAGTGTGGAGCTGGCTGAACACAGCAGGCCAAGCAGCATCTCCGGAGCACAAAAGCTGATGTTTTGGGCCTAGACCCTTCTTCATATTAAGTAGAGGTTTGTTACAAATAATCAGGTAGAATGTATAATTTAAACATCTGCAATGCAGTGTTATTGATTCACTTTAAATCTGATTAGCTTTTTAAACCAGTCCGAGAAAATGGAATTTCAAATGTTATGAGAAGGGCATATTCTGAATGCAGATAGATTACAATTTAGCTGGTGGCAACGGAGGAGAGGTATTGAACTGCTGGTAGCTGGTGTAGTAGAGCTATACCAAATAGCTAGAGGACAGAGTTTGACTGGTAGCAGTGAGAGGGCGTCAAGATTGTCGAATAGGGTGAAGATTAACTTCAAGGTGCAGTCTGATCATTAGCACTCATCCCATTGACAGCAGCATGCCGAAATAAATTATCTTGCTTTCAGATCTGTTTGTGGTGATTCTTATTAAGGAACATCAGTCAGTTATGAACAGATTTAGCACTGATCACAGTTAACTGAACCAAAATGGCATTAATCTTAGTTTTTTAATTGCACTGAATCAGTACACTCTTTCCTGTTCTTCATGGGTGCATTCTTTGCATAAAACAAAGCCTAGTGGAAAATAGCTGGGAGTAGGAATGCTTCTTCTTATTTATTTAGACCAGCCTCCTTGGATCTATCCAGTATAATGTACCTTAATACACAGAGGCTTTGAAAGCCTAGAGAGGGTTCACAGAAAATTTACTGAAGGGGTATTAGGGATGAGACACTTCTGTATGAGGAGAGACTGAAGGAACTAGATCTGAGAAGATTACAAAATTTAATAGCTGTGTGCAGAATTGCAAAGAAATTTAATATCTACATATTTGGAAAGCTTTTCTACTAATCAATGAGTCAGCAACTACAGGGCATTTAAAATAAGTGCAAAAGAAATTACAGGATGTTGTTAACATCTTTGAGAATTGGGACAGATTCTCATTTTTGACTCTGACAGTCACCAAAGTCATGGTAAAATTCTTTCACTATATTTTGGTTTGGTACCTTAACCCTTGTCTCACAGGTATTTTTCTGTGTAATTCCCACATAAAAAGTTATGAGAAACACTGTATACATGGCTTAAAAAAAAACTAATGTTTTATATTCTCAGTTGATTTTATTTGATTTTTCATGAACTCAGACTGAGATTTTCTGCGTACCTAGCCCCTAAATTTGAGCTCGGATATGTGATGAGACATTAGTATGCATTTGTCAGTTCATGGCATGCACTGAATGAGGCTGCCTACAATTTAGGAATATCAAATTTTGATGAATTTAAGTATGTCCCTTCACAGTAACTCATTTACTAATTAGTTAAATGCAGCATTTAATGTTTTAGAATAATTGTTATGACTGATTTCTGCACTAAAATTATATTGTCAGAATGTGCTATCAAGCAGAACTCAATCTTCAATTTTACCTGACACAGTACTGCAGTGAAAAATTATGAATGTAAATTGAAAATGGGTATGACGGTTACCCTGCAAAACTGACATGGGTCATAAAGGTATATATTTGCAAAAAGTGTTGATGATATTTACTTTGGATTCCAGTGTGTTATCCAATGTAGTCTACAGCAATGACAATATAGCAATATCAAACTACTATATTGATGACCTTTGTGCATTTTATGAATGTAATTGTTCTTAATGTTGGGACCAGATTGATTGGTATTTTCAGATTTGAAGTTGAGCAAGCTGCAAGCGAAATGAGTAATCATGAGTTTACAAATCAAGTGCCATTTGTATGGGTCTGTTGCTTCTGGTCTCAAATTGTTTCAAAGATGAAAATGGCACAAAATTGAGAAAATGTTAGCATTGCGTGTTCAGTTTATTATCACTTTTCCATGATGAGTTGTATATGGCACAATACTGATCAATGTCTCCTCCCTTTAATACTATCTCATTTCAGGATTTTGTACTGGCCACTGGTATTGATCATCCTGAACAAGAAGTTGATTTTCAATGTTGAGTTTTAGTGCAAAATGCTGTGAGATGATTAAAATACTAATAGATTAATCTTTTAATGTTGGTTATCCAGGTTCTAAAAAATCATTTTTTTTAGAATTGATGAACACCTTGCATCAATTATGTGGCATACTCACTAACCCAGTGCATAACAAATGTTTCTCTGCTTAGTCTCTATTGAGAGTCTTAAATTGGTTTTCCCAAAACCAATGAGAGGAAGGGGGAAGGGCCTGGAGAGTTTGAGTGGGGGCAAAGCCACATGGCATTACTGCCTGTGAGATCACAATCCCAACATTTCAACTCATGATCCCAGTTGGGGTTTCAACACCCAGTTTGGAAACCTACCCCTACTCCCTTCAAGTTGTGAACAGAAGGTGACAAAGCATAGTCGAGCATTGCTCTTGACTGTAAATAATAATCCTAGAGGAAGCTTTTAGTGGTTGCAGAAGAAAAATTAATTTACTTAACCAATCAAGAAAACCCCCTGAAGTGGCCAGGCATATCACATATTTTATTCTTTGCTGTTATACAAAGGCCGGTTATATTGTTTGACTTAACTGAGGTCAATTCTTAACATGAGGAGGGTGGGTTGGCAGAGGTGACCCTGGTGAATGACTAAGGATCAGCTGAGGAAGTTGAAATAAGAGTATGTTACACTGCCTGACATTGAACAGAGTACTATGGGAGAACTTCAGCATGTGTACCCTCCTCATCAGGAGGTCCTCAGTGGAGGGACTGCTGCAAATAAAATGTGCCAATGCTACTCGAGACTGAGCATGTCCAGACTATTGGGTCTCTTTGCTGTCTTCTCTACATTAACCTGAGCACTCAGGGACTCCAGAGTAATCAAACCGTGACCTCAAATGTTTATGCTCTGGGTCATTTCCAGGATTGTTGTACACCTGTGTGGCATCTTGAATCAGCAACTGCACATGTTGTGAAGCAGAACACATTCAATTCTAGTAGATGAGGAAATGAAGCCTTGCCTCCCTCATACTGAAGCATGTCATTGATGAGAGCTATTGTAGACCTCCACAGTACCACCACCTCATTGTGGTTTAGTGATGCAACTGGCTACTTGCTCTAACAACAAGGAGTACTGTAGGCTTTCAGTCTGCTCAGCTTGATGACATTCTGTTGTATGCCGATTTTGAGGCCTGTTACCTGTTGTTGATTACCACTTGCTGCTTCATAAATATTTTTGACACTGGAATCATGTCATTCTGGTCACTCTTCTACTAGTGTTGTGTCTGCGCATAATTTTCACTGGGCACTGGGAAAGACCTCTCCCCTCCTCTTGGCAATTTTCTCAGTTAATTACTTAATCTTGGGGCCACCATGGGTACCAACCTGTGCCTCCTCAGGTTCACTCACTTCAGCAAACAGCTGCTGCTGCTCTTGCCTTTTTCAAACAGCTCTGTATTTTTAGGTCCCACGTCTAGGCAACGTCAGGACCCTTACCCCTAGTCTATTCAGACATTTTGCATTTTAGGACCTGAGTGTGTTTGGGGCATCAAGTCTCCAGTTCCAGATTCAAAATCGAGCTGTGTGTGACACTAGAGACCTTTTTATTCAAAATGCTTTGGAAAATTTAGAAGCATACCATCTGTTGCATTTGCTTTCAGTATACTGTGATAATTTAACCAGAAACTATTGTTTCTAATAAATCTAACCTGCTGTCCCTTCAGCCTATCTCTTCTTTGGTGAGTTTCTTTTCTTTTTGTCATTCTTCAGAGTATTGACATCACTAGCAAAACTACTGTTGTTACCTGTTCCCAGTTGCCCTTGAGAAAATGGGGTATTCTTTCTGAACTGCTGTAGTTAATCTGTTGATAGTGCTGCAACACTGGCTTTAGGTGGACAGCTCCATTATACATTCCTGTGTCAATAATTATAACAGAAGGTATCTATTTCGGTTTTTTAAATAACATCATCTCAATGTTGAATCACTGATAGTAAACACTTTATGTGTAAAATTTAGCTGTCCAGTTTCTCTTACACACATGGATAGACATTTTGAATAAAAATAGGAAAGTTATGTATAATGCTGAAAATAGGGGCAGTATATAACTGATAAAATTGGGATTGAAGCATACTTGTGCAGTCTTGTCCAATTTTTCCCTCCTCCTTTAAGTTTAATCACCTGCAGAGCTTTAGTGCACTTTGTTTATTGGAAATAGTTTTATTTTCAGACAATAATGTAAAATGGGTGATTTATCATTTCAGCTGCCAGTCATATATCACTATACATTTGACACATTTTTGATTTGCAGCTGTATTTGATATTCTACTTCTTACAACATTGCCTAAAGTCAGAAAAACCCGCTATAATGTGTGCAGGACTAGCGGTCATCAACTAATTTTTAAAAATATGTTTGGTATCTAAAGGCATCCTGCTTCATTCAAAGAAATGAAGTGATTTTGAAATCGTGACATGTTTGAACAGCCACTTCACAGCTGTGCATTGAACCTTGGAGAGTGGTAATATTTAATGCAGTTAACAAATCCCTTAATGGATAGATGTAATGACGTTGATAATTTTTGATAGTCAAAAAGATTTAATTATGCTGCGTACTTCTCATTGAATTTTTCAAAGGCAATAAAATTGAATCCTTCATTTAATGAGCTGCTCCCATGATAAATGCTGATGGATGACATTTATTGAGGTGAAGAAAAGGCATGAGAAATGATATCTGTTAGAGCTTATGATCTGTAGAATACACAATGATGCAAGATAAAATATAAAGTAGCAGTGACAGTACCTGAAAGAATGTGCAGCCACATTGGCAAGTGTGGCACACAGCAAAAAAGACTAGTTGACATTCCTGCTCAATTTGATCTCATTCTGATCAGGCTTGGCAGCATTCATAATACTTTTCCTGATGACACTGCAAGATTGAAAGGTGGATGGAAACAGAATTCATGATGAAGTAACATATACAAAACAAATGAGATCCATATTATTCTAATAGTGACAAGTTGACAAGCTCCCCGAGAAAAGTTCAGTAGAGCAAATCAAATGAAAATAAATTGAAGTGCAGAATGAACTTCCTAGATTACTCTCTTCCTGGTTGAATCTGTATTTAGATTGGATCTAAATTAAATAAATATGTTTGCTGAGTAAGTTTGAAGGCAAAGTCTATGAGTAATTTTTTTTCCCCCCGAATATGAAAGTGATTTATCCCTCGCAAGTAGCTGCATTTTTATTGGTCAGTTGTTAAAGATTCATTTTGAAAATGTGTTGACAGCAAATCAGTCACTAAGCAGCAATGTTATGAAAATTATTGAAAGCAAATTTATTGTTGAACAAAGTCATTTTGATTAAATGATTAGCAAGTACAGGAAGTGCATTTCCCACAGGTTCATCATCAAGCTATTTCTTTCTCTTCAGCCCAACCATTTTAAATCATCATTATTCTTCAGTTCCCAATTGCATGGCATTCATTCTGCTGTCATATATAGAACCATAGTTCTGCAGCACAAACAGGCCTTTCAGTCCACCAAATCTGCACCAACCTATTTGCACTTAGCCCACATCCATAACCTTAAATGGTGTGACGTTTCAAGTGCTCATTTCAAACATTTTTCTAAAAGTTGAGATTTCCCACCTTTACTCCCATCCCAGGCAGTGCGTTCTAGACTCCCATCATCCTTTGGGTGACAGATGATTATCTCAAATCCACCCTAAACCTTCTGCCCTTCACCATAAAACAATGCCTCCTTGTTAGTGCCCTTTCAACATAGGAGAATAGCTGCTTCCCATCCACTTAGTCCATGCCCTGGATAATCATAACCATCTCAATCAAGCACCCCTCAAACTTCTCTGCTCCAAAGAACACAACCCAAACTTATCCATTGTCTGCGTAAATGCTCCAACTCAGGCAACAGCCTGATGAATCTCCTCTGCGCCTTCTCCACTGCAGTCATATCCTTCTATTCATGTGACCAGAACTGTAGTCCAGTTGTAGCCTAATCAAAGTTTTTTGTATAGCTCCAACGTAACCTTGCTGTTTCAATCTATGCCACAACTGATAAAGGCACAATGCCTATTCTGTTCCAACCAACTGACCTCATGGACTAGTTTTCCATAAATTTCAATAATTTGATATAATCAAAAGCAACATTCATTGAGCACCCCACAATCTTAACAGAGCTTTTGACTTCTCACAGCACTCAAAGATTGGCAAGAATTATTAAACATTATAGAGATGCACAGTCTGATTCCTTTATCAAGTTTTTTTCAGCAGTTTTTCTCATTTGTTATTTGAATTATTGCACCTAAGTCGAAATTTCCTTTAATAATGCTGATCAAACCACATTTAGTTCCCTTACTTACGTTGAAAGTTTTAGATAATTGTCATTTCTTGACCTGATGACACAACAGATTCTAGTAATGTGTCAATATCAGCTAACTTAGACTTGGTAGAGGAGTACAAAATGATCGGTTGTATAGATAGAGTAAACAGCCAGAGACTTTTTCCTAGGGTGGAGGTAGCCCTTGGGGGGAGACGTAGTTTTAACGTGAGTGGAGGTACTATTCTATGCTTTAACTCAATCTTTAACACTCTGAACTAGAGGTTCACTGAAAATTTGTGCAGTCTTTTTCACTTGGATAGTTGAATTAATAGAGGTTTCTGTTCCTTATTTTAGTTTAGAGTGAATGGAGAATGGTGGACTTGGATAGACTATGACCACTTTCAGCACCTTGTCAAAGAAAACAAGGAGAACAATAGCAGCAAGATGTTCTGTGCAGAAGATTACATGGCGAAGACACCATCCTGGGCAGTCTTTGGAGCTAAGCAGAGGGGTTTTGATCCAGTTGATACTCGCTTCTTAAGGAAACGAAAGAAGGACATATCTGGTTGTTAAGACTGTTTGACTGGACATTATGCACAGTTCATATTGTTCTTTATTATAAATGTATATTGGTGTTTTAGCTGATGTAAGTTGAGAAATTTACCAAAGATACGCACAGAATAGGAACCTACATGCATCACAGGAAGATGATGTGGTGTATCCCTGCCCTACAAACTATCAATTAACTAAAGTACATGACAGCATAATCTGTGTAACTATCTAAACCCTGTGAATGTTACTGTCATTATTTCCATTTTATTGTTTTATTCAGATTTCCCATTTGTTGACGGATCCTCACGAACTTATCTTCGTCTGAGTTAGTTGCCTGTGCCTTGAATTTTGTCCTCGTGACCTCTGACACAGCTCTGTAACCTCACTTGAATGATAATAGGGATCAGGATAGGAGCAACAGTTATTTGGCTTTCCTGTACATTCATATGGTGCAAGCTTCACACTTCACACATTTGATGGTAACACGTTTATGTGTCAGGCAATGTTGAATCCTGAGTCATTGGAATATTCGTCCACTTCTCATGCAAGATGTTTAATTTCCTGCCTTCCCTATATCAGCTTGCCAGATGACCAAGTCTGGCCCACAATATTTTCCATGGCTAGCGTGCCTGCACCTAAATAGCCATCAAGCTGGTGTGGACTTCGTGCCCCAGACCAGAACAAACTGACAATTTGAAATGTATCCCATGCTTAAATCTGGTTTTTGATTATGTCCCTTATAACTTTCACCTTTACTGTTGGGACTTGCTTCTTCACAGTTGGCAACAGTTGATAAGGATTTAAGTTGTTACTATTGTCTGAAATGGCCTATTTCTTTATTTTCTAGTTAAATTTTAAACTTTATAATGATTGTAATAACTTCTATACAGAATGTGATAATAAATTGTTATAATTTCTATTTTTTTCATATTGTTGATGGTGGTATTTCATTGAAATTATAATCAAAGTTACGCAAAGAAAGAATGGTGACATTCAGCCCAATTTGTCTATGCTGGCCCTTCCTAAGGGCTGTCCATTTAATCTCATGCCCTTGCTCTTTCCCCTGCAGTTACTTCCTTTTTAACATGTTCAGTTTCCTTGTTGTATCTGATCCTTGGTTAATTGCCAAGTAGTGTGTAACACCTTGTAAATTTGTGTCTGGCTCCCTTGGAGTACTCATACACAGTGTATCTGAAACCATTGGAGATATACATTGAGCACTGAAGGATGAGAGTTGAATATTTTTATTAAAGTTATTGGTCGCTTTTAGATTTATTTTTTGCTGCCCCTGCTCTTTGTATGTTGGGACATTCTTTTGACAGGTACTTGTGTTTTTTTTGTTCTGCCTCCAGTTTCACCCTCCATCTTTCACAAAAACCCTAGAGTGGGCCTCATCGAAGAAAACAAAATTCCATTTTCATATCACTTGAGCACAAAGTATAATATTTTTAAAAATGTTTTAACTTTGTATCCTTTGTTTGTATTGTAATATAATAACTACTTACCTGTAATATTTGCAAGCGTTTGGAAGGGCCATTGCAAATATTAGTAATTTGAAATACAGAGCACTTATAAGTAGACAAGAAGATTTAAAACTCCAGAATTGGACCCATTGAGCCATATTATTATGCAAATTTAAGCAGCAGCCTTGCAACTTTTGAAGTTATTGGCAGCATAAACATATATTTAACAGAGACACTTGGAACTATTCTCTGCATTTTTTTGTTTCATGCTCATTCTCAGAGGAACAGTTCTGCTTAAGATATTTGTATCATTTTAATACCTTAGTATTTATGTAACCAGCGCCATTTTACTTATTTCTAGTTTTCAAGGGGGTTAAATCTTTATATTTTGGAACACAAAGTACAAACAGCACCCTGAAGAAAAGGGACCGAGAGGAGCTAGACTGATCCTCGCAGTGTGGAGTGACTGAATAATCAAACATGACTGAAGTTTTTTAGCATTTAGCCCTAGGTTAATGTAATCAGGTATCTCTGCTAAATTGAGCATATCTGTTTCAGTCGGGTTCTGTAATGTGTCTCAGCCAGAACTCCCAACAGTACCATTAATGCACCATTTGTGTGCATGCTCTTCAGGTGCAAAAGAATCAAAGTTGAGAGCATCAACAGAGTGAAATAGTGAAAGTGTTCTTTAGGCTGGTATGCAGTATACACCAGAAAACTTATTTTTCCAAGACAATTCACCATATTGACTGTGGTATATCAGTTATCACGTCTTAATCTCTTAATAATGTGCGAGGTATAAAGTTTGTATATTTCAGGGGAAAATGTAAAAGAGCCTGGATTTAATTCCATGTAGGTGAGGTATTTATGCACAGTTGCCTCCTCAGCTTTCCCTGCTCTGAATAAGCATTCATTCAGCCTCTAATAAAACCAAAGTAGTTTCATTAGTGTTTGATTGGTGATGCAAAATCAGGCAGCTATTTATTGGAATGGGAATTACTATTTACTTATGTTTAATGTTCAGTCTATAAAAAATTTCAATAAAATGCAGTGATCATTAAGTAGTGTTGGGGTTACAAAAAACACTTGTGAATTCGCACATCATTGACATTTTTTGTCCTGAAACTCATTTAAAACAATAGAATTTGGGTTTCATATCTGAGCGCTGGATTGAATTCCATGACTAACAAGTTGAATGTCTCTTCTGCCTATTTGTAGTCAGTATGCTATGTAAGTTTGGTTGGACCAATTCTTGGGTTTTATGGGTCCACGTTTTCACCTTTCCTCAAATTTGGTTGGTAGTTCTGGAAAAAAAAACAATGTTGTGGTACAGGTTGTGTTTCCAAGGGTGGAATTCTATGTTCCCTTGAGTGACTTTGGCAATACTGGATAAGTTGGGAAAATATGGTGAAGATCAGTGGGGAAAAATACACAGAACGTTAAGAAAAAGATTTCTGCTTTTGCCGTTGGTGTTTAAACAGCAAGTTTGACTCTGATTATTGATCAGTGACTATTCTACTTCTGTGCATTTATATCTCATCATTAGCTAAACTTGACTCAATTCTATGCAGCTTCCAATTCTCCTGTCATTCCCTGAGAAATCAGATGGTGCCAGTTTGTCTACAACAAACTACTACAAGCTGTCTACACCAGCTTGTGCTTGCTTCTCTAAACCTTTGGATAACTACATCTTCAATAACATTCACCTGCATGCCACGTGGACACCTCTGCAAGTCGGCATGGGTCATTAAGATTGCTTTCGGATGAACTCTCAAGCACCAGAACATCACTTGGGAGCACAGGGACACCAGGTTTGCTTCTGCCGTGTTGCTTACCCACCAGGATGCGCAGACATCTCATTCATCCACACGGTGCATCTTATAGCTCTTAGTTTACTTTCTTAGCACACACTCATTTTACACTTGGAGCACACCACTGTGCTTCATCAATGTTGCACCTATCGCATGCCAGCAGCTTATGCAGCAAATACCGTGTATTTTATTCAACCAAGTGTCCATATATTACCTGCATTGGGACAAAGAGACTTAATTTGTTGAAAGGTGTGCGGTAGCATATTGAGTATATATGATGTGTGGTATAATGAGCTTGGTAGTCTGTGGCACTTGAGTTGTGTGCAGAGGAAGAGTTGATAATTGATGGCCCAGTGTGTGAGGTTGTAGAAAGAAAGTAGTAGCCCTTGTCCTTAGAGAAAACAGAAGATCATTATAATTCTCTGCATTGCTGTGCATTGAGCATCACACAGGACAGTACACAAACCTGCTGCTATCTGGCTGTGAATGGTTTGAGTTCGTGGCATGGCCCCCTTTGTTGGGTAGCAGGCAGAAGCACTGCCTTTTCACCACCCCCTTCCACCAGCACCTCCAAGCCCCTGTTGGAAAGCCTAGGAGAGAACTTGCCTTTCTGGGGCATTTCTTTTAGGGCCACGGTGTGAAGGGCAGTACCCAACTTGCATCATTTGAAATGGTTAGTGTCTGGGATTTAAATATGGTGTGGATGTTGCAAAGTGCCTGCAGCAGCATGGCATATCTGCTGCCCCATTCACTTGGGCACCAGGAAAACTGATTACAAAACTATTGAGTTGAACAGCAGAGGATTGCATGAGGAAAGACAACAGGGGCCATAGTGGACCACTGGGCTGCATTTCACTAACAAAACTCTAATAAAAGATGTAAAAATTAAGCTGCAAATTTCTGAATTGAGATATTGTTCAGGCAGAGGATCAGTTCAGTTGCTTTTTTTCACCTTGTCTGTCAAATGCCTTTATAATGTTTGGATAAATTAACACTAGTGCAGCAATCACCATTTCTTTACACATCTTACAACTTAAACAACTAAAAGTCTTTTGAATTAATTCATTCTTGATAACAGTCATGTCCCCTTTTTTAAAAACCTATTTCCCTTCCTCCCCAATTAACTTTTAAGTGTCATGCTTCAGTTAGAATGTTGTGGGATCATATTTTGTTTGAAACCTGGGATGTATTTCATTGCTGTGGGTGTATTGGAGTGCCTGAGCCATTGCGAATGTCTGTCAGGTGGCTTTTTTTGGGGGGAAAAATAATAACTAAGGTGCTTTTTTCCTTTATTGAGCAAGATTCTTCCATCTACTAACAGCACTAAAAGTCTTGATGTTTGTGGAACCTTGATCTTTCGTGTGAATTAGCTGCAACATTGGTCATCAATGGTGACTATTCTTCAAAAATTATACCTTTGATTTCAAAGAACTTGCATTCTGATTTTATTCTCATGATCAGATACATTATAACTGTGTGCTAGACCTTGATCAAAAACAGACATTGGGAAATTTCAGCGGCCTGGCAGCATCTCTGGAGATAAAGCAGAGTTAACGTTTTGAGTTCAGTGACCTTTCACCGGACTTGAAATTTTGGCATTCTCTCCACAAGTGCTGCCAGACCTGCTGAGTTCTCCAAGCAATTTGTTAATGATTTATAGCAACTGCAACTCTTTTGGGGTTTTCTTTTAATCATTCTTCCTTTACATTCTTTATTAGGGTTTGCTACTCTATCCTTCGTTATCACTGAGCGTCCAATCCCGCACATGTGAAGTATTCAGACTTAAACTGTCTATATTCCATAAGAGCATAAGGTACTTGTCTGAAGTAAACCACCCAGCCCATTGAATCTGCGCTGCCATTCAGTGAGATTATACTGATCTGATAATTTCTCAACCTGAACCACCTTACTTTATCCCTATTATGCTTGATTCCCTTACTGATTCAATCTCTGTCGCCAACTTGAATACATTTAACAACCCAACCTCGACAGCCCTCTGTGGTTTTAAAAAAGCCTACAGATTCACTACCCATTGAAAGGGAGAATTCCAAACCCCAACCCCAACCCCAACCCCCACCCCCTCCCTATCTTAAACAGGTGATCCCTAACTCTGAAACTATTATCTCTGGCCCCAGATTCTCTCAAAACATGAAAAAATACTCCTCATCAACACTGCAGCATCCTAATAAGCTTTAAATAAGGCCAAAATACTGTGATCGGAGAAAGCCAGCAGATCTGGTAGCATCCGTGAAGAGAGAAACAGTTAATAAGTTGAGTCTAGTATGACTTCAGAACCAGTTCATCTTGTGCACCTGCATACTGGTTTCAGAGACTTGTGAATAATGCACCTGTGTCCATTTGAACAAAACCTTTCCCACTGTCTCTCCATTTAAAAATAAAATGTTCTCGACCTTCATTTCTCCTACACTATCCACATTATACTTAATCTGTCATGTTCTTGCTCACTCATTCAGCGTATCTAAAGCTGCTTTGCATTCCCCTCACAACTTAGCTTTTTTTTATCATTCACAAGCTTGGCAATGTTGCAGTTGCCCCCCACATGTAAGTAATTGATAACGATTGTGAACAGCCAGACCCCAAGCGCTTGTATCACTGACTTCTATCATCTCTGATACGTCAAGCTGATAGGTCAGCCTGCTTACAGTTACATTGCACTAAGCATGAAATTGTTACTAACCAAGTGATGAGTTACATCTCAATGTTGCCATGATTGGAAGGTTCGAGCTATAAGGAGAGGCTGAATAGACTTGAGCTTAATTCTCTGCAGAATCAGAGGCTGAGGGGTGACTCTATAAAGGTTTATAAAATCATGAGGGGCATGTTTAGGGTGATGGGTCTTTTTTGCAGTGAAGGGAAGTCCAAAACTAGAGGCCATATGTTTAAGGTGAGAGGAGAAAGATTTAAAATGGACCTGAGGGTCAACTTTGTCACGCAAAGAGTGGTGTGTATATGGAACAAGCCGCCAGTGGAGATAGGTACATTTGCAACATTTAAAAGGCATCTGGATGGGTCCATGAATAGGAAGGGTTGAGAGGGATATGGGTCACTTGGTGGCAAATGGGACTGGATCAGTCTAGAATATCTGATTGACGAGTTGAACTGAAGCAACTATTTCCTCTGAATATCCTCTGTATGACTGACTTATACTCTGTTGCAATGGTTGACACTGAGTGAGACGGAAGAGATGACTGTGTTTACTTACCTTGATTAGCTGAAGTATTTTGCTATCTCTTGTGGAAATGCAGGCAATATACCTAGAGTTGCTTTTGAATATTTTGGTAATTGTGCACGTAAAATAACGATATAAGTGCTACAATTATAACTTTTAAGCAGAACATCTATCTTCTGTTACATTGGTTTTGTGCTTGGCAACATCAGAATAGCGCCTTATATAAAACTGGAGAGTGAAAATGGGCTGAGAGGACATTTTTAACCAATATCAGGCAAGTTATAAATCATACCGATAACTGCTTTAGAGCAACATATTTTAATGGGGTTTTACCTGCCAGATATGAGTATTGATGAAAAAGATGTTGAAGCTTTTTGTCTTACACTCAGCAGTACAGATGCAAAAACACCAAAATTTGAAGGGCACAGCTATTTAGGTTGCATAAGAGAAAGGGGACAGATTGTTTACCAAGTGACTCATTTATTAAGACATTGCCATGGAGAATGCACTTGGGAACATCTATCCCTCTAACTTTTGTTTGAATTCAAAGAAAGGCTCCTCAAACAGAGGTGAAATAAATACCCTTATCATCTGTTTATTGGTGTTAGTTGAAGAATATGTTTAATCCAGTTTAATGGGAGAACCAACTCTGAAAATATTGCTGTGGGATTTCTTTACTTCCGCCACAACAGACAGATGGGTTCTTCTTAATGCACTATTTCATGCAAAAGACTGTGTACCCATGGCTCTACTGCACTCCTTCATTGAAGTGCCATTCTGGAATAGGTGTTCATGTCTCTGGAACTAAGCTTGAGTCTAACCTTCAGACTCCAACCAAAGTTCTACCACTGAGTTACGACTGACAAAATGATTAACAGAAGTACACAGGGATTTGGATGTATTTAGCTTTTTATAATATTTCTGCCTATAGAGTCAGTGAAATAATATTATGTTCAGCAGAGGGGACAGATAAGAATGTTCCTCTCTCCAGTCATGCAAGCAATAAAAATTATGCTATCAATCCCAAAGCCATTATAAACTCAGAACGAAATCATTTTCTCAATCAGATTTGCATGCAAATGTTATTTTTTCTGAATTATTTTCAGCAACAATTGCACATTTTTTGTTATTGCTTTCTGACTTGTGTCCTTGCAAGGTCATTGCAGCCCCACACCTTACTATAACCACTGTTTCACAATTAGTAATGCATCATTGTTTGATAATGGGAGCTGTGCCTGTGGCAATATTGAAAGAGAGATAACAAGGTGTAGAGCTGGATAAACACAGCAGGCCGAGCAGCATCGGAAGAGCAGGAAAGCTGACATTTCAGTCCTAGAAAAGGTCTAGGCTCAAAACGTCAGCTTTCCTGCTCCTTTGATGCTGCTTGGCATGTTGTTTTCATCCACCTTTACATCTTGTTATCTCAGATTCTCCAGCATCTGCAGTTCCTACCATCTCCTGAAACAATACTGAATGAAGTGTGGGATAATGTTTTCATGAGGTGGGGGAGGGTTATAATGTAGTGGCACACAGGCACCTGAAGCTGTATTTTCAGAGAGAAGCATGGAAGATTGGAGCAGAAATAGGCTATTTGACCCCTTGACCCTGATCCACCTCTTGACATGATCTTGGCTGCTTATCAAGCTCAATATCCCAATCCCACCCTCTCGCGTATATCCATTGATCCCTTTAGCCATGAGCTATATCAACCTCCTTGTTGAAAACACAACGTTTTGGCCTCAACAACTTTGTGGTAGGGAATTCTACAGGCTCACCACTCTGGGTGAAGAAATTTCTCCTTATCTCAGTCATAAAAGGTTAACCTCTTATCCTTTAAACTAAGAACCCTGGTTCTGGGTTTTAGTGATCTGAGACTTGCATCCAACAAGAATCAAACTTGTCTTGATCAGTTATGACCCATAATGCACAAACCTCCTCAGTTAATAACACTGAAGAGCTCTTCAATGATTGAGCTAGAGTTGATTAACTTCTTTAAAAAAAGAAAAAAAATGATCTGTCGAAGAGAGCCAGGAGTTTCTTAACTAGTTCTAGTTACCAACTCTTCTGCAACATGGAAATGTTTTCTCTTATTTATACTCTGAAAACCTTTCTTGATCCTTAATCATCTGATGCTCCCAGGACTTTTATAAACAATATCTGATCCATTTTGTTGAAGAGACAGAATGAGTACAGTCAATATACACTGGTGCAATATTAAGTGTGATACAGGAACATAGAGACTGGTGATGTATTGCGTAAATGTTTGAAGGTAGCTTGACAATTGAAAGGTTACTTGGATTTATGGATGAAACATAAGACTACAAAAGCAAGGAAGTTGTAAGAAATCTAATGAATCACAGGATAGGTCTCAGCCGGAGTATTGTGTCCAATTCTGGGAACCACACATACAGACATAGGTCAAAACATTAGGTAAATTGCAGATGAGGCCTGCTAGAATGGCACAGGCATGAAAGACTTATGTTGCATGGGATTGTAGAGAAAATAGCCTGTCTTCCTTTAGTGCAGAGAAGGCTAGAGGAATCGTTGATAATGATATTCAAAATCGTGAAAAGGTTTTCACAGTTTAAATGAGGAGGACCAGTGCCCTGTCGCAAAACAGTCAGTAACTAGTGGACAAATTTAAGGTAATTGATAAAAGAAACAGCAGAGATTAGGAAACTTTTTTCCCCAATCTGAGAGTTCTGCTTTAGAACACACTATCAAAAAGTGATGTTGGAAGCAGTTTCAATAATGACTTTAAGAGGGAGTTGGATATATATTGAAAAGATATAATTTGCTGGGAAGAACGTGGGAATTGGGCTATTTGGATAGTTTTTAAAATGCTGATGTAAGCATGCTGTGCTACATGACATCCTCCTGATCTTCTATATCTGAAGCAACGTTTCTTCAATAATTGTCTGCGCAAACATGTAACATTCATATTCGTCCTCTTAATACCGACCAATATTTTATCTTTCTCCTGAGCTTCACCATTGACTATTTTAAATCTCAAGCAACAATTGAAATCTGAGCGAATGAGATTCTATATTTATGATAAAAAGAAAGATGTGAACCAACAGATGCCTCAAATAGCTTTACAGCCAATGTACTTTTGAAGTGTTGCGTGAAATGTAACAGTCAGTTTTAAACTTGGACTCCAAAGAAACAATAAAATGGTGAGTAAATAATCTTTTCTTTGCGTGATCCTTTTTTGAGAAGCAACTATAGGCCAGGACACTAGGGACAATTCCACTACTGCTCTTTGAAGTATTAGTCATGCCATGTAAATCTTTATACACTACATGTACCCACATATGGACAATGAAACCTCAGTTTAAAGTCTCATCAAAAATGAAATTCCTCTGATAGTGCATCACTCCCTCAGTACTGTATAGTCAGCTTTGACCATTACATTCAAACTCAAAAGGAGGATTTGAACCCAGAAACTTTTGGCTTAAAGACAACACAATTGCACATCAGCCTACACAACTGATATGGTTAGTTTTCAGTGCTAGTGACGCAATTGTTGTAATATGTCTATACTCCTGCATTTTTCATGCAACGCTAATGGAGAAGAAGCTACCATCCTCAGGACAAGTTATGCTCAGAAGCAAGTGCAAATGACCTTTCTCAGCAATCCACTGCTAACAATTTTGAAAAATTGGAAATTCTTTTTCAAAGACCAAGGAGAATGAAAAATAGACACAGTAAATTAGGTGGTGATGTGCACAGGATAGGGTGAAAACTAGAAATAGTAATACAAATACTTGAATACCAACACAAATTTCTAGAATCTGCAAGCAGCCCAAATCATACAATCACTGATCAAGGTTCTATTGCAAAAGAACACAAGCCAGCTCAGGCCGATATCAAGCACATCAATCATGCACAAGAAGACTGAGGAAGAAAACTTCAGTGATGATGATTGTGTGGACATGTTGATTATCTGAAGCCAGCAGCAAGCCCAGAAAGATGTCAAACAAATGTGGCATTAAATTTTGATTGTTAATCTTGTTAATCAGGTTTTATCACTTTGTAGATATTTTCTCACTGTGACTGTTCAGAGGTGGTATGAAACCCCTCTGGAGAAGGGCTCCTGTCTTTTCCCTAAGGCTGGGGGATTTCAAGACTTAAGGCCACATTTTTTAAGATAAGGGAGAAAGATTTTAAAAAGACAAGAGGCTTTTTTTTTGCACAGACGATGGTTTGCATGTGGAATGAACTTCCTGAGGAAGAGGTGGATGTGGGTACAATTACAACATTGAAAACATGTTTGGAGAAGTACATGAACAGGTAAGGTTTGAAGAGATGTGGGCCAGGAGCAGGCAGGTGGGACTAGTTTAGTTTGGGATTATGTTTGGAATGAACTGGTTGGACCAAAGGGTATGATTCTGTGCAGTATGACTCTGACTCTAGTGCCAATATACCATTAAATAAATGTTAATGGTGTGATTACGAATCGTAGTATGTGACCTGAAGGTCTCAGACGCCCATCTTAATTCAACAGCTGAAGTATGATATGCTAATGGAAGCATGCCTCTCCTGAATGTTACTTAATATTAGCCCAGATACTTGCGTGCCTGTGACTGTGATATTTGGACATATTATCTGTAATAAATATCCATTGGTTCTTTCAATACCATGTTACTCATGTCCTAATTTCTTAGATTTTGTATCATATCAGGTATATATACCATGTTGGAGACAAAATACGCATCAGTAAGAAACACTCATCAAATTGTTTTATTTAAATTACAAGATTTGTCTATGGTGGATGATGATGAATAGTGAGCATTTTCACAAAGCCCATGAGCAAATAGCACAATTTGTACAATAACTGATGGATTTCATGCTTAAATGTATGTTTACCCTTCACTTGAACTTGAATTTGTACATAAATAACAACAAAAGCCATAAGCTTCACTGTTATTTTGTGTTTATTAATCAACCTAATTGAATGTTTTTACCTTTGCAGTATATTTAGCCTTTAGGAGTGTGAATGCTTTTGATTTTATTACAACTGAAGATGAGTGGACAGTGGGTGAGCAGGGTTATTCAATCAGACTTGGGGCTTCAAATATATCAATGTAGCATAAAGGATTTTTTGAAGACCTGCCATATTTTATTTACTTACTTAAAATCAACTGCAGTTCGTTTTATGTTCTTGCTCGGGGACCTAATGGAAATTGAAAATACTTGTACTTTTTTCCAAACATATTACATATTATTAATTGTCTATGGCAGACAAAACGTAATTGCGTTTGAATCCGTGGAACGTAAAAAAATGCTTTAAAAACCTGGCCTGAAATCACATGGAAATTGTGAATCAAACCCTGTTAGTCATGAAAAGAAATGACTGACCTAAGAGTGACAGAGAAAGGCTGAGCTTTACACTTTGTGCAATTAATTTACAAACTGAGCTCATTGGGGAAGCAGTTAAGTACTTGCAGGTGAGTCAACCCGGGAGCACTCAAACGCATCCAAGTGACTATTTACAAAACGATGCTGGCAGGAACCGGGAGTCCTCTTTACCTTCCTATACGAAGGTAAATGAAAATGTTAACACTTTTAAATTGTCTTCAGTCAATGTGACTAAAATGTGAACTATCACTCATCCCTTTTCAGATTTGGAGGGCACAAGCAATTTCTAGTTTATATATTATGGAGGTATGTATTATTTAGTATTTCACTTAATTTTTCAAAAGCAATATTTCAATAAAAATGTTACAGGAGACATAAATTTTAAGAAAAAATTATATGAGCTGCTGGTAGTGTTCTGAGTTCTAATTTCAGCAAATCAAGAATGAAGCTCGTTACATGTTCTTTGCTTATGTTGACCAAGGTGCCCTCTAAGTGCCACTGCAGAGAACCATATCAAGCTTGAGTGATTGAACAGGTCTTGATTTAAGTATGCTGTTAACAGATAACTTTAATCATATAGCTTTAGCTTCTGACCTCGATGAAATAACTATTTTTGAAAGCAACAGATGTGCATGACAGTAAAGTGTGGAGCTGGATGAACACAGCAGGCCAAGCAGCATGTCAGGAGCACAAAAACTGACATTTCGGGCTTAGACCCTTCATCAGAGAGGGGGATCAGGTGAGGGTTCTGGAATAAATAGGGAGAGAGGCGGAGGCGGACCAAAGATGGAGCAAAAAGAAGATAGGTGGGGAGGTAGGGAGGGGATAGGTCAGTCCAGGGAAGACGGACAGGTCAAGGAGGTGGGATGAGGTTAGTAGGTAGGAAATGGAGGTGCGGCTTGGGGTGGGAGGAAGGGATGGGTGAGAGGAAGAACAGGTCAGGGAGGCAGAGACAGACTGGGCTGGTTTTGGGATGCAGTGGGGGGCAGGGGAGATTTTGAAGCTGATGAAGTCCACATTGATACCATTGGGCTGCAGGGTTCTGCCGCTTGCTCCCCAGAGGAGCTCAAACAGTTCATCCACTTCACCAACACCTTCCACCCCAACCTCAAGTTCACCTGGGCCATCTCCAACACATGCCTCACCTTCCTGAACCTCTCAGTCTCCATCTCAGGCAACCAGCTTGTAACTGATGTCCATTTCAAGCCCACTGACTCCCACAACTACCTAGAATACACCTCCTCCCACCCACCCTCCTGCAAAAATTCCATCCCCTATTCCCAATTCCTCTGCCTCCGCCGCATCTGCTCCCAGGATGAGGCATTCCACTCCCGCACATCACAGATGTCCAAGTTCTTCAAGGACCGAAACTTCCCCCCACAGTGGTTGAGAACGCCCTTGACCGCGTCTCCCTCATTTCCCGCAACACATCCCTCACACCCCGCCCCCGCCACAACTGCCCAAAGAGGATCCCCCTCGTTCTCACACACCACCCCACCAACCTCCGGATACAACACATCATCCTCCGACACTTCCACCATCTACAATCCAACCCCACCACCCAAGACATTTTTCCATCCCCACCCTTGTCTCCTTTCCGGAGAGACACTCTCTCCGTGACTCCCTTGTTTGCTCCACACTGCCCTCCAACCCCACCACACCCAACACCTTCCTCTGCAACCGCAGGACGTGCTACACTTGCCCCCACACCTCCTCCCTCACCCCTATCCCAGGCCCCAAGATGACTTTCCATATTAAGCAGAGGTTCACCTGCACATCTGCCAATGTGGTATACTGTATCCATTGTACCTGGTGTGGCTTCCTCGACATTGGGAAAACCAAGCGGAGATTTGGGGACCGCTTTGCAGAACACCTCCGCTCGGTTCGCAATAAACAACTGCACCTCCCAGTCGTGAACTGTTTCAACTCCCCCTCCTATGCTTTAGATGACATGTCCATCATGGGCCTCCTGCAGTGCCACAATGATGCCACCCGAAGGTTGCAGAAACAGCAACTCATATTCCGCTTGGGAACCCTGCAGCCCAATGGTATCAATGTGGACTTCACCAGCTTCAAAATCTCCCCTTCCCCCACTGCCTCTCAAAACCAGCCCAGTTCGTCCCCTTCCCCCACTGCACCACACAACCAGCCCAGCTCTTCCCCTCCCCCCACTGCATCCCAAAACCAGCCCAGTCTGTCTCTGCCTCCCTAACCTGTTCTTCCTCTCACCCATCCCTTCCTCCCACCCCAAGCTGCACCTCCATTTCCTAACTACTAACCTCATCCCACCTCCTTGACCTGTCCGTCTTCCCTGAACTGACCTATCCCCTCCCTACCTCCCCACCTATACTCTCCTCTCCACCTATCTTCTTTTCTCTCCATCTTCGGTCCGCCTCCCCCTCTCTCCCTATTTATTCCAGAACCCTCTCCCCATCCCCCTCTCTGATGAAGGGTCTAGGCCCGAAACGTCAGCTTTTGTGCTCCTGAGATGCTGCTTGGCCTGCTGTGTTCATCCAACTTCGCACATTATTATCTTGGATTCTCCAGCATCTGCAGTTCCCATTATCTCAGATGTGCATGACAGCCCAGGTTTATTAAGGCTGACTGATACTGGATATTAACCATAATCAGTGCGTAAGTGAGTTGAATGTTGTAATCATTGGAATGTACTTACTCACGAACCAGGTTGAGAAGGAATTATTAACTTTTTTGCCTTTATCGCTTCATTTAGCATTATAATTTTAATGCAATTTAATATTATCATCCCTCTCCACATAATGATCCTGGGTTGATGAACAGAAGGTTCAAAAGTCATGTGTGTTTTCCTTGCATCAGTATCTTCACTCTTTGGCATGTAGTCATATTCAAGCCTGTGGCTTTCTAAATCACAGAAAGCTGGAAGCAATATTTTATCATGGAAAGAATACAGTGCAAAGTCACTAGCAAAATGTTAGATCTGATATCTTCCCATTACTAAAAAAAGACTTGGAAAATGAAGGCTTTATTAGTGAAACAGGGAAGATTAACTGGATTTTAATAACGAATTATCAAATTATTTAAGATTTAATGAGGAGCAACAGTGAGAACTTGTTCCCCTTCGTGGGAAAGAAATACATGAAATGCATGTAAAAGCAATTGCAAACACTGAAAAACACTAACTGAAACTTTTGAATTGAAACAGACATCAAGGAGTGTGTCTTCAGCTCACGATGTCAAAGAAGTAGTGACTTCCGTGAAATCTGCTCCGTGGCTACAGACTTCTTAAATTACCTTATCATTGCATCTGAATGGGAGCCAGGGCAGCAAGCCCCTGCTGCTGCCAACTAAAAAGATTTGAAAGACTTAAACATAAATCACAACTTTGCCACGGACCAGAAGATCTGGGCCTGTGAAGTCCTTTATAGCAGGTGCCCATTGTGTGCCATGTCATGTGAATGGGTGATAGATTCTTTATTTCCCCAACTAATTTTGCCAAAAAAGTAAATATTCATATAACTAAGTTTTTAGAAGCGTAAAAGAATGGTTTTGACAGTGCAATTCACATTAAAGATGTATGTTGTTGAGGGTTTTAGCACATTGATAAATCAGTTGATGTTGATTTCCATATTTAAAATATATTCTTACACTTTATTGCAATTAGTTAATGTAACTGTATTTCATGGTTTATTGCTTAGATTTCCCCTTACTTCAAAAAAGCAACTCTGTAAGTTGAATGAAAGTCCACCATCAATCTACAATCCTGATAATTTTATTACAGAGTGAGAAAGTAATATATGTTTAAAGTAATGTGAGGAAGTTATGGCAAGTCAATCAGATTAGAGTACATAATATTAAAATTATACATTATAATGACAGAAATATGTATGCATCAAATGCACCGATTGTGAAGGAAAGTTTCATGATGGAATGTATGTGATAGAAGCAAATAAAGTAAAAATTAATGTCTATATCTGCTTAACAATTATTCACCAAAGTGCTTCTAATACATTGTCTTATGACTGTTCCATTTCTTTTCTATCTTGTATCCTTAATCCTATATTTTGATTTATTTTTACCTGCACTTTCATTTTCATTTAATTCTTCGTTGTGTCATTTACAACTTTTTAGCTGTCCATTTCTCTGCATTCTTCCACTTGCATTTCTTTCATTTTTGGTATGTATACAATGTCCCTCCATTTCTGTTCCCTTTTAGTTTTTCTTATTAAACTGTTCTTATTCTGTCATTGCAAATAAAACTCCATACAAATAAAAATAATAGTGACAGCTCTTTGTTACTAAGATGCCTAACACATGAGTTTCTGATTTAGAACCTTTCGTTGCACAGTTAATAACCAAAATTTCAAACCTAGACTGGCAGTCCATGTGCCGGCTTTATTTGACAAGTGAACACCAATAAAGGTCAAAAACATGGCTTTCGATGCCTCTGGCCTGAGGAATCTATATGTTGAAGCCCTGGTAGCCCTAGCATCCAAAGTATGAGGTTTCAATCAGCCCTGGGTGTCTCTAGTTGAAGTTAATAATGTATTCCCAATTCTGTGCTTTATTTTTGAAGAACAAGTTTTGACTTCCACTTCCAAAAGTGCAAAAAGCCCACCCGACTATTAAGATAACAAGCATTAAGATTGATTTTGGCCTGAAGCCAGAAAAGATCAATTGAGTGTGCATTAACCACTGTCATAATGAGGTCTTCCACTTGGATTGTTCAGATTTATGAGCAGGATGTTGTGTGTATCCAGGGAATTCTACAAAGAATGATCTGGGGAAAGTATCACCGTCAATTACTTAAGAGTCGCGGGATAATCTAGTCTACAACCAGAAAAGCCCAGGTTAAATAATAACCCACTGAAATACACAGATCCTTTGACTTTCACAGAAGAGATGCTAACTGAAAAAAATAGCATGCTTTGTATGCAGAGCTTCAATGCACTGTTATTTTTCCTGTAGGTGAATGCATGAGTAGTGTTGATGACTGCTTAATCACATTGTTTAATTTGTTAATGACTTTAAGGTTAAGATAACAGGTAGTAATGTTGCAAAACAGCGCCTGAATGAGGTTCACCAAGTTGTTACAGTTCCAGATGAGATGCTGTAGATTGTTATCTTACTAGGTGAGGAGGGGGTCAACTGGTTCCTCCCTTGTTCATCTACCCTCTTAAGTTGGAATGTAATTAAATAGGACCCGCTCCATAAATAGAAAGCGGGACATAACACCAGCGCTTCGTCGGCAGCTCACTGATGATGTTACCTAGAATGGTGATGAAACGTCTGAAAACTAACCTTCCAGCTCAGCGAGCAAACTCACATCCAGAACCTCAACCTGAGCTACAAATCTTCTCAAAACTCGCTAGTACCCGCTCCCTTGTGGATACCTTACTCCAGACCAAATAAAATTATCATTGAATGCCTACTGTGTTTTATATTTTAACAAAGAACGAATTTGGCAATGTTTTCTTGAGTGAAAGAAGAAAGATTGTGGTTATTAGTTACTAAGCTCAAAAAGAAACAATAACACAACGTACGTACAAATTAGAAATGAGAGGTTAGTTTAAAAAAGTCTCTGGATTGTTCGTGAAGTGTCGGTATTTGAACTTTGGGACCATTACGTTGGGTGATACCAGGAATGTTAATGCTATTAGTTGAGAAGTCAGTTTCAAGATTCTGGACATTACAGGTTAGCTGAAACTCTGTCCTGTTTTTTTCCCTTGCTGCCTGGTTTCCAGGATTTGGAATAATATAGTAGGTTGTCTTCACGTACAGTACAGGGGTGTCTAGTAGCTGTCCTCAAGTTGTGACCTTCACAGTTGCAGTTGACTTCTTTTAAAAACCTACTTTATGCATTTGTGGAAAGGTAAAACACACACTTTCTTTTACCTCATGCGCAGTTTGGAACATTAACCCATAAGCGAAGCCCTCCTGCTGAGATGATGTAATTTGCTTTCTTTGCTCCTCCGGACTTTGATGTCTGCCTCTCGGAAGCTTCCTTGGCACACTATAAGGTGCAACATTCCAGTGATTCTCAGTGAATCTTTCAACTATTCTATTCTTAGAAGTTATGTTGTCAGCCAGGCTTGACTTGCAGTTTTTATCTTTTTTTTAAACAAAAGTGCTGGCTCAGAAGTTCAATATGTGGGTAAGTAATTTTGGGGTTCTGATCTGTATTCATTGGCAGTGGCTATTAATTGTCTGAGCACGTAGAAATAGGGAGCAAATGTGGCACTGGGTAAGAGTCAAATAAACTCCTAACAATGTAGATGTGTCTTGTTTCAATCATGCTAATTGCAATGAATTCTAATAACATTGATAGCAGTGTATTGTGTTTTGGAGTTTTGAATTCTTCCAGATAGAAGATATTAATCGGAGTTACGTCAAGGAGGGTGATTGAAACAAAATGCCAAGTATTGGCAGTCAATTTCCCGCCAATGTTTTGTGAAGCTGAACATTATGATAAATGGAAAAATGAAGGGGCTATGCGGACATAAATTATATCCTTACTAAGGAGAAAACGAAGTATGGTCTTGGCACTATTTCCTTCTCAGAAATGCAGGATAAGTTGTAAAGTAGTTTTGTAGCAGGAGATTCATCAATTAAACCACAAGGAAGGTTTGGATAATCTATTAACCTTTTATGGATGACATTTATGAGAAAGACCATCTATTAAATATATATGAAGCATGGGATTTAGAATATCCATCCAGCCTTCTAAATTTATTGTTCAACGTCTGATAAATTTTGTTATATATTCTATCTGCAAGACTGCAAAATTCCACTTAGACATTGTTAATTGTGTATTTGCCTTTAAAATTTTGGATTGGACTAAGATAACAAACATAGGTAGACTTTTAGAATTAACAAGCATTAAATTTTCAGAAGCAAAAGTATACTTCTGAAACAGATGTCAGAGGCCATTTTAAAAAAAAAAGCAAATTTTCTCATGCAAGTGAGACATTCAACAGTCGTAACAAAAACTGGAGGTCTTAATGGAGTATTAATTTGGAAGAAGGATCAGAACCAAACGATTGACAATAGTGATGCCAGGAATTGGGGAACTACAATAGAAGAATGAGTGTTAGCAATGAATGGAGTATATTTTTTATAGGATCCCTACAGTGTGGAAACAGGCCCTTTGGCCCAACAAGTCCACACCAACACTCAGAGCAACCACCCAGTCCTTAATCTACACATCCCTGAACACTACAGGTAATTTAGCATTGCCAATCCAGCTAGCCTGCACATCTTTGGATTGTGGGAGGAAACTGGAGGAAACGCACGCAGGCACAGGGAGAATGTACAAACTCTCCACAGACAGTTGCCCGAGGGTAGAATCAAACGCGGGACCCTGGCGCTGGGAGACAACAGTGCTAACCACTGAGCTGTCAACAGACTTTCCAGATGCAACTCCAAATATCGTTTTCCAAATGAGTTGTCCTCAATGAAATAAGAAGACTTTGAAATGACACAAGATGTTGAAAATTCAGGAGAAAAATCGTTGTTGCTGATCAGCCAGAAGCATTAGCTCTATAGAGGATGCCTTAGTTGCAGATGCATTCAATTACAGTGTTGGATAGTGGATGCATGTCAACAGTGTGAGAAGTGTATTGGTTCAAATGTTACCTAAATTCTACATATGAGAAGGATCAAAGTTGAGAAATTTGAGAGTTCTACGTGCTTCAGGTTTGGCAATCACAACGTGATGAAGAAAGTAGCTGTTCCATGTAAAATAACTGCAGTAGATTACTCCATCAGCACAGATGTGGTACCAGGTGTAATATGCTCACTAAAAATAAAAGCAAAGTACTGAGGGTGGATGCTAGAGATCGAAAATAAAAACATAAAGTGCTGGAGAAACTCAGCAGGACTGGGAGCTTCTGTGGATAAGGAAATGGAGTTAATGTTTTAAGTTGTTCAGAAGGAAAGGGAGCTGGAAAATGACTTTTTTTAATACTTATACTGTTAACAAAAAGAGAGGGAGCAAGTGGAACAGATGGGAGCAAAAGACAATGAGAGAGCTAATGTCATAAAATAAGTATAGATGCAAGGCAAGTGTGAATGGAATAAAATAGAACAGGTTTTTATTAGCAGCAAACCCAGGCAGACACAGTACTGAGATAACAAAGTGTGGAGCTGGATGAACACAGCAGGCCAAGCAGCATCTCAGGAGCACAAAAGCTGACGTTTCAGACCTAGACTCTTCATCAGAAAAGGGGGATGGGGAGAGGGTTCTGGAATAAATAGGGAGAGAGGGGGAGGCAGACCGAAGATGGATAGAGGAGAAGATAGGTGGAGAGGAGACAGACAAGTTAAAGGGGCAGGGATGGAGCCAGTAAAGGCGAGTGTAGGTGGGGAGGTAGGGAGGGGATAGGTCAGTCTGGGGAGGACGGACAGGTCAGGGAGGCTGGATGGGGTTAGTAGGTGGGAAATGGAGGTGCAGCTTGAGCTGGGAGGAGGGGATAGGTGTGAGGAAGAACAAGTTAGGGAGGTGGGGACGAGCTGGGCTGGTTTTGGGATGCAGTGGGGGGAGGGGAGATTTTGAAGCTTGTGAAATCCAAGTGGGCAAAAGGGGATATATTCAAAACAGAGTACGGTGTTCACGTCCTAAAGTTGTTGAATTTAAGGTTGAGTGCTGAAGGCTGTAAAATACCTAAGTGGAAAACGAGGTGCTGTTCCTTCAGCCAATATTGTAGGAGCACTACAGCAGGCATAGGACAGTAAAATTAACGTCAGAACAAGATGCTGTCTTAAAATAGCAAGCAACTGGAAGGCCAGGGTCTTTTTTGCAGACTGAGTGGAAGTTTCAGTGCTCATTGTCAGATTCACAATGATCAGGGGTCCATCTTTGAGAGCAGGATCCTACAGGGACTTTGCAAGGTTTATTGCATTGTCAAGAGCTTCACCACCCCCTATCAGCCAGAAGGGAATGAACAATGCAAATAATTCAATCATACCCTGTATGACTGTCCTTGCATATTGCATCCTCAGTAAACATATGGCTGAGTACCTTCCAGCCTTTTCCATGCTTACAATAGTACACTCTACAGACTATTCTCCATAATATCTCTTCTTTAAAAAGGCCAGTCTTTCCTAAGACCTTAAGGCCATAAGAAATAGGAACAGTAGTAGAACATTCAGTGTCTTGACCCTACCTCGCCATTCAATAGGATCATGGCTGATTTGACATTCGTCGTATCCACTTTTCTGTCCTTTCCCTTAACACCTGTAGATGAAGAATGCTCCTATCTCAGCCTTAAATATACACAAGGACTCTGCCCCCACGGCTTTTTGTGGCAAGGAGTTCCAAAGACCCCACAACCCTCTGAGAGAAGAAATTCCTCTTCATCTCAGTCTTCATTTGGTGTCCTTTTATTCTGAGGCCAAGCCTTCTGTCCCTGGACTGTCCCGTAAAGGGCAACATTGTCTCACTATTTACCCTGTAAGAATCCTATGTTTTCAATGAGATCACTTCTCATTCTTCTAAATTCCAGTGAATACAGTCCCAACCTGTTTAACTTTTCCTCATGAGACATTCCCTCTATTGATCAACAAAGATCATCCTTGTGAACCTTCTCTGAACTGCATCCAATAAAATGACATTCTTCCTTAAATAAGCAAACCAAAACTGCTCACAGTGCTCAGAATTGGCCTCACCAGTATCTTGTAGAGTTGCAGTAAGAATTCTCTACTCTTATACTACCCATTTGAAAGAAGAGCCAACATTCCACTAGCTTACTCGATTACCTGCTGCACCTGTGTGCTAACTTTCTGTGTTTCATGCTCAAGTACTTCCAAGTTGTCTTAAGTTGCAGCTTTTGGCAATTTTTCTTCATTTAAATAATATTCTGTTCTACCTCCCAAAATTTGCATTTTCCCCACATTATGCTCCATTTGCCACATGTTTGGCCTGCTTACTTAACCTATCAATATTTAGTACATAGAACTGTACAGCACAGTACAGGCCCTTCAGCCCACAATGTTGTGTCGAACTTTTACCCTAAACCTAAGGTGTACCTAACTTCCACTCCTATCTTGCACTATTATCCATATGCTTATCTAATAGCCACTTAAAAGTCCCTAATGAGGCTGACTCCACTACCCTCTCCAGCAATGCATTCCATGCCCCTACCACTCTCTGAGTAAAGAACCTACCTCTGACGTATCCTTTATATCTACCTCCACTCACTTTAAAACTATGCTGTCTCATTATGGCTACCTCTACCCTATGAAAAAGTCTCTGGCTATCCACTCTATCTATACTTCTGATCATTTTGTATACCTCTATCAGGTCACCTCTCATCCTTCGTTTTAAAGAGAAAAGCCCTAGCTCTCAACCTTTCCTCATAAGACCTTCCCTCCATTCCAGGCAACATCCTGGTAAAGCTCCTTTGCACCTTTTCCAATGCTTCCACATCTTTCCTATAATGAGGTGACCAGAGCTGCACACAACACATCAGATGTGGCCAAACCAGGCTTTTGTATAGCTGGAGCACAACTTCACGGCTCTTGAACTCAATCTCTCTATTAATGAAAGCTAACACACCATACGCCTTCTTAACAACTCTACCCACCTGGGTGGCAGCTTTCAGGGAACTGTGGGCATGAACCCCAAGATCCCTCTGCTCCTCCACACTGCCAACAATCTTTCTGTAACCCCTGTATTCTGCTTTCAAGTTTGTCCTTCCAAAAATGAATCACATCACACTTTCCAGAGTTAAAGTCCATCTGCCACTTCTCAGCCCAGCTTTGCATCTTATCATTGTCCCTTTGTAACCTAGAACAGCCCTCCCTCCGCACTGTCCACCTTCATAATATCTGCAAACTTACTAATCCACCCTTCCACGCCTTCATCCAGATCATTTACAAATATCTCAGATCCTTGAGGTACACATCTTTCTGGAAGTAGTTTGTATCCCTTTCAGAACCTGCTTTACCACCTAGTTCCTATGGGCCATCTCCATGGGGTCACCACACCTTCAGCTGGAAATGACCAGGTCGTTAATGGTGGCACATCTCATGAGGCTAAGCCAAGTATTTGAAGCTGTATCTGAGAAGGCTGAGAAAATTGAGAAGTAAAACATTAAATGATAGCAGAACTGACAGAGCAGACCACCCAATCTCCAAAGCATATTCCTCTGAGATCGGAGTATCTAGTTTGGAATAAACTACAGGATGTCTCGGGTTCTGAGTCCCACAGACATCCAGCAGCTGGACATAGGTGGCCACATTTACGTTGTTGAACCTATAGCTGGAGGGCAGCCTCACAAAATGTTTCACAGAAGGCAATCACCTGACCAAAGCTCTGGTGAATGCATGCAGCTGACTCCAGCCATAAAGCAGAACTTGAAACATTGATGTGTGATAGCTTGAGACAAGTAGAGTCAAATTGCAGTGAGGAATCCTCGAGTGACCTGTGTGTTGTGAATCCAGGAGGTTCATGGGTAGGAGCGGGGAGAAGAAGGAATAGCTTTGATATGTCAGGAGGCAGTAACTAAAGCAACAGTGCTACTGATTATAGGAGTCCTGAACATCCTAGACCCCAATCTGGCTGATCTGTCCCAGAGCCTGGATCCCATGGAAAGTAAAGGACAAATAAGTGGCTGAGAAGGTCTTTTTGAAAACATCATTCCAACTCCATTTGTCTGGATCAGTTAAAGGAGAGGAGAATGTTTCCACTAATGTTCTAACAATCATAATGCTATCAAATGTGCTGAACAAACATCTTCTTGTAAGTGATCACTGTACACTGTGTGTAGTTGTTGGGGTGGCACATCTTAAGTGTGGATAACACGAACTCCAACAGCAGGTGGCGATGGTGAGAGAGATCACCATGCAAGGAAGCGAGAGCAGTCAAGTGGATGCCCTTTAGAGGTAAGGGTGCCTTTGTCAGGAAGAAGCCTGGTGGAGGGAGGGAAAGACGGGCAAAGGATTTTATCATCCATTAAAGTCTTAATTCCATGTAAATACTCCTGTTTATGTAATTTACCCTTAATTTTGCTTCTTGTTTATGGAGAACTGATTTCCAGGATGTCCATGTGCTTTGATTGTTATGCATGTGTGGCCAATTTTATTTTTGTTGTTCAATATTTTTGAAAGGTAATTATTTAGCATATTGATAGTGTCACACCAAATGATAGATGGCATCCTTAATGTGAAAATGAGACTTTACTTCCACAAGGAGTGTGCAATGGTCATTGTATCAATACCACCATGGTTAGATATACCTGCAACTGGTAGAATGGTGACTTTAAGGTCAAATAGATATTTTCTCTTAATTGGTTGCCTCATTATCTACTGTAGATGCAGTCCAGCATCACTGTCCTGTAGGAATCAGACAGCTCGGTCAGTAGTGGTCAGTCAAACCACTCTTGATGATACAACCAAATGGAGCTATGTCATAATGCTGCCAAATTATAATGAACAGGATCCTGAATCTGTTATGCTCCAGCAGATGTCCACTTCTACATGCTTTCTAAATAGCTACGTTTAATGAATCCCTGTTGATGTTCATTCGTAAGCAGTGAAGGTCTCCATTTGATACTTCAACTGAGTTTTCTTCCCTACGCTGGGCCCTCTCCTGTTTACAATCTATTTTATGCATTACTACTTTCATCCTCCTTCGTTCAGCTCCTCCACCCCCACCCACTACCTTTCCTCTATTCTAAGAACCATGGTAGGATTCTCTTTATTCTCAGCTTCTTGTACCTGACTATCTCTTCAATAAATTATCCTGTGCCATTTTGCCATTTCCAAAACCTCCAACATGATGTAACTGTCAACGTATAGCCTTCCCTTTCAGCAAGACTTCCCAAATTATGGGTCATGACCCCCAGGTGTACTCATGCATTGAGCTTTTGGTGTTGTGAGCTTTGATGCTGCTGTGAAGCTCCAATTGGCTGTTCACAGCCACGAGCCTCTTTTATGCATTTTTCTAACGACCTATCAGACGGACCACTAAGGTCTGATTCCTGTTGTAAAGAAATATAGTCAGAAGTGTCACACAGCCCCAGGTTATAGTCCAATAGGTCTTTTTGAAATCACAAGCTTTCTAACCGCTGCCCTTTTATTAGGTTAAGTGAAGGGAGCATGCAGGCACAGACTTAATAATCAGAGAGCTCAAAAGGTCATACAAATGGTGAGAGTAGAGTGTTGACAGGTTGAATAATAGCTCTCTGCAGATGATCAAGAGTGTCAGACAGTGTGAGTAAAGTGCCAATAGCTAAATTACAAGTGAAAGGATGACCTATAATCTGATTTAATTAAGGCAGTGGGATAATTACAAAAAAACTAAAAATAAGGTGGTGCTGGAGACAAACCAAATGACTAGAATAACATGCTAGGTATAATAGTCACATGCTGAGAGTCTGGACAAAGTAATAAGTAACTCAAAACTGTACGAAGTAATTAAGGTAGAGAGATCATAACAAGTTACCAAGGTGCTGGTGCCGAAGTTGGACAGTAAGGAACATTTTACAGAACAGTGTGGTGGGATCACATGTTGTGTGGCATGAACCCAAGATCACAGCTGAGGCTGTCTTCCTGGGTATGGAACTTGGCTATCAGTTTCCGCTCGCCGATTTCACACTGCTGTCTATCTCTGAGGAAGCTTACCCAATGGTCAGAGGCTGAATATTCTTGACCGCTGAAGTGGTCCCTGACTGGGAGAGAACATTCCTGACTGCTGATTGTTGCACAATGCACATTCATCTGTTGTCGTAGCATCTGCATAATCTCACCAGTATGCCATGTCCTGGGACATCCTTGCCTGCAATGTATGAATTAGACAATACTGGCAAAGTCATATGAGTACCTGCCATGTACGTGGTGGGTGGTGTTTCCATGTGTGATGGTATTTTCCATGTCGGTGATATAATAAGTCGTGCAGAAGTTGCTGCGCTGGGATTGTATGATGTTGTGTTGATTGTTGTCCTGAAGACTGGGTAGTTTGCTGCAAATGGTGGTCTGTTTAAGGTTTGGTGGTTGCTTTGCCATACCCATGAAGACGGCCTCAACTGTGATCTTGGCTTCTTGTCACGCTACATGTGACCCCACCATACTGTTCTGTAAAATGTTCTGTCTTGACACCATCACCTTGATAACTTGTTATGATCTCGCTACCTTAATTAGTTTGTGGTTTTGGATTACTTGTAACTTGCTAGGCCCTTGGCATCTGATTCTTATACCTATCATGTTATTCCAGTCGTTTAGCTTGTCTCCAGCACCACTGTTATTTTTAATTTTTTTGTAATTATCTGCCTGCCTCAATGATTCAGATTATAGGTCCGTCCTTTGCTTGTTATTCAAATGTTGACACTTTATTCACACCATCTGACACTCTTGATCACCTGCAGAGACCTATTATTCAGCCCGTCAACACTCTACTCACTCCATTTGTATGATCTTTTGATCTCTCTGTTTATAAATTCTATGCCTGGGTGCTCTCTTTACCTGACAAAGCAGCAGCGCTTGGAAAGCTTGTGATTTCAAGTTAACCTGTTGGACTATAACCTGGTGTCATGTGCCTTGTGATCTTGTCCACCTCAGTCCAACACCAGTACTTGCACATCGAGAATATAGTGAACAATTTGGTGTTCGTTTCCTTTAAACAGCCCTTTTCGGTAAGCTGCTAAAGGCGCCTTCCCCAACTTAAAAATACATCTCTCATACTTCTCGGATTGTCTGGGGCATTAAAGCAAGGTCACACTGGGAAAAGGTTTTAGAAGCACTGCCTTCCACTCTTCTGAATTGTTCGTGCTCTCCAGTATCACGGTTCAATGCTAAATCACTTTTTCCAATAACTCCTTCTTCTCCAATGCCACCTTTCCATGCAAACAAATACCTTTGCCCTACTCCCTTCTAACCATGTAAACACTCAAGTGAAAGAGCAATTGATTTGTATACCTTTCAATTTTAGTATCCTGTACTCCCTGCTAATGATGTGGCCTACAGTGAGGAAAACAAACTGGGATGTCCACTTTGTGGAATGAGCTCTTTTGGTTTGTTAGCATTATCCTGAGCGTTATGTGGTTTGTCACTACAATTGTCAATCTTGCTCCAACTCTGACCTTTCTGTCCTTCAATGGGTATAATGTTCCTGAGCAGCGCGATGCAAGTTTAAGGAATAGCACCTCATCTTTTTACCTGGCAATTAATGGTTTTAATGAGGTCAGCCAGGCTAACCTGGTCCAATCAGGGAGCCCTGGCTGACAGACATAAACAGGAGTGCCAGAGGTTCTGCTCACTCTTGAGAGCTGGCTCTGAGGAAGCAGGACCAACATCAAGTATTATGCATGTGAAAATAATGGGTGACTTAGTGATGGTGGAGTTGTTTCAGAAGTAGTTTATTCCTGGTGGGTTTCCATGATTAATTAATTTGCTGGAAATGTGTTTGGATAAAAGCACCTAACTTCTACTCTAAGATAATAAAATGTGAGGCTGGATGAACACAGCAGGCCCAGCAGCATCTCAGGAGCACCTGCAGTTCCCATTATCACTAACTTCTACTCTTCTGTATTTTAGGTTGCTAAATGAGGGATCAGAGTGAGTGCGAAAGGGACCAAATGTTGTTCATGTGGAGACAAATTAAATTGCCATGAGGAAAAATTGCCACAAAATGAAGGCAGAAATTCAATCTGAGCTACTGCCTTCAGAGACTGGGAATTTTAACTAACTCACCATTTGGACAGCCTGTTGTGGGTTGAAACAGGTTGTCACCCACCTACAGGGGTTTATCTATGTTAAATTAAATGTTTGGTAATGAGCTGCTGATGATAAAGGTGAAGAAACATCTTTCAGATTTGAAATTAAAATACAGAACTGCAGCGAGCTTTGAAATAGCAATACAATGGTGTTGCGTTATAATAAGGCTCAAATTACAGAAGGGAAAAGAGATCTAACAGTGGTTAGGCAAGACCTAAGTTGGATGCAGATAAGCGAAACACACAAGAACAGCCTAGTTTAAAGAAAATATCAAGGAAACCAAGTCCTTGCTTCAGTAAGTGTGAGCAAAAAAGAAAAATCACAAGCTATGTGAGAGTTGATGTGGCCACAGATAATTAAGAAGAGTTAAACCTGGTATTATAGTTATTCAGAGAGAGGAAGGTGACAATGACCAGAAGCAGTGTTAGGGAGGCTAAAATGATATTAGAGGGGAGCACAATAGGACATGGGATAATAAGAAAGTATGTTTGCATAGGTCAGTTATGGTGCAAATTATGTTTATTATAGTCTGTAATGATGATGAGGAGGACCAGTGGCAGCACAGTAATTAAACTGTGGGTGATAGAATTGGGACCTTGAAAGTAGGTAATAGAGTGCAAATAATTTGGATTGATTGATATATGCTGCAAGTGTTTAATTATGTGCTTCACACAAAATGTTGGAGTGGAGGGTAGAATGTGACAAACAGTTACGTGGATCCTACAGGTGAGGGGAAAAAAACACTTACGTTCTGAATTCAGCAGCTTTCATCTGCCTTTAGTCACCACATATCCCAAGGAGTGGAAAATGCAGCTGATTAAGGTTAAATATAAAATAATTGTTATAAATGAGGTTTGCAGCTTCATTTCAATGTTTAAATTTCCACCAACCTCCCCAGCCACCACCACCAAAACCCTCCTCTCCCTCCTGAGGTAACAAAGTGTGAAGCTGGATGAGCACAGCAGGCCAAACAGCATCTTAGGAGCACAAAAGCTGACGTTTCGGGCCTAGAACATTCATACCCCTTTTCTGATATAGAGTCTAGGTTGGAAATGTCAGCTTTTGTGTTCCTAAGATGCTGCTTGACCTGCTGTGTTCATCCAGCTCCACACTTTGTTATCTTAGATTCTCCAGCATCTGCAGTTCCCATTATCTCTTCCTCCTCAGGGTTGGTTGATTTTTTTTCCCCCCTCTAGCCTGTGTGTTTTAAGTAACTGAGCATGGAAACAGATCCTTTGGTCCAACCTGTCCCTGTCAACCACGCTTCCAAACGGAACTAGTCCGTACCTGCCTGTGCTTGGACTATATCCCTCCAAACCTCTGAACTCACCCAAATATCTTTTAAAATTGTGCCCAAATCCACCACTTTGTCTGGCAGTATATTCTACACATGAACCACGATGGGGGTGGGGGGGGGGGGGTGGTGGTGGGGGAGGTGAAAAGTTGCCTCTCATGTCCTTTTCAAATCTTTCTGCTCTCACTTTAAAAATATGCCCCCTGGTTTTGAATTCCCCCACCCTTGGGAAAAGACACTTGCCATTCACCTTATCAATGCCCCTCATGACTTTCTAAACCTCAGTAAGGTCACCCCTCAACCTTATACATCCAATGGAAAAAGTTACACTTTATTTTTATATCTCAAATCCTCCATAGCAGGCAACATCTTAGTAAATCTTTTCCGAACTCTCTGCAGTTTAATAGTATCCTCCTATAAAAGGGTGACCAGAACTACTCAAAGTACTCTAGAACAGCCGTCACCAACATCCTTTACAACAATTTGCCCTGCCTCTCAAAATTGGAAAAGAATTTTTTAGAAATAGCTTTACTGTCATGTGCACTCACATGAGTGTTCACATGAAATGTTCCTTTGCTTGAGGGGCCCCAGAGGTAACCTGTGCCCAGGCTACTCTCAAGCAGGTGGACTTTGGGTCATTCTTGGGACAAGTGCTATATGAGCACTAGCTTTCACTGCTCTGCTCATTTATCTATTGACTGCATTAGTAACAAGATCTGTTTTGAGACAATGTTAGAACAATCCTGCTACTGTAAAGTGCAGCATATTGTAGCAGTAGTAAACCTTTTGAAATAGGCCTTTTTTAAGGTACTCTCTATTTCAGGTGGCACAGGCCATTAGAACTCCAAGCCATGGTATTACAGGGAGCTTCAGCTCTTCAATGTCCAATGCCCCGGGAGTTACAGAACTGAACAAATACAGAGGAAGTAAGTGGACTAAATAAAAGCAAAATATTGTGGATGATGGAAATCTGAAATCAGAACAAAAGCTCAGCTGGTCTGGCAGCATCTGTAGAGTGTGAAACAGTTAAAAGTTTTGAGTCCAATATGACATTTTCAGAACTGAACATAAGTTTGCAGATGATTATTTATGATTTTGCAATTTTCACTTGTAACCATGTAATTAAAACATTCCAATTTACTTGGTAACAGTTTGCAAATGTAGAGTGATAATGAAAATTTTCTTAATGGTAGAAAACTGGAAACTCAATAAATAAAGAATCCTATAACTGAAGAGCAAGAACCTATTTGTAGAATTAAGAATTCCTTAAAAGTTATTGGTAGCTGGCTGTGATATTAATCATCATGATTCCAATTACCCTGATATGGGAACATAGTTTGAAAATAGAATCATTATAGATCTTTCAGTGAAAATGATATCAGAGTATTCATATAAAAATTCTCAATGAGAATTTTATTACCTATGAAACCCAAGCAGCTGTTTTCCACTAAATGTTTAATTAATCTTCAATTTCAGTTTAGTTTTGCTGCTAACTTGCCACCTTTGTCACTGCCTGTCTGAGTGAAAGCAGCTGGCTGCTTCTTCAGGGCTGGGTCTGACTATACTAGTCCAGGAAATTGATGGATTGCATTACACTTCTCTGAGGTCTCTAAAGGAATGTACACTGGACAAATCAAAATGGGTGATCCATCAGTGCAGATCAGCACCCGTTTGTTTGGCACTGGTAGCTCCCTCTGAGATAGATGGGAATGTCATTGGAATATCTTAATAGGGTGGAGCTGGAATGGCTGTACTTTTTTCAGGTCTTTATACCAGATAATATCCTTCTTGCTCTTGCCCTCTGTTTCCTTGTCAATGACTATGCAAGCACAGTTGTATTTCACTGCTTTTGCTTGACAGTAACCTATTTTGAAAGTACAATGTATTGTGCGCTTCATGCTCAGCCGCTTAACTGTTACAATACATATCATCACTTAACCTCAGGCTTACACAATAAATAGCCAGTTGAAACCCTATAGCAATGACATCTTGGAGCTGCCCCTGTCTCTGGGCTGCTGTAAACTCTGAACAACCTGCTGCGTCAGATGTGTTGAAAGATGAATTAGAGTTACATGTATGACAGTTTCTTCTCCTCCTGTCCCAGCAGTAAGATTCTATCTCAGATCTGACGAACTGTCATCTAGACTTGAAATGTTAGCTTGCTCTCTCTCCATGGATGCTGCCTGAGCTGTTGTGATTTTCAACATGTTTTCAGTGCAGATTCCAGCGTCTGCAATGATTTGCTCCTAAGATTCTATTTCATCTTTCTGTCTGTCATCCTTCAACTAGACCTTGTTTCACCTGGAGGTGGCTTTCCCCATTTAGACTGAAGTTAAACTTCAATCAGTGACCCAGTTGTGTAACAGGAGCTGAATTTTGTAAGTTTGTTAGGTCTCAACCTGTTTTACGTGGACACCTCAGCTGCTTGCAGAAGCCTTGAGGTTGAGTTCGTGGGCGGTGAGAAAGGGATCAGTTCCAAGGAGATATGTTTGTCTTTAACTGCCCTGAGCCGAGTTTCCGCCAGGCGAATCTGATTCACATTGACTACCAGGGTTTTGCCCCTGTTCTACATAATGTGCATATCAAGGTCGGACAGGCATAGCAGTTACATATGCTGAAGTGCAACTGCTACCAACTTCTGGTTGTGCTGCCAGCATCTGCTTTCCTCTATTGGAGCCAAGGACATCCTTTCCTCTATTGGAGCCAAGGACATCCTTTCCTCTATTGGAGCCAAGGACACCCTTTCCTCTATTGGAGCCAAGGACATCCTTTCCTCTATTGGAGCCAAGGACATCCTTTCCTCTATTGGAGCCAAGGACATCCTTCCTCTATTGGAGCCAAGGACATCCTTGGCTCACTGTGGTACAGAAAAACCATTCGGAGTCTAAGCGAGCAGATGCTGTTGTCCTAAATGAGATGATGTTTATTACATAAGGGTAATCAGGTACAAGTTACTTTAATTACTTTAGACGCATTAGATATTGTTACTACAGCTGTGACGAGATTGGTGGATAACATATCTGTCCATTTCGAAATACTAAGATGTTCTGTCTTTTCCCGCTCAAATCCTTATGACATTAAATTGACAAATGCTGTCCCCAACATTAACCCTTTCAGAACCATCTTCCTCTAGAACAATGGATGTTGGGGAAGGTGGGGGTGGAATAATCAAGTAGAGATAGCAAGAAGCCTCCTGCATTATTTTCATCCATTATCGTCTGGAGCCTTGGGGGAAAAAAAATAGGCCCTACAACTTGCCAGCTGGGCCTTTTGAGATGCAGGGACCTGGGGAAATAAGACAAGCCAGCTCTGTTGCGGTTCATATAAGTAAGACCATAATAAATGGCAGTGAGAGGATCATGTGACCCATGAAGCCCTTGTGAGTGATCCTCAATGTTTGTTCCATCTTCATGCGATATCCAATTTGCTCTTTCTTGATTATTCACACGTCTCCGCTGGCCACACCTGCAGGAAGTGCACCCAACTCCAGCTCCTCGAAAACCGAGTTAGGGAACTGGAGCTGGAGTTGGATGGACTGTGGATCATCTGGGAGGCTGAGGGGGAAATTGAGAGGATGTACAGGGAGGTGGACACTCCTCAAGCGCAGGATAAGAACAGCTGGGTTACAGTCAGGGGGCGGAAAGGGAACCGACAGACAGAACAGGGATCCCCTGTGGCCATTCCCCTCAGCAATAAGTATACCGCTTTGGATACTGCTGCTGGGGACGGCCTACCAGGGGAAAGCCATAGTTGTCAGGTCTCTGGCACTGAGCCTGACACTGTGGCTCAAAAGGGAAGGGGGGAGAATAGAAAAAAGCTAGTGGTAGGGGACTCAATAGTTAGATGGATTGACAGGAGATTTTGTGGTGAGGAACGGGACTCCTGGAAGGTATGTTGCCTCCCAGATGCCAGGGCCCGGGATGTCGTTGATCGGGTATACAAGATTCTGAAGGGGGAGGGTTAGCAGCCAGAAATCATGGTACATATTGGCACTATTGACATAGCCAGGAAAGGGATTGAGGATCTGAAAAGGGACGACAGTGAGCTAGGTTGGAAGCTGAAAAGCAGGACGAGTAGAGTGGTGTTCTCAGGTTTGCTACCGGTGCCACGAGATAGCGAGGTGAGGAACAGTCAGCGAGTGCAGCTTAACACGTGGTTGCGCAGCTGGTGCAGGAGGGAGGGCTTCAGATACTTAGGCCACTGGGGAAGGTGGGACCTGTACATGAAGGATGGGTTGCACCTGAACTGGAGGGGCACAAATGCCCTGGGTGGGAGATTTGCTTGAGTGGGTCGGGAGGGGTTAAACTAGTTTGGCAGGGAGGTGGGAACCAGAGCTACACATCTGAGGGGGGAGGGGGCGTTGTAGTAGATGAGGCAGAAGCAGGATGCAATGAGTCTACCGGGAAGGTTTTTCATGTGATGGAACAAAGGGGTCGGTTAAAATGTGTCTGCTTTAATGCAAGGAGTGTCAGAAATAAGAGTGACGAACTTAGAGCATGGATCAGTACTTGGGCCTATGATGTTGTGGCCATATTGGAGACGTGGGTTTCACAGGGGAGGAATGGTTGCTAGATGTTCCAGGGTTTAGAATATTTAAAAAGAACAGGGAGGGGGAAAAAGAGGAGGGGGTGCAGCGTTGCTAATCAGAGAGTGCATCACAGCAAGAGAAATGAAGGTTGCCTAGGAAGGTTTGTCAACTGAGTCAGTATGGGTGGAAGTTAGGAACAGCAAGTGAACAGTCCCCTCATTGGGGGTTTTCTACAGACCCCCAAATAGCAGTAGGGAGATCAAAGAACTCGTAGGCCGGCAGATTGTTGAAAAGTGCAAACATAGTAGGGTTGTTGTTCTGGGTGACTTCAACTTTCCCAATATAGATTGGAACCTCCTTAGTGCAGATGGTTTGGATGGAGCCGTTTTTGTCAGGTGTGTTCAGGAGGGTTTCTTTACTCAGTATGTGGACAGGCCGACGAGGGGAGAGGCCATTTTGGATTTGGTGCTCGGCAATGAGCCAGGACAGGTGTCAGATCTCGCAGTGGGAGAACACTTTGGTGACAGTGACCACAACAGCCTCACATTTACCATAGCCATAGGGAGGGAAAGGAGCAGTTACCAGGGGAAGATATCTAACTGGGGAAAAGGAAACTATGACGCTATCAGGCAGGAGTTGAGAAGTACAGATTGGGAGCAATTGTTCCACAGAAAGGGCACAACAGACATGTGGAGACTGTTTAAGGAGCAGTTGTTGCGAGTGATGCATAAATTTGTTCCTCTGAGACAGGTAAGAAGGGGTAAGATTAAGGAGCCTTGGATGACTGGAACAGAGGTGCTTCTCATCAAAAAGAAAAAGGCAGCTTACGTAAGGTGGAGGAAGCGAGGGTCTAGCACGGCTTTAGAGGATTACAGGCTTGCTCGGAAGGAGCTCAAAAGTGGACTGAGGAGGGCCAGGAGGGGACACGAAAAAGGCTTGGCAGGCAGGATTAGGGAGAACCTGAAGGCATTTTACTGGGAAGTGAAGAATAAGAGAATGATCAGGGAGAAGGTAGGGCCGATCAGGGATAGCGCAGGGAACTTGTACGTGGAGTCTGAGCAAATAGGGGAAGCCCTAAATGAGTTTTTTGCTTCGGTTTTCAGTAAGGAAAGGGACCTTTGTTGTGAATGAGAACTTTGAGGAGCAGGGAAACAGGATTGAACAGATCGAGATTGAGGAAGTTGATGTGCTGGAAATTTTGGCAAACATTAAGATTGGTAAGTCCCCAGGGCCAGACCAGATTTATCCTAGGTTGCTCCGGGAAGTGAGAAATGAGGTTGCTAAGCCGTTGGCAAAGATCTTTGCTTCCTTACTCTCCATGGGAGTCGTACCAGAAGATTGGAGGGAGGCAAATGTTGTCCCTCTTTTCAAGAAAGGGAATAGGGAAATCCTTGGAAATTACAGACCAGTCAGTCTTACGTCTGTGGTCAGCAAGGTTTTGGAAAGAATTCTGAGGGATAGGATTTACGACTATTTGGAAAAGTATAGCGTGATTAAAGGGAGTCAGCATAGCTTTGTGAGGGGCAGGTCATGCCTTACAAATCTTATTGAGTTCTTTGAGGAGGCAGGTTGACGAGGGTCGAGCAGTGAATGTGGTGTACATGGACTTCAGCAAGGCATTTGATAAGGTTCCCCACGGCAGGCTCATTCATAAAGTCAGGAGGTATGGGATACAGGGTGATTTGGCTGTCTGGATTCAGAATTGGTTGGCTGACAGGAGGCAGAGAGCGGTTGTAGATGGTAAGTATTCTGCCTGGAGGTCAGTGCTGAGTGGTGTCCCACAGGGCTCTGTTCTTGGGCCTCTGCTGTTTGTAGTTTTTATAAATGACTTGGATGAGGAGGTTGAGGGGTGGGTTAGTATGTTTGCTGATGACACAAAGGTTGGAGGTGCCGTTGATAGTATCGAGAGCTATTGCAGGCTTCAGCGAGACATTGACAATATGCCGAGCTGGGCTGAGAAATGGCAGATGGAGTTCAACCTGGATAAATGTGAGGTGATGCATATTGGAAGGTGGAACTTAAATGCTGAATATAGGGTTAAAGGCAGGATTCTCGGCAGTGTGGAGGAACAGCGGGATCTTGGTGTTCAAGTGCATAGCTCCCTCAAAGTTGCCACCCAAGTGGATAAGGTTATTAAGAAAGCATATGGTGTTTTGGCTTTCATTAACAGGGGGATCGAGTTTAAGAGTCGCGAGGTTATGCTGCAGCTCTACAAAACCCTGGTGAGACCACACTTGGAATATTGTGTCCAGTTCTGGTTGCCCTTTTAGAGGAAAGATGTGGAGGCTTTGGAGAGGGCGCAAAGGAGGTTTACCAGGATGCTACCTGGACTGGAGGGCTTGTCTTACGAGGAGAGGTTGACTGAGCTCGTATTTTTCTCTCTGGAGAGAAGGAGGAAGAGAGGTGACCTGATCAAGGTGTACAAGGTAATGAGAGGCATGGATAGAGTCGATAGCCAGAGACTTTTCCCCAGGGCAGGATTGACTGCCATGAGGGGTCATAGTTTTAAGGTGTTAGGAGGAAGGTATAGAGGAGACGTCAGAGGGAGGTTCTTCACCCAGAGAGTTGTGAGCGCATGGAATAGTTTGCCAGTGGTGGTCGTAGAAGCGGAGTCATTAGTGACATTTAAGTGACTGATGGACATGCACATGGACAGCAGTGAATTGAAGGGAATGCAGGTTAGGTTATTTTATTTTTGGATTAGGATTAATCCACGGCACAACATCGTGGGCCGAAGGGCCTGTACTGTGCTGTACTTTTCTATGTTCTATCTTCCTTTACGGTCTGAAAACCTATCAGCCCTAGTCTAGATAATCCCTGATGATAAAACATGCACAGCTTGTGTAAAGGGTTCTAAAGATTCAACATTTCTCCTTATCTCAGTTCTAATGGTAGTCCTTTATCTAAAGACTATGCTGCCTAGTTCTTGACTCTCCCCCAGGGGAAATGACACCCTCGTGATCTGAGGCCAGTGCATCTATTTTCCATTTAAGCATTTATAGTTGTACAACTGGCATGAAACAATTTAAATAGCATGAGAGGTTTATAGGGGTTCAGGGAATGGAGGATCCAGAAATGGACAGCTAAGGTAAGATCTAAGAGCAAGGTAAGTGCTAGCTATATTAGACAGCAATGAAAATTTGTGGCGCTGTTGACAGCAGCTAAATTGCTGCAAATTTGAACCCACAACTATGCTTTACAGGCAGTAATTCTGCTCAGTGTACAACCATGCCATTGTAAATTAATGGACCCTGGGGTATTCAGCTACACTGACTAATGTTCAAATGAGAGCCATCTCAGAACATGCAGATAAGGAGAATCAAAAGTCAGCAACCCTGCTAGTCTGGGCCAATTGCCACCATAAGAAAATCTTTACTGAACTCCAAGCTCTTACCATCCCCAAGTTGTTAATTTAAAATATTAGAACTGAAAATCTATGGAAACTAAAACACCACATGTGTTTTACACACCAATTTCTAATTTTGAAGTGGAATGTATTTTACTTGGTTCAATTGTTTTGTTTGATGGTTTATGTATTAAAAAGGCAATCTTTTGTCCGTTTACATTTATTAGGCATGAAACATTAGTTAATTTCATAAATGGAGATTGATTAAATGAATTCTGCACAGCCTGTATCAGAAATAACACATTTCCTCTTGCTGAAGCTCATTAGATCTAAGTGTCTAGACAAAATGTTGCACCTTTAGTATCTCAACTCAGGATAATCACACATAATAGGTAGACTTTATGTACCAGTTGATTACAAGTATTATGCTATAATGGTACCAAAATTAAGACTTTCTAGATTTCTTTAAGGAACTTAGCTTTGAATGAAAAATATTAGCATGAATCAGGTCAGGCAATAGTTTTATTTTCCCAAGCATCACAAGATGAGGCTGAGCACATTTGGGGTGAAGCGGCAAATCACACCAAAATTTTGTGTGAGAATGAGTTTTATCTTGGGTTGGTTGCACAGAGATAACATGAGAGTAACCAGGCTTGCGGGTTTATCGACTGCCAAATGTCAATGCGAGCAGTATGAAGTGCCAAATCAATGAAGGTTGCCTTGGTCATGCTCTGGGAGGCTTTGATACCTTTTTATCAAGTGGTGCTGATTAGACAGTTACTGTACCAGTTTCTTGGGGCAGTTGCCATTTGGCGGTGTCTGGATGGTTAAGCCCTGAACCTAAATAACTTTGTTGATTGAAATCTGCCCGAATTGTGAGTTCCAATATGTTACTCACCTAAATGGACTCTGCCCTAGCAAGCCAATGTTTGTGTTACCAATTCTGACGTGTGCACATTGCCAGGATCAATGGGTCACAAAAAAAACACTTTCATTTCCCCTCCCCTCCTTTACTGAGTCTTGAAATGCACACACATGTGTGTGTGTGCCAGTTGACTCCTTTTGCACCATTCCATTGCACAACTTCAAATGCCAATGCTGACTACAGGAAAATAGCAGAAATTGAGAAATTGCTGTGCACATATTGGTCCTGATTTTTATTTCCATAGAGAGGGAAAATAATGGGCAGAAGACATTCCCACCACATCTTTGCCTTTCTTTTAGTCTGTCATGAGACATGGGCATCGCTGGCTGGTCAGCATTAATTAGCCATCACTAGTTGCCTTTGAGAAGGTGGTGGTGAGCTGCCTTCTTGAACCACTCTTTAGAATATAGAACAGTCCAGCAGTGAAATGTGCCCTCTGGCCTATGATGTGCTGAACATGCCACCAAAGTAAACTAATTCTTCCTGCCTGCTCTTGGTCATATCTCTCCATTTCTTGCATATTCTTGTGCTTATCTAAACATATTTGGCTGCAGTGGGAACATAATCCAAACATCCCTACCCATGTGCATGCGCGTATATATTTTATGCATGGGTATGCATGGATGTATATCTATTTTATGTATAGTACCATTGAGAGTGAAGATCGATTGCTGCCCAATATAACTTTTCTGCTCACTCTTCATCTTCTATCCTGAAAACTAGCAGTAAGGAAACTACAGATGGACTGATTGTAGAATTTCTGCTTTCCATCCCACAACTATTTCAGTCTTTCCTGCCTTCCACTCATGTGTTTGACTTTCATACAGTCAAGCAGTTACGGCTGCTCAGCTTCGAAAGAGCCACGAGGAAAAGCAGGTATCCTGCACCATCAGTAAGAGACTCAGCACTGAACCTACTTCCAGTCAAAAAGAAAACAATATTTGACCATTACTCTCTACCTTCTATTACTCAGCCAACTTTGGATCCAATTTGCCAAGTTGCTGTCGATACCAAGAGCTCTTAACTTCTTAACCAGACTCCAATGCAACACGTTGCCAAAGGCCTTACTGCCATCTTTGTAGATTACATCAACTATGCTAACCTTACCTAGACTCCTGTTATCTCCTCAAAAAAATCAAACCTGTCAGCCGTGCTGGGTGAAAGAGATGGTATGGCATCTTGACTACCACCCATTTGAATTATAGCCTATTGAGGCTCTACTCCTGGCTCATTGCTAAATAGGAATGGTGCTGACAAAATATCATTTGTGGATGGATCCTACATCAAGATCCCTCCCTCTCTCCTTCCAGAGCTTCAGCTCTTTTGCCTGTTACAGTATCACTACCAACATGATTTCATTCCTTCAAAGTTTTTAGATGGGCCCGCATACACAACTCTAGTGTCTTAGCTCCATGCTGGTCATTTAGAAGGCAACGGTCTTGGACACCACCAGTGGGTCTCCACAGTATCACTATAAGCAAAACCACACAACTGAATCCATGCCCAAATACTGAGCAAATACGGTTTTTAATTTTCCTTCAAAACAAATTTCCACAGCATTTTAGAAATAAGGAAATATGTTCAATCAGGTGTACCTCACAAAGTGTCATGGAATGATAACAGAACAGAAGGAGACAATTTAGCCTGTGTCTTTACGCCAGCTCTCTGCAAGCCAAAACATGTGATCCCACTCCCTTGCATTCTCCCCATTACCTTACAAGATTTGTTTTTCTTTTTGGGTAATTATCTGATGCTCTTTGGAAGTTATATTTGAATCTCCCTCCACTACACTGTAAGACAGTGAATTTGAGATCCTAACCACTTGCTGCATAAAACAGATGTTTTCATGTTTTCATTTCTTTTCCAGTAACTTTAATCTGATTTTCTCTGTTTCTGGATCATTCCACAATCAGAACAGTCTCCAACTTTCTAACCTTTCCAGACCACCTCATGATTTTGAATACCCTTTATCAAGTTTGCACTTCTTTTAAGAAGGAAGAACAGCCTCAGCTTTTGCGACCTAACTGAAGTTCCTCGTATCCCTGGATTTATTCTCAGGAATCTTCTCTGCACTCTCTTTATTATCTTCCCACCCTTCCAAAGCTGTGGTGTCCACGCCTGAATGTAGTAACACGAGTTGAGGCCAAACTAATGTTTCATTTAGGTATAGAGACAGTAGGAACTGCCGATGCTGGAGAATCTGAGACAACAAGGTGTAGAGCTGGATGAACGCAGCAGGCCAAGCACATCAGAGGAGAAGGAATGCTGACATTTCGGGTCTGTTCCTGCTCCTCTGATGCTGCTTGGCCTGTTGTGTTCATCCAGCTCTACACCTTTTTATTTCATTTCGGTTTTTTGTTGTAACCATTCAAATTGGTGCAAACAAAATAAGGAATGGTTTGATTAAAAATTTGAGATTCGTGAGAGGTCTTCATTTAAATATTTTTGCATCAAGTTTATTGCATTAATTTGGTTTAAGCATATAAATTACGCCGATATTAGGTTAGCAACATGTAAAAGAAACGATGCATCTATTCAGTGTCAATTTGGTGCACAGCGGTGTGACATCAGACCTAAATGACGTTATTGGTTAATTCAATCGATCCATAAAGTCACTTGCAATAAACAGCTCCATCATCTTTAGACAGTTCCTCGGCAGTAAACTGGGTAGCTGTCTTATTTAAAAACTCAATGCATATAATTTGGTTAGTAAATCAAATTACTATTTGATGTTGATTTAACGACTACTTGTCTCTCTTTTAAAATGCCTTTTTTATTTACAGGTTCCTTCATGTCGGAAAGTCACAAATACACCACGGCTCATTTATCTGACGCTGTGATGTGAGAGTAGCATTTGTACGTTGGCAACCAGTTTGACAGTGTCTATTGGTGTGATGAGCACAGAACTCCTTCTGGAGCAGAAGGTAAAAGCTAGATTAAAGAAACAGATGTACATGAATGAAATTTTATGCTTCTGTGCATTGGTTTGTCTCTATGACATGGCATTGCCTTTCAATCCAGACTTCACGATGTAATGATTCCTCTTAGTGCCATTTTCACAATACACCTTGTATAAACTGCACATACCTGAACTCTATCCCTGGATCTTGGCATAATAAACATTTTGGCAGGTATAATGGCATTGGTAACATTAATGCCCACAAACCACCACATCAGAACATCAAACTACAACAACGTCGCTGGAGAAAATGCAAACAAGCGGGAGAGAGAAAAAGAGAGAGGCTGAGAACTGCCTGGCATGTTTCAAGACTGCTTTGCTGTGGCATCTGTTCTGGAACAGCTTGGCTACGGCTCTGACTGGTTTGGGAGTATGTATTTTCAGTACTTCACCTGGGTTGATGTTAGAATCCATAATCTTTGAAATATCTAGTACCTTCAGCAATTTCTTGAACGCGTGTGATTTAATTTATGTGAATATTGGTACCTTTGGCTCTTGGCATGTCAGAAGGAGGCAGAGAAGGACCATACAATTGTCACTAGTGGAAAATGATGGTTGTAAATGTGACAGCTTTGCCCTTTACATTAATGTTTGGGGCTTCCCCACTGCCACCCCACCCCCCAACACTGAAGATGGGGATATCTGTGGAGTTGTAGCCGCCACTTAGCTGTTTAATTGTTCACTACTGTGCACAACTGATGGCTACAGCAGGGCTCTAGAGCTTAGATCTGATCTGCTGTTTGTGGACTTGCATTATCACTTTATTACTTTTATTTATTTCTGTTTAGCATTTACATAACCTGTATTGTGGCTTCACCAAGTTGGCATCTCAATTTTAGGCACATCTGGGTGCTGTTTCTGCTTTTCAGACTGGAGGTCTGTTACCAGTGGTGTTCCACAGGGATCAGCCCTGGGAACTCTTTTGTTTGCATTTCTACAAATGATTTGGATGAGAATATAGAAGGCATGGTTAGCAAGTTTGCAGATGATACCAAAATTAGTGGCATTGCAGACAGTGAAGAAGGTTTTTAAGATTACAAAGGGATCTTGATCAAATGGGTCAATAGGCTGCAAAATGGCAGATAAAATTCAATCTGATTAAATGTGAGGTGTGGCATTTTGGTACAAGAAACAAGAGTAGGGCGTATACGTTAATGCTAGGGCCTCGGTTGTAGAACAGAGAGGCCTAGAGATGCAGGTACACAGTTCTTTGAAGTTTGTATCATAGATAGTCAGGGTGGTGAAAAAGGCATTTGGTACATTTGAATTCATTGATCAGTCCTTTGAGCATAGGAGTTGGGACTTTATGTTGAGGTTGTACAGGGCATTAGCAAGGCCTCTTTCAGAAAACAGTGTCCAGTTCTGGTCATCCCGTTATAGGAAGGATATTATTAGGCTCACGACAGTTCAGAAGAGATTTTCCAGGATGTTGCTTGGTATGAAAAGTTTGAGTTATAAAGAGAGGCTGGATATGCTGGCATTTTTTTCCACTGGAGCGTAGGAAGTTGAGAGGTGACCTTACAGAAGTTTATAAAATAATGAGAGTCATCTTTCCCTAGGATGGGAATTTCAAGACTATGGGGCATGTTTTTAAGGTGAGAGGAAAAGGATTTTAGAAAAGACATGAGGGTAATTTTTTTTACACAGAGGGCGTTTCGTGTGTGGAATGAACTTCCTGAGGAACTGGCGGATGTGGGTGCAATTAAAACATTTAAAAGGCATTTGAATAAATACACCAATGGGAAATGTTTGGAAGGATTTGGGCCAGGAGCAGGCAGGTAGGACAAGTTTTAGTTTGGGATCATATTCAGCATGGCCTGGTTGGATGGAAGGGTCTGTTTCCATGCTGTATGACTCTCTGACTATAACTGCTGAACCTAGAAGGTTACTTGCAATTCAGCGGATTGTTGACTGAGGCTTGGGAGCAGACGGTGGCCTGGCTGTCTTGGCTAGAAAAGATGAAAAGTGGTGATGAGCGATGAAGCAAAGTAAAAGTAAACAAGGCAGCTCCTTTCTCCTACAAAACATTTTACACTAAATTAATTCTGGTGGAGTCGCTCTGATTGGCTGATCTCTTTTGGCAATTTACTCAGAGCTGTCATTTACAAAGTGCTCCTCTGAATTTGGGTCAACTGCCTTTGATTGATAAAAAGGTTCAGCAGGCACTTCTGCTTCAGAATCATCTTTTCATCACATCTGACACATTTGAAGCAAATTGAGATAGCAAAAGATGAAACATTCAGAAGCCACCAGGGAACATTTCCCACAGTCACATATTAAAGCTCCACAATTATGCTGATTGAAATCTGTTATGATATTGTATGATGCAGCTTCCATCAAAATGGTTGTTTATGTCTTTTTTTAAGAAACAAAAGAAAATGATCTGAAATGAGTTTAATCAGGATGACTTTATTTGTGGGTCATTAACAGCACAGACTCTCAATAGCATCGCATTAAAGCCAGCTTCTCAATTTAAAATCTGCACAAATTATATGGTTTATGTTCCTTTTTTGAGCTGGATAGTGGGGCTATGATCTTGCTAGAGGGATGGTTTATAAGAATGAGTGAGTTCAGCTGATTTGTTCCTGCCACTGTTTTAGTGCTGATTATAAGCTGTAACAAGGGAACTGCTTATGACTACACTTTTCAGCTTTCTCTTGTTTTGCTTTGTTTAACATCAATTCAAAAGCACAGGTGCATGAGTGAGACCAGGACGGAAGTGAACTGACGTTCCCTTAAACAAAAGTTGTTGTCTGACAGAACTGAGATTGGGTTTCTTAATTTCGAAGACATATAGCCGAAGCTGTTTAAATCAGATTTAAAATTTAAAATACTATCTGGAATTACGTGACTCCGCGCAGCCGTAGTGGTAGTGAGGAGGTGTGTGTGTGTGTGTGTGTGTGTGTGTGTGTGTGTGTGTGACTGTGACTGTGAGTTAGCAGAACAGGGAAACATAACTGTAAGCTGAATAGAGAAATGTCACTGGCCAATCAATGCATTCACCCTGCTCCCTTCTCCTCACCAGAAATGCTGCAAAGGACAGGTTGAGCCCATGTGCCACTATCACACAAATTTAAGTTGTAAAAGCTTGGATGTCACCATTTTAACCACCATGTATTACCATTATACACGCACACATCCTCTTCCATTGAATGAGAATACATCAGCTTGTGGAGCATTTAATTTTCAGTTGGAGATGGATATGGAGGAACAGCAAGTAGACATGTGATATCTTCCTCAAAGTGCACTCTGCTTATTTTGGGACTTCTCTGGGGATCAGTAGCCATGGATACTGAAACTGCCTCTTGTTCCTAAAATCTATCCTCACTGCTCCTTGCTCTTCTAAAAATGTAAGCTTAATGATTTCCACATAATAATCATCTCCCCCAGCAAATTCTACACCATCGCTGGTGATGTGGCTGGTCAGGTGAGTGTCCAATTGCTTACTTTATTCCTATTATGGGAATAACTCATTGGAACCTAAACTCAAGGGCATCTTTTTTTTTCAGGAACAGAGAAAGTTGCAGTTAAGCTCCAGCAAAGTAGTTAGTTCTCAACAGAAATGCTACACTATTTCATTCAGCATATATGGTAAGTAATAATTAAGGAAACAAAAAATAATATTCTGAATAATAAATAGGTTTAATCTTTAACAAGCCATTCTAAACTCATTGGTGTCTGATGAACTTTAATTTTGATGAGTATAAAACACATGCAACATTAAATTTCTGGCTTCCAGTGAAACTATTAGTTAAACAATTTATTTTCTTTATTACTTGTCATAGATCTACAAATTTGCATTGTGTTTAATTCCCTCACTCTCAATTTGAAATGGGGTGTCATATATTTATTAATTATTATGCAAGTGTGCTAAATGAAGTGAATAATATTGACTCCTCCACATAATGTCCAATGTATATATTTCTGCTTTAAATATCAAATTAGTCCATTAGCCCAATTGGTTTAAAATTATCTTTACTGCCTTCATTACCCATGCTTCTCAAACTTTTAATGAGAACAAACTGAAACTTAATAAACCTATATGGAGCTGTAATAATTACATCAATGGGCTGGCACCAGAGAAGTAGTTATTAGATATTAACTAATCAGCTATTAACACATTATAACAAGGCTCGCAATTGTTCTTATCCATTTAAAGTTGTTTAAAAAATGCCTGAAAATTAATCTCTTGAGTCAACACAATAAGGGATAAAACCATGATACGCACAAAAAGAATAATTTAACCAGTAACAATTAGCAGAGATTCTTAAATATAGAATATTTCAGAATTCTTTTGATCAATTAAGAAAGCTAAATATGGGGATCACAGATTAAGAGAAGCGCAATGAGTATAATTTTTGAGATTTCATGAGATTGTTACATGTAGAACTAAGATGTGTAGCTGCAGTGTTAAAGAAATAGGGGAAACTCGCGGCGATATTATTTTCACTTTTGTTCTTTATGAAAGAAGGGAGCTTTGCATATCTGACAGGTCTCTTTCGGTAATGCAATGCCGTAGTCCTGTTCTGACAATTCTTTTGTAGTACAGAACTGTTGGGGCTGGACAAGACGAGCCATGCCACCCCTTTTCACAGCACTCAGCTGCCATGTTCTAAAATTTGAAGATATGCAACAATGTTGTCAGTTGCCACTTCATAGTAAGTATATAAGATAGGTGTGCATTAGAGTGCTTGGGGGAATAGAGTGCCAGGATGCGAAGTTGGGTGTATGGCATCAGGTATGTAGGATTTCAACTGAGAAGGGTGCCTACAGGGGAGGGATAGGGCATCAAGTTGGCAGAATGCCAATTGGGAGAGATTTGGTGCCAGGACCATGATGCCATATGAGTAGTGGTAGAGTACCAGATATGTAGGGGGACAGCTGGATAGAGGAGTTAGGATGCAAGGTGAGTAGGAAGGGGATAGGATCTGGGTAGGGGTCAGGTAGGACAGAGTAAATGGCATCAGATCTCATGGCTGGGTGATTGTATGGGTTCCAGTGGCTGGAGAATCTGGTCGGGACAGGTCCAGTTCCAGTAGTGAAATGGGCGTTGTTGGGTTGGGTCTAGCAGGTGGCTAGAGTGGAAGTCAGGTCAATTCAGGCGTCAAGTCGGGGGTGGGGGTGTGCAAGTGTGGGATTGGCGGGTCATCAAGTCCTGGCGGGATGTTGGGTCAAGGTCTGGGGGTTAGAAATGGTCTAGGGCAGTATTGCTCGGGTTGTGTATGGTAAGTATGGGATCTGTTTAACAGTAAATTCATGTATATAATAATATAACTTATCCTGAGTAACTCCTTTTTGCTTCATTTCATCAGAAAATTCTGAGATCTCTGATTTAAATCAAAAGAAATCAGTTTTCTGAGCAGGTCCTTTAGAATCTGCTCCGTTGTAGATTCCGCATCAGTTTGGCCAACGTTCACTGTTCCAAATTTACCACCTGGTATTTATAAAAAAAATGACCTCCAATGGACAAATCTGAATCCATCTGCCTCTCTTTCTTTGAAAAAAGAGATCCAATTTAAAAATTATTTTTATATACATGGTTCATCAAAATTTATCAAACTATTTTCTAAAGAGAAAGCAATATCACTGTTGCTTGATATAAAAAAGGTTTCTGTCATTTGATGGGCATAGTGGACCAATTGGTTTTCCTTGTGTTTATGATGAATTTTTAAAAGGATCATGCAGCTACAAGACTGGCTCATAGATGACAAACCAAATCTTATGATTTAGATCATTCACACACCACAATATTTCTGATGGACGAACAGCGGCATTTGCATTGGAGAAAAAAAAAACTCTTTAAAATTCCAGCAATCTGCCTTCATCATACAATTAAATGGAAGGAAAATTGAGTGCTGCCCAGTTGATGTTGCAGTCCGTGCCATTCCAAACGTTCCGTTCTGTGACTGAAACCTCAAAATCAGGGATGTCACTGAAGCACGTTAATATCCTTTCTCATCAACTCTAATCTGTTTATCACTGTCAATTGCTACTGTAAATTCACTAATTCATTATCAAAACAGTTTTGCTATTCCAACTATTAACAGTTCAGATTAATTGTTGGAAACTATACAACGTGTGTTTTGGCACTGTACACTAGGTCTTGTTTCTCCTTTCAATTTACTGTAGCAAAGGTTTTGTGATTAATGGAATTGTACTTTAGCTGTATTTTTAAGCATCTTTGAATATGTGCTATAAGCTGTTTGTTTGTTTGTTTGTTTAACCTACTTAGTTTTCATTTTTTTTGTCAATTGTATGCCTATTTTGCAACAAGATCACTTTGTTAGAACCAAAACAAATCAGACTATACTCTATTGGACCAGGTTTCAGTCTGGGATTTGACTTGTTCAGTTATAACATTAGCTGGGATCATGACAATGTAATGAAGAGGGAATAAAAAAAACACATTTCTCAGGGTGCATAGAAAACATGGCTGACACTTCATTGTAAACACAAGGACACTTTCATAAATGTATTGCTACTCAAGAAACAAACTGCACAAGTTTCCCATTCTGAGCCTCAACACATCTCAGAATGCTGTCCAAGGGAGTGCTAGACTTCCCACATGCCAAATATACCCTACAGCTTAATTTTGCTAACCAACATGCTGGATTGTCCCTATCATTGAAGCCTGGTATTGATGACATCCTCTCCTGCAGTAACCCATGTCCTCTGATACACTATCGTGTTGTCCCCTATTTGTTGACTTGTCTCCCTTTCATAATTATTGTCCCCCTGCATCCCAACATGTTCCCTCTAATCTCCACAATTGATTTCCCAACTTTTCTAGTCAAGTCAATTCACCATAGTCTTACAAGACATAAGACTGCTCTCTCATTTGAGAGGGAGACAACTGTTAGTGGTTTAACCTGAGGACGACCACATCTCTGGTGAGGGGAGAGGTTGAGAAGGAGAGTCCTTCATGGTCACCTCAGCTGGTATGGGAATTGAACCCATGCTACTTAATGTGAAAGTGTTGAGCTGAATTAATGTCAACAGAAATGTAAATGTTGGCATGAATTGTGTGAGTGTATTAATTTTACTTCTCATGGGGTGTGTCCAACAGGCCACATTAATTGTATCAGTTTTAAAACTATTTACACTAAAATATACTTCAAATGACAGAATTAAGCAACTAACTATTATAATTAATGATATTTCTTCTAAACGTTTTCTGAAAAAGGGCACTGAGGGTGGCACCTAATTTTTAGGTCAGAATTGATGTTCTTCCTCTAGCTTACAAAGGATCAAATTGACTTTTTAGCCCTGATTTTTGGAATGTGCACTTTACTCATCAGAACAGCAATGTGCTGATTGTTTGCACTTCTGTAGCATCTCATTATTATTACTATTCACAACAGTTTTTGTCTGCTGATTGGACGAGGCAACTGCAATTTAAATGGAGTTTCAAACAAAGCATTGTACACAATCTACCTGACCAATTATTTCACATTGTCTGTGCCAGTGTTTACGCTCTGTATTATCCTGGCCCCACCCCTTATCCTCTAACACTATTGGGTGTCTTCTATTCCTCCTCATGAGAACACAAGAAATAGGAGCAAGATTAGACCATTTGGTCCTTCGAGCTGGCTCCACCACGCAATAACCATGGAAAAGGTACAGAGCAGATTTACCAGGATGTTGCCTGGAATGGAGGGAAGGTCCTACCAGGGAAAGTTGAGAGAGCTAGGGCTTTTCTCTTTAGGACGACGAAGGATGAGAGGTGACTTGATAGAGGTGTACAAAATGATCAGAGATAGAGTAGACAGCCAGAGACTTTTTCCTAGGGTGGAGGTAGCTTTTATGAGGGGACATCGTATTCAAGTGAGAGGAGGTAGATGTCGGGGAGACATCAGAGGTAGATTCTTTAGTCAGAGAGTGGTAGGGGTGTGGAATGCATTGCCATAGAGGGTAGTGGAGTTGGCCTCACTTAGGGGTATTTAAGTGGCTAGTAGATGGGCATATGGATGATAGTATAAGGTAGCGGTGGAGGTTAGACAGACCTTAGGTTTAGGGTAAAAGTTCAGCACAACATAGTGGGCTGAAGGGCCTGTACTGTGCAGTACTGTTCTATGTTCTGTGTTCTATAAGATGATCTGATTGTGGCTTTTTCCAAGTTGGAAAGATGTAACTGGTGGAGTGCCACAAGGATCGGTCCAAGGGTCTAACTATTTACTATCTATACTAATGGCTTTGAGGATTGTAATGTATTCAAACTTGCTGGTGAAACAAAAATAGGTGGGAGGGCATGTTGAGATAAAGGAATATGAAATCTGTAAGGGGATTGGGGTATGTTGAGTGAGTGAGTAAGTAAACATTTGGCAGGTAGAGTTTAATGTTGAACAGTGTGAGATTTCACTTTGATAGGAAGAAAAAAAACTCTATGAACTAAGACCTAAAACTACCTTTTCTCAATTTAAATTCATCCAATGTAAATGAAGGTTAAAATCACTCACTCTTTCTTACACAGCTCCTTTCTTACAATCCTGTTATTTCATGGTATAGATTATGAGCCTAACTTATCCTTAAATGCATCATTTCTATTCACCTCAACGACTTGTGATAACATGTTCCTCATTCTTAGCTATTCTTTGGGTCGATAAGTTACTCCAAAATTTCTGATTGAATTTATCAACAAGTATCTTTGTTTTACAACTTCTTGTGTTGAAATATGTGGAGATATTGGGAGACAGATTGGCCATTGTAACTCCATGTTTAATATAATATTTGGCCTCTTATAACTTGGAAAATGGTATCCCAAATGATTCTGACAGTAAGAATGCAAGGCAGGATCTTGGTAAAGAGATTTGCATGCATGGACTCAGAAACCGTGGGCAGAATACAGAGTAGACAGATTGTGATGTCAAGCAATATACAATGCTGGTTTGATGATTAAGCTCCCATTTTCAAACATCAGCATTCAGTTTATCTTGTGTCCTAAACATACAAAACTCAAAATGACAGATCAACAGCATGAACACCCATCACTTATCTCTCATTAATCCTATTTAAAGGGATCATAGGTTATTTGCACGTTAGTTGCTGGATTATTCCTTCTTGCTGATGTATTTTGGAGCTTTCTTATATTCACCTATAATTTCAATAGTTCACAGAATGTGGTCTAACTGGTGCTGCAGTACTTTTATATTTGTTTAAGAGCTCTTGCTGAAACGAGCAATTTTCAGACGTGGGTAGTTTCGTGGGGGCCTCCTTTTTTGAGTTGAATGTAACTGGGAGAATGAACTGAAGTCATGCGGAAAAGGACAGGCTACTAGAAGAAGAGGGAGGAGAAAGAAAGGGAGCAGAAATTTCAGCAGGAAGCAATATATATTGAAGGAACCATTTAGGGAGCAATTCTCAGCAATGAGCAATGCTCAAGGCGTCTTTCCTTCACTAAAAGATCATGACTGAAATTTGTCAACTGTTACCAACACAGTTGCAACCACAAAACAAGACAAAGGCTGTATTGCCTGTGGCTGTACGATGACCATAGTTATGAATCTCTATGCATCCTGTGGGATTACATCCTTTGGTTGTAGCCATTTCTTTCTAATCGAGCAAGCCAGAGTTGTCCACTAGATGTAACATCAGGGTATACTTGATTGCAAGAATTGTTATGTATGATTCCATCCAGCAATAGGAATGGGCTTTATTGCAAGATTTTCACCAGGTCATTTCAGGACAGCTCAGGAATCACTCAATACATGTTCCAAAGGGACTGGCTTGGACTGAAGGTCTGTTAATAAGTGAAGGAGAAAGAGAGTAGAGTCATGTTAGAAGTCCTGATTTTTAGTTGTACTGCAGGGAAGGCAACAGAACTACACTGAATCTGTGTAGTTGGAATGCTTCAGGAAATCCTATTGTGTCTGAGTAACTCTGGAGAGCCAAAGTTTAACAAAGTTGTAGGAGCTGTAAAGTGCTCAAAAGAAACTTGTGCATAACCAATAGTTCAGTACAGCTGAGAGTATGGCTTGGAAAGCCGAGGAACACTTTGCTGAATTCAATTGAGTAATTTTAGAGTTAAAGGGAAGAATACTGGAATTACTAGCTTGTTGAAGCTAGCTGTTGGCGAATAGTTGGAGTCATGCATGTTTTTAAGTGCTAGACTATAGTTTATGGATTTATGGTATATAATAACCCAGGAAAGGAGAGTGATCAAGCGGACCAGGGCAGTCATTGAGACAGTTCTTGATGGAACAGCTAGGAGAGAAATGCCAAATCGATTTCAGTAGTGCTGCAGTTAGCTGTGCTGCTGGGAAAGCAGCTAAACTGCATAAATTTTGATTAGGGGATTCAGTGAGGAGTCAAGAGGAGTTTGGAGACAGCAAGAACTGCAAATGCTGGTATCAGAATGAATACAGCGTGGACCTGGAGGAACACAGCAGATCAGGCAGAATCAGAGGAGTAAGAGAGTCGCCATTTCGGGCCTGGACCCTTCTTCAGGACTCTCGGTGGGAGGACGACAACTTCAAGGTAGGCATCCTTGGAAGAGGCTTCACACTGGGGTTATAATTCACTTGCAGATAGCAAGAACTGCAGATACTGAAGTCAGAGTTGATATAGTGTGGAGCTGCAGGAACAGAGCAGGTCAGGCAGCGTCAGAGGAGTACAAGAGTCAATGTTTTGGGGCTAGATCCATCCATCAGGGCTGACTCAGGGAGAAGTTTTACAAATTGGTAGGCGGCTAAGAGTTGGACTTGGGATTTAGAAGTCCTGGGGAGCTGAGAAAGCGGTAAGTTGATGAAGTTTACGACAGAGTCTGGCAAAGGATCTTCAAGGTGGGATTAGTGGAAGTGAAGATTGGTGACGTGGAAACTTGTGAAGCGGTAAGTTGATGAAGTTTACGACAGAGTCTGGCAAAGGATCTTCAAGGTGGGATTAGTGGAAGTGAAGATTGGTGACGTGGAAACTTGTGAAGTTTAATCAGATTTTATGACCATCCATATCATTAGCATTTTGGGGAAAATTGTTGGACCTATCTGCATTGTCTTTGCTAGTGATGTGTACTGTGAAGTGTTTGTTCATAGTTTATTATCTGTATTTACCATGTGCTCCTTGACATTAGAAATAGTTTCTCCATTTATTGTAGATTGTATTACTGTTCCAACATCGTCCAATAAAATTTATTGTTTGCTCAAAATTGTAGAGTCTTATGCATTGTTGTGTTAGTAAGTCTGTAGGATGTCATCTTTTGCCTGCATTAAAAGTAAGAGGTTATTGGACCCTAACTAGGCTGTAACGTAGGAGCAAATTACTGCAGTTGCTGGAATCTGTACTATGAACAAAAAAAGTGCTGGAAATCACGGTGGGTCAGGCAGCATCCATGGAGAGAAAGCAAACTAACGTTTCAGGCCTAGATGACTCGACATCAGAGATGAAATTCTGATGAAGAGTCATCTCGACTTGAAACGTTAGATTGTAACTTAATTTTGTGGTCTTGACTGGGATCATAATGTCGACTTTGAAGTTGAATTTAGGATCATTACACTTGCTTGTTCTGGGACCTTGCTGGAGATATAGGCAACATTTTGTAGCTTGCAGTACAATTTTGCAGAAGTGTCACTGAGTCTCGCTCTCTATACAAAAACTGAGTTTCTCCTCATTCCCTCTTGCCAGAGGAAGGCAGACAAAATGGAACGAAGATTTGCATAGGTAGTAGACTTCAGAAGCTTCAAGATCTTTATTGATTGTTTCTCTCCAATTCCTCTTCTTGAGGAATAAAGTAAAATCTGCCTTTCCTGATAAGTCTATGTTCTTTGTTCTTTACCATCTTTAGATGAATCTGTTTTACTCCTTCTCCAGTGCCTCCATATCCTTTCTAAATAGAGCGTAGAAACACACACCATATTCTATGTGTAGTTAAAGGATTAGCTGTCTTTGATGCAGAGTTATAAATACAACAGTTTGCATTAGAGGGGATTAAAATGAATTGAATAGACTTTCATCAATGAGTATTTTTATGCAGTTAAGACTGTAATAAATACTTAGTATTTTCTTTATTTCATTTTAGGATGGGCTGCACGGTGACTCAGTGGTTAGCACTGCTGCCTCACAGCACCAGGGACCTGAGTTTGATGCCAGCCTCAGTGACTGTCTGTGTGGAGTTTGCACATTCTCCCTGTGTCTGCATGGGTTTCCTCTCAGTGCAAAGATATGCAGGTTAGGTGGATTGGCCGGGCTGAATTGCCCATAGTCTCCAGGGATATGCAGAGTTACAGGGATAGGATCGTGGGTGTGGGGTTGTGTCTGAGTGGGATGCTTTTTGGAGGGTCAGTTTTACTCAATGGGCTAAATGACCTGCTTCCACACTGTAGAGATTCTATGACGTCTATAACCCCTTGAAATTAAGATCCTGCACGCTCCCCCAGCCCCCCACCCCACTCTAGGAAACCATTTCCTGAGGTGAATACCATGACCCAGACAATTTCTCCAAACTACATGCGCTGGGGAGCAATAATCTGGTCTTATTGTCCAAATAGTATGTACATTGCTTAATCTTCTTCCCAAAATGCTCCACATCGCACTCACCTGTATCTGTACTGAAGTGCATCATGAAATACACACTCATTCAACAAGTTTATTAATATCATCTTGTTTTTGTCACATTCTTCTTATGGATAGCAATTCTGAAATTGCTCTTCTGATTCCTGAACCCAAATCCTTCACATAAACTACAAACAATAAAGATCCTAGCACCACAATCAAGCACCGCTTCCCATCTTTCACCAATTTGAGCAGTCATGCTTATCCATTCCTTAGAAGACTTTCTGTCTTGATACTGGCTTGCTATCCATTCTGTACATCTGTCCCCTGAATCCACATGGTCTGATTTTTGTCATCAGTATACTAGATACTAGCTAAGAAAAACAATTCAATGATTCTCTTGTCTATGCATTCTGTTGCATTCATAAGGGATTCAATAAGGTTGTTCAAGCATGACCTTCCTTTTTGAAATCTGTGCTGACTGCTTTTCACTCTGTCTTTAGTTTATGATTGCTTTTCCACTACATCCTTGAATAAATAGTCCATTAGTTTTGCTATCACTGATTCTAACTGATCTGTACTTCCCTGGACCAGTTCTATCTTCCTTTTTATATATTGTATAACATTTACTAACATCTGGGATTTTCTTTTCTCTGAGATTTTTAAGCTTTTATAATGAAGCTATCTCTTCACTAACCTCTTTAAGTATGCAGGTGTAAACCATCCAGAACACATTAGATTTGATGAGTTTTTCAGTTTTCTCCCATTTTCTATCAGGTGTCTTCTTTGATCCCTTCTTCAAAATGTCATGTTGCTATATTAATTTTCCCAGAAAATAATGAAATCAAAGTAACTGCACATTGTTTCTGCTTTTCAATGTACTAAATTGTGTTATGTAAAACTAACAGTACACTTATTTCCCTTTTGTTATTTGTGTGCCTGTAAAATAACTCATGATTAATTCTTTGAATTCATTGATGTTAATTTTACACTTCTCTTTGCTATTTTGTTTTCTTGACTGTTTTTTCCTTTTATCGTCCTCTCCTTTATTGCCTGTAGTTTTTTTTTTAGATCATTCTTTCTCTCTTTTTTTCTTTCTTTCCTTTAATTTAAATGTTGAACTCGTCTCATTATTCATTCATAGCATTTCATTATAAAGAGCCAAGACTTCTTAGACCTTTCAATAAGGCTCAAAATCTTTCCACTCAAAAATGCTATTCCACAGAAAGATGCCATTCAGCCCATCAATTCTGTGCTTGGTCTCTCCAAGGACAATTAGTCTAGTCCCAGGATTTTGCCTTTTCCCTGTTGAATCTGCCTTTATCACACTCCGGCACTACATTTCCAATCCTAACCATAGTCCGTACAAAAAAATGTTTTCCTTGTGTTGCATTTACTTCTGTAATCAATCAACTTAAATTGGCTTCTTCTGGATTCAACCCTTTCAATGGTGGGGACAGTTTCTCCTCTTTCCAATCCAAACTCTCCTATTGTGAACACGTCTAACAAATCTTCTCTTCATTATCTCTCCTCCCGGGAGAACACCGGCTCTGAAATTTTCTTTTCCAACAGATTTTTAACCTTACATAATATCAGCAATGACATCTCTTTATTAAATTCTTTAAACATGCAGGTGCTAACCATTCAGACCACACCAGAATTGATGAGACTTCCAGTTTTCTTCCAATTTTCTATCATATGTATGGTTATATCTTGTTTCCCACAATTGATGTTTCTACTAGCTAGAGCCATTCGTGTAAATCTTTTTTTTGCACCACTCCTAATGACTCTAAAGTGTGGCACACAGAAATGGAAGCAAAAGTCCAGTTGAGGGTGAATCAGTGATTCAAAAGAATTTATAATTTCCCTGCTTCCCAACATCTCATCTCTATTTATAAACTCTTGAGCCTTGTATGCTTTATTAACTACTTTCTCAAACTGCCCTGCCATCTGCAATCTGTGCATTTCTTTTAAAATTGTACCTTTACATTACCTCTCCTCGTTCTTCTCACTAAAATGAATCACTTCACAGTTCTCCCTGGTAAGTTTAATTTGCAACACCTCTGTGTATTCCACTGTTCTATGCACCCTTGAGATTTATCAATATCCTCCCCATGACTGAGAATATTTACAATTTTTATGTCATTTACAATTTTTCAAAATGTTCCCTCTATATTCATCTCTATAGGTCTTTAACATACAGCCCTAATGTTCAACTTCTGAGAGCCCTATTATAGCCTTTCCTCGGATTGAGAAGCACCCATTCACAAGCACACAAAAACAGAAATTGGTGGAGAAACTCAACAGGTCTGTCAGCATCTGTGGAGAGAAAGCAGAGACAGCGGAAGGTCACTTAATCCAAAATGTTGACTCTGCTTTCTCCCCAGAGATGCTGCCAGAGCTGCTGAGTTTCTCCTGTAATTTGTTTTTGCATGGTTCCGATCTCCAGCAGTTCTTTGTTTTATCATTCACAAATACTTTGTTTCCTATCACTCAGCCACTCTCAGTTTATGAAGACTGCTGGTTGCTGAAAGGGCACACTTAATATGATGTCGGTGCGATCCATTATCACGGGCACCTGTAGGAAGTAAGTGACGGCTTGAATCCAAATGCTCTCACTCCCTGAGTCCCCTCATGAGGAGAAAATTTGTGGATTCATGTGAAGAGAACATCAGTGACATCCTGGATGCACTTATGTGCTGAATCCCGTGAAACAATTATTTTGTTTATTGGTGGGCTGTGGGTGTCACAGGATGTTGCCCTTCAGAGGTGGTAATGAGCTACCTTCTTGAATTGCTGCTGTCCATCCCGCATAGGGACCCCATAACCCTTCCAGTTAGGGAGTGTCTTCCAGGGTTTGACCCAGCAATGCTGAAGGAAAAACAGTGCTTTATTTCCAAGTGGCTTGGAGCTGAACGTTCAGTTGGTGGTGTTCCCGTGTTACTGCTGCCCTTAACTGGCTGCTTTGTGAGGCAGAGTGACACCAACAACATGAGTTCAACTCTTGCACTGGCTGATGCTACCATGAAGAACTCCCCTTCTCAACCTCTCCCCTCACCTGAGGTGTGATGACCCTCAGTTTCTGCCAGCTGAGCGTGTGTGTGTCTCTCTCTGTCTAATGAGACAGCAGCCCTATGTCTGGCAAAACTGTGGCAGCTTTACCTTTGTAGATGGAAGTGATCATGTGTTTGCAATGTGGCCTCGGTGAATTTCTGCAGTGCAGCTTGTGGATGGTGTACACTCCTGCTATTGTGTTGGAGGGAGAGATTTAAAAAAAGACATTCATGATATGTGGGTATTGCTGGCTGGGGGCTGGTACTTGTTGCTCGTCCTAGGTGCCTTGAGAAGGTGGTGATGAGTTCTTGAAGCACTTCAGTCCATTTAATGTGGGTAGACCCACAATGCCCTTAGGGAAGGAATTCTCTAGTATTTTGACTCAGCAACTGTGAAGGGACAGTGATATATTTCCATGTCAGGGTATTGAATGACTTTGAAGGGAACTTGCAATTCATGGGTTTTCCCATGAATCTGTTGCCTTTTTCCTTCTAAATGTTTTGGAATATACTGGCTTATGAGCTTACAACAATTTTTTGCAGTGGATCATGGAAGCCAACCTTCCATCCATGGGCTCTATTTACACAGCTCGCTGGCGTGGAAAGATGGCCAACATCATCAAAGACCCATTGCACCATGGTAATGACCTCTGACAAACTCTTCTGTCAGGCAGAAGATACAGAACCTTAAGCACACTCATGAGCAGGCTCAGGAACAGTTTCTTCTCAGCCATTATCAGACTGTTGAATGTTCTCTATCCTCAAATGATGTAACCTGCAATGTAACCTGTACGCTTATCAGTCTTTTTGATCTGGACATCCTTTGTTTGCTGTGATCTGCCTGTACTACGTATAAATAAAGCTTTTCACTGTATTTCAGTGCTCATGACAATCAATCAAACAAGATGGTACACACAGCTGTCACTGAGCGTCGGTGGTGGAGGGAATGGATGTTTGTGGATGTAGTGCCAATCAAGTGGGCTGTTTTTGTCCTGGATAGTGTTAAGCTGAGTGGTCCTAGTTGAACTTCAAAACGAGCATCAGTAGGTAGACTTTTACTAAGGCAAGTGCTGAAAGATGACAGTGCTGATGACACCGTCCATCACTTTACCGATGACTGAGAGTAGACTGACGAGCTGGCAACAGACTGACATTGGCTGTGTTGTACATTTTGACTACAGGGCCTACCTGGACACTCTTCTACATTGTTGGGGTGATGGCTGTACCTGAACAAAGTGGCTGGGTATATGGCACATTCTGGACTACATGTCCTCAGTACTTTAACTGGGATGTTGTCAGTGCCCATATCACTTGCAGTATCCAATGCATCCAACCATTTCTTGAAATCACATGGAGTGAATCAAATTGACTGTGATCTGTGATACTGGAGACCAGTGGAGGAAGCTGAGATGGATCATCTACTTGGAACTTCAGGCTGAAGATTTTTATGAGCACTTTAACCCTATCTGTTGCACTGATGTGTTGGGATCCTCCATCTTTAAGAATCATGACATTTGTGGAGACTCCTCCTCTGGTGATAATGGGAACTGCAGATGCTGGAGAATCCAAGATAATAAAGTGTGGAGCTGGATGAACACAGCAGGCCAAGCAGCATCTCAGGAGCACAAAAGCTGATGTTTCGGGCCTAGACCATTCATCTGATGAAGGGTCTAGGCCCGAAACGTCAGCTTTTGTGCTCCTGAGATGCTGCTTGGCCTGCTGTGTTCCACCTCTGGTGAGTTGTTTTGCTGTCCGCCACTATTCATGACTGGATGGGGTTGTACTGCAGAGTTTAAGTCTGATTTGTTGGTTGTGGAATTGCTTCACTCTGTATATCACTTGCTGCTTATGCTGCTTGGCACGCAAATAGTCCTGTTTTGTAGCTTCACCAGCTTGATACCTCAGTTTCAGGATAATCCTGGAGCGCCCTGGCATGTTCTCTTGCACTCTCCGTTGAACCAAGAGATCCTCAGTAGCTCCATAAAATCATCACTGGCAAAGAAATGAAAAAGCCCGCTCGGTTCGCAATGAACAACTGCACCTCCCAGTCGTGAAACATTTTAACTCACCCTCCCATTCCTTAGATGACATGCCCTTCATGGGCCTCCTGCAGTGCCACAATGATGCCACCCAAAGGTTGCAGGAACAGCAACTCATATTCCGCTTGGGAACCCTGCAGCCCAATGTGGACTTCACAAGCTTCAAAATCTCCCCTTCCCTCACTGCATCCCAAATCCAGCCCAGCTTGTCCCCGCCTCCCTAACCTGTTCTTCCTCTCACCTATCCCCTCCTCCCACCTCAAGCTGCACCTCCATTTCCCACCTACTAACCTCATCCTGCCTCCTTGACCTGTCCGTCCTCCCTGGACTGACCTATCCCCTCCCTACCTGCCCACCTATACTGTCCGCTCCAACTATCTTCTTTTCGCTCCATCTTCGGTCCGCCTCCCCCTCTCTCCCTATTTATTTCAGAACCTTCTCCCCATCCCCGTCTCTGATGAAGGGTCTAGGCCCGAAACATCAGCTTTTGTGCTCCTAAGATGCTGCTTGGCCCGCTGCGTTCATCCAGCTTCACACTTTGTTATCTTGGATTCTCCAGCATCTGCAGCTCCCATTATCCCTATTAAATGAAAAAGCCTCACACCTTCAGGCATATTGGGGTGGGATTGCCACCTGGTCCCTGTGGACACAGCTTGACGGCTTTCATAGGTATGACATGATGGTGCAGGACTTCTTGAGACATTTTGACAATGGCTGTCACTCATTTCAGGATAGCTGCACCAAAGCCTGTTGACCTGATTTATGAGAGACCTCCCCTCCTGTCTGGTAGTGTCTCTCTCTGCAGACTGGGCAGATGGTGAAATTGGCTGCTGTTGGTGTCAATGTTGCAGATCAAGTTATCTTTTGCTGTCTTCTCTGGCAGTTCCTAATCAGTGATAGGTCTGCAAGAAGAACTGCTGGATTTACTTCTGCCGTTCATCCATAGCTTGCAGCAGGTCTGTGAGGTCAGTAAGAGAAAGCACAAAGTAAAGGCACATTTCATCCTGATGTCCTTCCCCACTGTTATGTCACAAGTCCAACTCTAAGGTCTTAAAGAAATGGCTAATGAGATAATTGTTGCATTGATTTCCAAAGTTTGCTAGATATTAGAAAAGTTCCACTACATTACAATTCAGTGAATATTCATCTTTAATCAAGAGGAAAGGGAGACTGAAAGTAAGAAATTACGTTAGATGGTCGAACATCTGTCATAGAGAAAATGTTAGAAGCTGTTAAAAATGCGATGGCAGGGGACTGGGAAAAATTCAAGGTGAATAAAGTAGAGTCAATGTGGTTCTGTTAGGGGGAAATCAAGTTTAATCAATTTATTGGAGTTCTTTGAAGGAGTAAATGTGTGGTGTAGATAAATGGAATTTGATGGAATGTGACTTAGATTTCCAGAAGGCATTTGATAAGTTACCACATCAAAAGATGTCACAGAAAATAAAGACTCATAGTGTAGAGAATAGTATGCACTCTGAGAAGACTGACTAGCTAAGAGGAAACAGACAGCAGGTATAAATGAGTCTTTGTCAGATTCGCAATGTGAGTGGTAGCACCATTGTTTTTACAGTTCATATAAATGACGGGTGAACGGACGGAAGGACTGATTGCTAAATTTGCTGATGACTCAAAGACAGGTAGGAAAGTAAATTGTGAAAAGAAAGGCAGATGCTACAAGGGGATATGGATAGGTTAAGTGAGTGGGCAATGATGTGGCAAATCAAGTATAATGTGGGAGAATACAAAATTGTCTATTTTGTCAGGAAAAATAATACAAAAGCATATTATTTAGATGGTGAGAGGTTTTAAACATCTGAGCTGCAGATGGATCTGGGTGTCATAGCGCTTGAATCATAAAAGGCCTTTGTGTAGTTTTAACAAATAATTAGGAAAGCTAATAGAGGTCAATGTTTATTGTGAGGGGAATTGAGTACCGAAGTAGGGATGTTATATTTCAGTTATACTGGGAATTGGTGAAAACATATCTGGAATATTGTACATAGTATTGGTCTCCTTAAGGAAGGATACAAATACTTTTGAAGCTTTTCAGTAATAGTTTAATAGACTAATACTTGTTCTCGGATGGCACGGTGGCTCAGTGGTTAGCACTGCAGCCTCACAGCACCAGGGACCCGGGTTCAATTCTCGCCTCGGGCGACTGTCTGTGTGGAGTTTGCACATTCTCCCCGTGTCTGCATGGGTTTCCTCCCGTTTCCTCCCACAGTCCAAAGATGTGCCGGTTAGGTGGATTGGCCATGCTAAATTGCCCGTAGTGTTCAGGGGTGTGTGGGTTATAGGGGAATGGGTCTGGGTGGGATCCTCCAAGTGGTGGTGTGGATTTGTTGGGCCGAAGGGCCTGCTTCCACACTGTAGGGAATCTAATCTCATTGGTTTCTTTGGCATTATAATTTGATATTTCTGAATGTTTGTTTGGCCATTTCAGAGGGCACTTAGGAATCAGTCGCATTTCTGTGGATCTGAATCCATGTAGAAATCAGGCAATGTAAGAAAAATATATTTTATTCCCTAAGTGACACTCATGAATCATATTAGTCTTCAGGATATTCCAATAAAGACTGTGAGAGTTTGGTTCACTGAATTGCTAGTCCTGTAACATTACCAATGCCTTACCATCTGTCCCTTTCAGCACTTAATGAATGACAGGACCCGAATTAAGCATCAGCGCTGCTACATTTATTCAGTATGTATGTACTAAGCAGAGCACCATCCAGGAAGATTGAATCCACTGTGTGTAGCAATATTCAAACATGTCTCAAACTTAAATGTGTTTATAATATTTTACAGAGAGCATCTGGAACGATCCTTCTACCAGTGTTTTAATCTGCATCTAATTTGAAGATATTGATTTTGTGCAAACATTTTTCTTGTGATGAACAACAATAATCTAGATTCTAATCCATTATTTACACTCTGGCAAGGTGAAAATGGCCTTAGATGAGATTAGATTTTATTGTCGTATGTACCTAAGTACAGGAGTACAGTGAAAAGTATATAGAGTCGCCGCTCTCCATCTCAGAGTACAACAGATCGAATTAAAAATGAGCAGAAATGAAAGAAACAGAAACTGAGACAAAAGGTAAAGAAAATGTCCAGATCACGCTTGTTGCTGATATGCCAACGATCAGTGAGCTGGGGTCACCAATGCCACTTGTGCTGTCACCGCTGCAACCATTGCTTTGCCACACCGATGCCACCACCTCAGGCCCTCACTGCCACCAGCTCCAGATTCTTCAAGGTCGACGTCGCCATGCTGTGGCTCCTTCACCCGCCGCTGGGCCCACTTTGCTGACCCTGCCGCCATCTCGGAATCAATTAATGTATCAGAATCCGCAACCTTTGTGAACAAATGGAAGCGTGTATCCCTTTGAACAGATGCTGAGGTCAGAGCCGCCCCCTTCAATGCCAGTACCACAGCCACCCCCGCCTCAAGTCCTGTGCTAGGCCCACCGACATGGACTTCGCCAAGCTCTGGCGCCATCACTTGCCACTGAGCCCAAACTCTCTGCTGTTGCTGATGCTGTTGGTTCCACCACTGCTGAAATCACCAAGGGGCAAAGGAAAAGAGAAGTACAAAGAAAAGAACAGAAAAGAAAAGAGAAATGGAGTGAAGAAAGCAGCGAAGGAGCAGGAGCCTGGACGCTGCTACTCTGCCACTACCACCTTGGGTTAACCATTAACGATCTTAGGCCTGGAGAATATTCCATTGTGCATAAATATGTTAAAGCTGACATTTGGGCCTGATTTTTCTTTTTATGAAGGTTTAACACGTTTCTGAGAGTATGGAATCCCTGCAATTTGTTTTAATCCCTTACCAGCAGATTTGGTCACATACCTGTGCTCATTATTGTAGGTGGGTAGTCTGACAGTCTTGTTCCAAATTGGACACTAGGAGGCAGCACAGTCCAATAGCAGCTCCTGACAATGCTTCAATTTATCTGTCGTGATGCAGTTGAGCTGATCAACTGCTTGTTTTTGAAACTGTTATTGAGTTCTATGCCTCAATGGAAATGGGAATAGACTTTAACAGCTCCTCTTGTGAAATTAGATTTTAATTAGTTTTTTTAATGGAGTTGCTAGCCAGAGCTTCACATCTTGGCATAATATTGTACATGCTTGTGGTTTTGCAAATGTGTGCATGGTTGGATCACACAAATAGCAAACAAGTGAATCACAAGTTAGCCCTGTGAGGTTCAAAAAGGAGAACAGTGATGGAATTTTGGTCAGGAAACTGAAGGGCTTTCTGGTTAACTTGAAATAAAATGCTAAGATATTCACTTCGCTCATTGGAATGGTCATTTCTGAAAATGGCAATTAAATAAACCTTCAGTGCTGTATCAGAATATCAGTCGAGTTTGTATGCTCATGTCCTGGAATAGAAATAGAGTAAAAGACTGAGAAATGTGCACAAGATAACTTTCTTGATCAGTATTTTGATAACCCATTGAAGAAGAAAGTAGTGCTATCATTTATTCTGAGAAATGAACTTGAACAAGGGGAAGATGTTTCACTGAACTGGAATGAATGACCGAGAGTCACAAAATGAGACAGTCCAGAAGGAGACCATTCAGTCAATCAAGCCTAGTCGGCTCCATGGGAACCCTTTAAATCCCTCTTCTTTGCCTATTTTCATCCCATCCAATTTCCTTATCATTTCCTTTCTATGACATTTGTAGCATCTTCTTTCATGAATGCAGATGTAATGCACTTTTTTAAATACCTCAGCCTCTATCAGATTTTCTTTCTGGTCACTAATCACCCAGCCCATGCTTTGACTACAGTGTAAAAATATTTTTAAATACATTCACACTCGAGAAAGTTACTCATATCGCTGTTGACTAGTCTATTCTCATATGCTCTCTTTACCTCTCCAACTTCAGTTATTTCTTGTACTTTAGTATTTATTTAAGTTTTTGCTGAATTATGAACTTGACATTTCCATAAACTTCTCTTCTCTGCTACTTTTTTGATTTGTACCTCATGATCATTCATTCTTCACTTTCATCAATAACTATTCCAATCCCAATGATTTTGTGATCACTTCTCCCCAAATGCTAACCCAGTCAAATGTGTTTGACTTCATTTCTCAGCATAAAATGCAGCACTGCTTTCTTTCTATATGTGTTATCAAAATACTTATCAAGAAAGTTCTCTTGCACACATTTCAAGAGCTTTTTCCACTCTTTTTGTCTTCTATATGGTTATTTACCCAGTGAATATGCTGCAATTCAATTCTGGTCTCCTTGCTCTCAGAAAGATGTTGTGAACTTGAAAGGGTTCAGAAAAGATCTACAAATATGTTGCCAGCATTGTGGGGTTGGAGCTACAGTGAGAAGCTGAATAGGCTGGGGCTGTTTTCCTTGGAATGTCGGAAGCCAAGGGGTGACCCTATAGAGTTTCATAAAATCATGAGGGGCATGGATAGGGTGAATAGTTAGGTCTTTTCCCCATGGTGGGTGAGTCCAAAACTAGATGGCATAGGTTTAAGGTGAGAGGGGAAAATTTAAAAGGGGCCTAAGGGGCGATGTTTTCACGCAAAGGGTGGTGCATGTATGGAATGAGCTGCCAAAGGAAGTAGTGGAGGCTGGTACAATTCCAACATTAAAAGGCATCTGGATGTGTACATTAATAGGAAGTGCTTAGAGGGACATGGGCCAAATGCTGGTAAATACAACTAAATTAATTTAGGATATATGGTTGGCATGGATAAGTTGGACTGAAGGGGCTGAACATCTCTATGACTCTATGAATATTAGGACAGTTAAAGTTTCCCATCTTTATTATAGTCTGAAAATCATCTTACACTCCTTTACTTTTTCCTTCCTTCCTTCAATGTTGATAAACTCTAGAGAGGATGAAATTAAAATTAACTATGTAATGAATTGCTCTGCCTATATATTCTGTTGCCTCTTTTATTCATTTGCATCTTTTACATCCTCTGCATAAAGTTCTTCCTTTCACTAAATTCTTGCCATTGCTCTACTTAACAAGTTTCTGTTTTTACAAGGATTACTCAATGCTCACCAGCTTCCCTGTTTAAAACTATGTGCTTGCTACCACAGGGCCAAGTTGTTTCAATTATTGAAACCAAACTTGCTCTTAAAATAAAATGTTCAGGCCAAAAGATAGAAGCAATAATGTAATATCAGGGCAGTTAATTCTACTTTGGAGAATGTTAACATGCCTCATTTTAGGGTGTTCAATTTTCAAAAACATACTTCTGCAAAGCTTTAGCTGAATAATCAACCCAAACATCTGAGCATTTTGAGTAGAAAATCCTAGTTGTTTATATAAAGACTGGAACTGAAACATAGCCAACCAAATAACCTGCAGCTACAACATTTAAAACATTTTAAATCTTTTTTCCTTCATTTTTAAGATAGATTTTTAAAAACACTGTAAAATTAATGGAGCAAGTAATGATGAGAGGCAGGGCAACTGACCTTCAACACGAAATGCAGCAAAATGGGAGAGTGCTATGTCACAATCATGGCATCACAATTATTATCAATAATTGTTATCATTATATACTTAATTTCTACAAAAGCTAATAAATGCCTTTGAACCCTTTTTTTGTGTAATAACTTATAAATTCATGAGGAAGAGCATCTTTTCCGTAAGTCTCTGTAAAACATAGAGAAGCACATTTTGTACTGGCTGCTGGTAATTCCATCTGGCCCACTGTGATATGGTGCAGTCTTCTCACAACACATGTTGCTCACTCATTTTGTGAGCCATGTCCTAGTAAATTATACTCATTCAGTGTCTAGGGAAGTAGTAAACAGCCTGGGCTTCTTGGCCTTCCTTCAGATCGAAGTTCTGTGCCTCTGGTCTATATAGAGATGAGTCTAGCTTCTATGTGTATGTCAAGTTTTATTCACAGAGCTTTAAAATGTCTAACCCATGTTTCAGCTCAGGCTCCCTGCTCTTTCTACAATTTGTTCACTTTAAGCCTGGGGGTTTGGACTTGGGATAATCAATCAAACATAGCAGAAGTCAAAAATCAACAGACACGAATAGTCAAAAACCAAACAATTGGACACTACACAACCCTCCCTGAAAATTCAGTTAAAATCTTTTATTAGGAGTAGATATGAAATTGATAATACGCTATCAAAGTTATATACTGCCATCAAAGCTGTTGCCATTAATAACATGAGAGATGTTGCTTACTGAGGCCTCTCCATCTGGATATGCTTTGCATAATCTACTCCTCTTTGACTACCATGCTGATTAACAAAGTTCAAGTTGGTCTGTATCTCTACTGCTCAGTCACTTTCTCCTGCTCCAAGCATATAATTTTATTCCATCCTCTTGTTTCTCTTTCAAAATTGTCTTCTCTATCACTTTACTAAGCCTCATCATGAATTCTCTCCTGCACTGTGTAATTCCTCATCCATCATGATTTTAATCTCCCTTATCCATCATAACGCAGTCTGTCGTCACCTCTAGTGTTGCAGCCATTCTGTCCTCCTTTAGTCTTTCACTCCATAAAAAGTATGCTCCCAATTTTCATGGTCATTCCTTTCACCTTATCACTTTAAATGGCTCCTACTCCCATATATTGACCACAGACACAACAATCTATGACCACTTTCTTGTAAGCTTCAGTACTCACATCACCCTGATAACTTCATTTGTTCCTGTATCAACTCCTGGGTAAACTATTCCCTCATGTCACACAATGCATGTCAAATTGTCAGTTTCTGGTCCTTTGTTGGCAACAATGCTCCTGCGGCTCTTCATCCTTATGATATTCCACTATTTCTACCTGTAAGTTCTTGTCCTTGTCCTTGCTAAAGCCTCTGCTTTTGTTCCTTAAGGTTGAAAGGGCTTAAGTTGGGTTATCTCTCGTTTCGCCACTCATTGCTATATCTAACTGGCGGTCATCAAAAGTTATCAGACCTTATTTGCTCTCTGTCAAAAATGTCCATTCTTTGTCCCTGTTCCTTCTCTCCTCACTGCCAACGATGACTATGAAGAGTTTGTGCATTTTGTCCCAAGTCTGATGCAATCATTTTTCAGCCAAGAGATATAATTGCTCTTGAATTGTCCTGGAGTTTCTGAGAATTGAACAGTAATATTTATTTGATCACTGCAATGTTTGAGAGATTAAGCAAACACCAGACCCATGACCTGTTCAGCATACTATGACAGATGTGGACTCTTGTTTGGTAAATGGGTGGGACTGTTTTTGGATTATAGGTACTATAGCTGCCACTATTGACTGATTACCCTGAAGGTGGAGATCATGGATGGGGGCAGATGGTTTGAGGCTGGAGAGTATCTGATAAAAGCCACCAGATTTACAACTTACAATTCATTTCAGCTGCTTTGATCACATTATTCCCTATCCTTTCCCATCAGCTCAAACCTCATTAAATTTCTCTTCCCAAACCATGCACGTCTCCCAATTTAATAATCTTCTGGTTCAGAGATGAGAATGCTGAATTACTTACAGAGCAGTAGCTACTATTAGTGATCTAGAGAAGCAAAGTTCAAGGCAAAAGTCAATGGGAATAAGAGATGCATTAGGAGTGGTGCAAATGGAGGGAATCACTGAGATAGCAACAACATATATTTATATAGAGGGGTTGTTATATCAATTAGATACATATTCCTTTGCACCAAAATTAGCCAACATCCTTAGTAATCCATTGCAGTTCAGCTACAACACTGGCATGAAGTTGATAATATGGAAAATTGACTTGCCCACAAAAACACAGTGCGAATCCAATCCAGTGAACTACTGTCCCATTAATCTATTCATGGTCATTAGCAAACTAATTGACAGTGCTATCAAGCACTTACACAGCAAAAGCTTCAGTTTGGTTCCTCCAGAAATGCTCAGCACATTATCATCCTTGGTCCAAACATGGTCAAAAAAGCTGAACTGAAGAGGTGAGGTGTCAGACATCAAGGTAGCAACTAATTGAGTATGGTATCTTGGGGCCCTTGCAAAATTGCAGTTCATGGAAATCAATACTCCACTGGTTAAAGATGGTTCAGGGGAAGATGGTTGTGATTTTCAGAGGTTAACCAGCTCGATTCCAGGACAGATTGTGGGAGTTTCCCAGGCTAATATCCCAGGCCCAATCATCTTTAGCTGCTTCACCAATGGCATTCCCTCCGTTATAAAGACTATGCACGATCATCAGTGAACATCCCCCAATGTTCAGTACCATTCGTGACTATTCAAATACTGAAGCGGCCTGTGCCCACATGCACTAAAACATGGATAATATACAGCCTTTGGGTAATAGATGGTATGTGATATTCATTCAAATGAAAGCACAGATAATAGAACTATTATGAATGCTAACGGCGATTTCGTGATGGGAGAAAGAATGTTCAGCCATAGGTTAAAGCACTTTGGATATTAAAATGACTTGTTAGGGCTCTTCTAGTACAGTGGTAGTGTCCCTAAATCTCAACAAAAAAAATGCCTGTTGTAGATCTGAAATAAAAACAGAAAGTACTGGAGAATCTCTGCAAGTCTGACAGCATCTGTGGAGAGAGAAAGAGAGTTAAATATTATTTTGGGATGTTCACACTCAATAAGTGCCATGTAATGATTATATCCAACAAGAGATAATCTAGTCATCTCCCCTTTATGGATGTGAGTTTGCTCGCTGAGCTGGAAGGTTCATTTTCAGATGTTTCATCACCATTCCAGGTAACATCATCAGTGAGCCTCCGGTGAAGCGCTGGCACATTGATGATGTTACCTAGAATGGTGACGAAACATCTGAAAACGAACCTTCCAGCTCAGCGAGCAAACTCACATCCAGAACCTCAACCTGAGCTACAAATCTTCTCAAAACTTGCTATCTCCCCTTTATATTCAATGGTATTACCATAATTGAATCTTACATTATCAACATTCTGGTGGTTACAATTGATCAGAAGCTGAACTGGACCAACCATATTAATACAGTAGGTACAAGAGTAGGTCAGAGACTGGGAATTCTAAGGTGACTGGCATACCTCCTGATTTCCTAAAGCCTGTCCACCACTTACAAGTTATGAATAAGAAGTGTTGCAGAATCCTCTCCACTTATCTCAGTGAGTGAAGCTCCAACAACATTGAGAAAGCTTGGCATCATCTGGGACAGGGCAGTCTGCTTGCTTAGTATCCCACCCACTTAAATATTCAACTCCTCCAAAGTTAACACACAGTATCAGCAGTATGTACCATCAATAAGATGCATTGCAGCAATTCACTGATGCTCCTTTAACAGCAACTTCCAAACCTGTGATTTTTATCAGTTCAGAAAATAAGGCCGTCAGAAGCTGTCCATGTTCAAGTGCAGCAAAATCTGGACAATATCTAGGCTTGGGCTGACATATTAGCAATTAACATTTGTGCTACACAATGGCAGGTTATGACCGTCTCCAATTAGAGACATTCTAGCTAATGCCCCTTGATGTTCAGTGAGCATCACCAAATCCCTGACAATCAATATCCTGGGGGTTACCATTGACCAGAACTCAACTGGACTCACCATTTAAATACAATGGCTACAAGAGCAGGTGAGAGGCTATGAATAGTGTAGTGTGGAATTCAGTACCTGACGCCCAAAAACCTGTCCATCATGTATGAACCACAAGCCAGTAGTGTGATGGAATACTCCCCACATGCCTGAATAAGTGCTACACTGACACTAGTAGCTTGACACTATCCAGGACAAAGCTGCACACTTGATTGGCACTACATTCAAAAGCATCCACTTCCCCCATCCACCAACCCTCATTAGCAGCTATGTGTACCACCTACAAGATGCATTGTAGAAATTTTCCAAACCCATGACCACCACCATCTCGAAGGACAAGGGCAGCAAACACGAGGGAACACCACCAACTGCGAGTTCCCATCCAAGTCACGCATTGTCCTGATTTGGAAATATGTCCCTGTTCCTTCAGTGTCTCTGATTGCATTGCGAGTGCTCTACAGCAAATGGACTGCAGTGGTTCAACGTGGCAGCTTGGCACCACATTCTCAAGGGCAAGTGGGAGGGACAATAAATGGTTTATGACACCCACGTTTCATAAAGAATAAAACCAAATTAAGGAATGTTTTTATTGGGTTTTTAAAGCATTTTTTGAAACAAATTGATGGGGTAATTAGTGACAAACATTTTGCAATTTGGTGGGGAAATCTAGGGCACAGGGAGAGGCTTTTTTTGTGACTCAGCAGTAGCGTCCCTGCTCCTGGAGGAGGAAGTCCCATGGTCAATTTGCACCTGCTCCAGAGCTGTGTAAAAACATCTCTGAACAAGTTGACTAGAAAATATAGCAAAGGGGCTGGGTCCATGTGGAACAATGGTAGTGTAACCTTTGAGTTAGGAGGTCCAGGTTCAGGTCCCACCTGCTCCAGAGCAGTGTCATTACATCAGTGAGCAGGTTGATTGGACAATATTAATGGCAAAGGGACTGGACCTGAAAATCAGAGCCGGGCCATTCTACAAGAAAGCCAGGAAACACTTCTTCACAGAGCAGTAGAAGTTGGGATTTCCATCCTGCAAAAGCAATCTCAAATATCAATTTTAAACCTGCAGTTGACAGATTTTGTTTTTTGTCAGAAAATGACAGAAAAAGATTTGGAAATAAGATGGGTGGGTGAGGTGAAGATCCAGAGGAGGCAATTTCTCAGCGAACAGCAGAGCAGAAGGGTCGAATAGCCTTACTTCGGTTCCTTGTTGCTGGACAACGCCTAGGATTGAACAAGATCGTTGGGAGAATGGAAGTGATGAGAAAGATTTTGATGCTATCACTGGAGGACAGTATCAATGAGTTCTTTTTGTAAAATAACGTGCCGTCAATATTAATTATGTTTATTTTTAGAAGTGTGCCGAACTGTAATTTGGTTTGACAGAATGTGTTCCATCAACAGATTTACCAGCATCTTTGTGTTGCTATTCATTAAGGGGACACTGTCAGTGAGGAGGTATGCGTAGTATATACAATATCCTGCAGGCACTGGAATTTACACAGGGTTAGGGGTTCGGGAGGTGGCGGATCTCCAGTGGAGCTGCTCTGTGGGATGTGACACCACTTGAATTGTGGAAGATGTGCACATCCTGCTGATCGGGCTGAGACAAACTAAAAGTCGTCCCTTTAAATGACAGCATTGGTGAGCCGGGCAGGGTGCAGCGCGAAGCCTGACCACTGGCAGACACACACACACACACACACACAGAGCTGAAGCTGCCCCGATGTTTGGCAGTGACGCTCCTTCAGCAGCAGCAGTTAACTTTGGGAATGGCACCTGCGGAAAAAACCGAGGCACCGTCGCTTTGAGAAGCCGGGCACTTTGAAGCGGATGGAAGTGCGTCCCCGGCTCTGGATTGGAAATGGTGAAGTGAAATCTCGCCAGGCTGGCCAGCTGTATCTGATCTGCCAGCCCCGGGCATTGACCCCGTCGCCAACACCAGCAGACGCTCAGCCTCTCGCCCACTCTCCAGCCGGGGCAGCACGTCCGCCCCCGGGACACGGTAAAGGCAGCCTGAGCGCGGAGCGGGGCACCAGCAAACCAGGTACACCGGAGGGAGGCAGTGGGCTGCCTGTGGGCATTGACCTTCATTCTGAAGGATAGTGAGTGGAGGGTGGGTAGGGGGGGGGGCAGCGCCTTGGGCTGCCGGAGGAATGGTCCTCTTAGTGACTCCCTCCCCCCTTCTCCTTTGAAGGTAGATCTCTTCGGTTTCGCAGTCTGCACCCCCCCCCCCCCAAACCCCGGAGCTGCATACAGAAGTGATCGTCCGTAACAAGTGGGATCTGCTCCCCTTGTAATAATTCATATTTACACCACCCAACCCCCAACCGGTTGTAGCACGGGAAACGGCGCCAGCCCCCCCCCCCTTCCCTTTTCCCCGGCGGTGAGTCAGAGCCAGGGACCGCGGGCATGTGGCGCCGGGTTTAAGGTGAGGAGTTCAACCAACACGGTCAGGCTCAAACTCTCGCGTCTGATCTTTCTGCCTCTCTCTCTTGTCTGTCTGTCTGTCTGTCTCTCCTCCAGGGAGAAGATGCCTTTCCACCCTGTGCACACCGGCCTCCTGTACAAAGGCAATTACCTGAGCAGCTCACTGTCCGATGGCAGCGACATCGAGCAGTTGGCCAACATTTCCGAAGAGGAGCTAGAGGGTAGGGAACATCTCCTGAGCTTTCACTTGCTAATGCGCCCATTGGAACAAGCTGTGGGCTGAACGTTCACCACCCCTCTCTCAATTAGCAGAGTCATAGTGTGCTGGCAACACAATGGCAATTGACAAATATATAAATATGTTTGCTCAGTGCAGGGCTACGAGAAACTTTGTGGGTGGAGGAGGCATTTGGGGAATATGAACAGTAGCCTGCAGCCATTGAACCGAGCGGCCTCCCTCTGTATTTCCAACTTGTAGGAAATGCAACCAGGAAGCAGGCTGACTCATGGATGCCAGTGACAATCAACTTTTGATGCACAGCAACGTTGCCTAATGCTCAGAAAAGGACAGTTGGCAACGCGAGTTGAATCTGTAGCATGGTAAATTGTTTTTTTTAGAAAGAAAGCTTTAGAAAGATGCGGAGCAATGTTGCAAATGCAAACATTTAACGTATCCCCCAAGTGGATTTCATACCTTTAGTCTGATAAATGTTAGTTAGCAAGACCCCGTATTTTCAGATGTTCATAAATGTTCTGACATTATTTAATTCCAAGGATTAATTTGCCAAAGTTACTTTGATACATAAAAAATTGCAATTTTAAATGGAAAATATTCCCAGGAGAAACTATTGAATTTTCTAAACAATACTGGAATTCACATCACTCCTGATTTCTATTTAACTTGGCTACATGATCTATCAGGAACAGCTTACATTTATGTTTTACATTGTCTAAATTTACAGTGCGTTCCTAAGGATTAACCCAATGTTCTATCTATGTGGGTCTCAGCAGACTTTTAGTGTGTGTATTGATTTAGATGTAATAAGGTCACTGTTAATTAAGATACTGTAGTCACTCCTCATTATTTTTGGCTTTAGGAAATCCCTTGGCTGACTAAGGAGAATAATATGAATAATATATTTTTGATTTAGTCTTCCGAGTTAATTTTCCTTCCTGGGTTTTTACATGGAAATAAAAGTTGTCTTTTTTAAAAATAGTATTTAACCCACTTATTTAAAACAGAACATTACATTTATCTTAACTGAATCCTTTGAAGAACTGCAGTTGGAATTTGCAGCATAAATTCAGCAAAGCTTTTCTTTTCTGATTCTGAAAAGCAGTGTCAGAAGCCTGTATACTTTTGTAATTTTGATTCTGCTCTAATCTGTTTCCTTCTCAGTAGCAAAGGCGTACACAATATTAGTCTGTCAGAGCTAGGTCTAAACCTTGCACAGTTCTTTTCCACAACCATTAATTCTATCAATATACGAAAGGTTATCAGAAGGAAGCGGGAGAGAAGAAGCAAGCTAACTAGTTGACTCCAGAGATAGAAGAAACAGCACTGAATTAATGGGCCAAATGGCCTGTTCCTTGCTTCCAGGTAGACATGTAAACAAACATTTAATCACCAGTTAGACCAAGCAGTGGGTAGGAGGAGACAGCACAGATGTTTTTACTTTTTTCCTATCCTACAATCTCTTAGGAGTATTTGGTGCGATGGCATTTCTAGCCCAATTAATCTTCCGGTGCAAAAAAGGCTTAAAAACAATGAGGTATTTTATTAAGGTAGTCTAATTCATATAGTTTTCAGTACTGTATGTCAAGGTGAAATATTACTCACCTGTTGGAATGTATATTTATTACAAGTTAGTCATTTATGCATATGATTTTAATAAAATGAGAAAAAGCAGGGATCTAAGAAACTATTTAAATAATAGGGCTATCCAACCTACAGCCCCAGCTAAGAACAAAGGATAGAGATAAAAGCATATTATATAGATTTGTGAATTTTGGCACTGTCAAATGAGCAATATTAGTGTTGATGAATATAACACTTTTCCATTTCAATCTGTGAACCAATACAAATCCTGTCAGGTCAGGTAAAGTACAGCCAAACACAGAGTAAAGCTCCTGACATTGTATACCTTATAAAACGAGAGACATTTATAGTGTAGGAGAAGCCCATTTGGCCCACCATGCCTGTACTAGCTCCTCGCTCTAACAACCCAGAATGCAGTTTCAGTGCCCTGCTGTTTCTGCAGTTTGCGCTACTTCAAATAGTTACACATTTGTTTTGAACAGTGCAACAGCCTTCTGTGGCAAAGTGTTTCATTAACTTTCTGTGCAAAGTTATTTCTCTTAACCTCTTTCCATTTTCTTTTAATTAATGATTTCCTGATAGCAATTTTCTAACCAGTGGGAATATTATTCGACTACTCACTTAATCCTTTTAATAAAAGAAACTTCCACAGCTCACTGATCCTACTGTCTCAAAACCTCTCTCATAACTATAGTGCCTTATCCCTGTTTATTTTATAATGGAGCAATCAAAACTCAAAGCAGAGAGTGCTATATTTTAATGGCTCATCTGAAAAACAGTTCCTCTAAGAACAGTTCCTCTAACAATGCAGCCTTCTTTGAATATTGCATTGAAGTGCTTGTCTAAAGCAAGTATTCAGATCCCAGATTTCAACACTACAGAGCGGGAATCGGCAACTAGCAGTGCTGTGCAGACATACCGTGGTTCTGCAGAGCAGCATTATGCATCACGCAGGTTTTCTTTTGCTTTATTCATTCACAGGATGAGGGCATTGCTGGCTAGGCAGTATTTACTGCCCATTCTTAATTGCCCAGAGGGTAGTTAAAAGTCGACACATTGCTGTGGGTCTGGAGTCACATGTCAGCCAGACCAGGTAAGGATGGCAGTTTTCTTCCGTAAAGTGCATTAGTGAACCAGATGGGTTTTTCTCCTGAAAATCATCAATGGATTCATCGTCATCATTAGATTCTTAATTCCAGATATTAATTGAATTCAAATTCCACCATCTGCTTCACAGGATTTGAACCTGGTCCTCAGAATGTTATCTAGGTCTCTGGATTAACAGCTCAGTGATAACACCACTAGACCTTCGCCTCCCCCGGCTTGTTGTACTGTTTTGCGAACATCTTCCCCCTACCCATCCTACCCTACCCTGGGAACTGAGGTAGAAATGCTGCATGAAACAGTTTCTCACTTCTGACTTGAGTGAGATTGCTACCAGCTCAGACAATCTAGAATAGTACAATAAAAATGTCTTATAAAATAATTATTTTCATTTGGGAACTTATTTGAATAAAAATTGAATATAATAAATCAGATTTGCGTTAGGTGCCACATCAGCTGGAAGAATCATTTGGAAAAAAGCACCAGGATTATGCAAATTCCATTCCTGCAATCTTCGCAATTGTGTTTGAAGGATCAGAGGCCGGATGTCAACATTGTACCTTTGAATAGTGTTCCCTGGTTGGAACATGCAATTAATGAATGTACTGTTAAGTTCTTTAGGCCTTGAAGTTACTTTTAGCAGCATTTGGTATGAAAATAGTACGTTCAGAGATCCTAGTTTCAACTCCAAAGCAGCTGACTGGTGAGATGACATAATAGTTGACAGCAGTGATGACTTTAGTGTTATGCAGTAGCAATGACTACTCCTGCAAGTTTTGGTAAATCTGGTGAGAAATCTCAGGCACAACTCAATGCTGACAATGAATCATTCAGTTCTACTCAGCCAGATCTGAGTGGCATTTTTCAAATGTGTCCATGGACTGTCAGCCTCACTGCAAAGCCACCCTGGTTCATCCAGCCTCACATTTTATTATCTTGGATTCTCCAGCATCTGCAGTTCCCATTATCTCTGATACAATTTTAACCTCACTGCGAAGTCTCTTCCAGGGATGCCTAACCTGAAGAAGTTACCCTCCTCCCTCCGGACCAACCTCAGGGAATCTCTCTCCCACTGCAACTCTCTTGTAATCTCTTCAGCCTTGAAACTGCTACTGTCCTGTCCACCTATCTTCTTTCCTCTCCATCTTCGGTCCGCCTCCCCCTCTCTCCCCATTTATTCCAGAACCCTCACCCCATCCCCCTCTCTGATGAAGGGTCTAGGCCCGAAACATCAGCTTTTGTGCTCCTGAGATGCTGCTGGGCCTGCTGTGTTCATCCAGCCTCACATTTTATTATCATGTAACCATCTAGATGCCTTTATATTTGCACTCACGTCCATCACCTCTTCTGGCACCTCATTTCCATACACGCACCTCCCTCTGTGTGAAAAAGGTGCCCCTCAGGTCCCTTTTAAATCTTTCCCCTCTTCTCATACCTATGTGCTCCAATGGTCCAGGGAAAAAATCCCAGCCACTTAGTTTCTCCATATAGCTCGAATCCGCCAGTCCCAGCAACATCCTTTAAATCTTTTCTGAACATTTTCAAGTTTCACAACATCTTTCCTATAGCAGGGAGACCAGAAATGAATGCAGTATTCTTCAAGTGGCCTCATCAGTGTCTTGTACAGCCCCACCACAATATCCCGACTCCTACTCTCAATTTTCTGACCAATGAAAACAAGCGTACCAAATGTCTTCTTCACCACTCTGTCTACCTGTGACTTCACTTTCAAGGAACAAGCACCAGGACCCCAAGGTCTCTTTGTTCGGCAGCACTCCATAGGGCCCTGCTATTAATTGTATAAGTCCTGTCCTGGTTTGCCTTACCAAAATGTAACTCCTCACATTTATCTAAGTTAAACTCCATCTACCACTTCTCAGACCATTGACCCATTTGATCAAGGTCCCACTGTATTGTAAGATAACCTTCTTCACTATCCGCTATACCATCGATTTTGGTGTCATTTGCAAACTTACTAACCATGCCTCTGATACTCGCATCCAAATCATTTATATAATTGACAAAAAGCAGTGGATGCAGCACTGATCCTCACAGCACACCATTAGTCACAGGCCTCCAAACTGAAAAAACAACCCACTATCACCACACTCCGTCTCTTACCTTCAAGTCAATTTTGTATCCAATTGGCTAACTCCTCCTGGATTCTATGTGATCTAACCTTGCTAACCAGTCTACCATACAGAACCTTGTCAAGCACGTTGCTGGTCAATATAGACAATGTCTACTGTTCTGTCTTCATCAATCTTCGTGGCCACTTCTTCAAAAAACTCAATCAAGTTAGTGAGAATGATTTCCCATGCACAAATCCATATTTTTTATTCCCAATCAGTCCTTTCCTTTCCAAATGCATGTAAATTCCAACTCTCAGTATTGTTGTTGGAGGCGAAATCATCCAAGCAAGTGTGAACATTCCTCATGTTCCTTCTGCAATAACGGAAGATAGTGGGCATTCTTTGGGGAATCGGAGGTGAGTTACTCTCATTAGAAGTCACAGTACAGTATTTGTATGATTGATTCAGTTAAGTTTCTGGCCACTGATAATCCCTCGACTGTTTATGGTTGAAGATTCTCTCTTTTATTGAGAATGAACATTTCCTGATACTTGTGTAACTTGAATCCTATTCATTGTCATTTTGTTTGGGTGTACTTCTTGTTATAAGTCTCTTGCTTCCTGTATTGGTTACATATCTTTTGTAGGATCTTCTCCACATCATTCTGCAATGTTGTATTATTCTTACCAATGCATTTTTGAACCGAAAGCTGCTCTGCTGTATTCTGTGAGACACACATTCATTTAGCTCAACAACTCCAGGTCGATTCTGAAGTCAAATATTCCTTCTCTTGTTGTGAATCAACATCTAAAAAAAACTGAGTGAATTCAGCAATAACTGCCTCTGTCCAATCCTTTAACTGGAATTTTGTTTTCTTATGTTTTTAATAGCGTTTTTTTTGGAGAGGTAAAATCTTTAAAGTAATGCTAAATACCATGCAATCATCTGTTGGCCTTTTCTCCTGGCATTTTGCCATTCTTTACTTGCATCTAATTATTTTCAAGTAAAGGAATATAAGGTCCAATGTTTCTTGGTGCATGATTGCTGCATAATGGGGTAGGAACAAAATTTAATCTGAGAGAGAAAGAAAGGTTGATGTGTTAGGCAGGACCCAGTTCGTCATCTTTCTGTTTCAGATGCTGACTCACCTGCTCTGCGTATCCATTGTAAAATATCTTTATCCTGGATTTCAATGAGGACTTAAGTACCTACAATGAATTTCAGAGCTTGTAGTCTTCAAAGGGAAGTCAGTTGTTTGAAGATATCAGGGACAAATATGTGTCCCTCTTTTCTGTTTCTAATTATTTGGCTTTTGAAGGGTGATGTTAAGACAGGAGTTCCTTGTTTCTAATATGTCTCACCATTTCATGAATTCCTGCACCTAATAAAAGCACCACATGGATAAATATTATTCCTACATTTCTGGTTTGATCACACAACGTAGTAATTACTTTGTAAGCAGAGTCTGTACTGAATCACAGCGAAAATTTAAAATGTATAGGAATACAAACACCACTAGAAAGCATAAACCACAAGATACACCAGCAACATAAACTGTTGAGCGCTTGGTCAACATCAGCTTGCATTTATACAGCCTGTATTATTTAGTTTACAGGATGGTTATGAAACAAAATTTGTCAACAACCTACAGAAAGGCAAGGAGAAGTAACTAGAAGTTTAGCAAACAGGTAAGTTTTAAGGAAGGTCTTAAAGCAAGAGAGGGTGGTAGAGAAGCAGAGATGCTCTGGAAGGGAATTTCTGACCTCAAGGCCTAGGCTGACTTTTTTTGTATGATTGCTATAAGAATAAACTGGTTGAACAATCTAGTAGTTAAATGCATCATTCGGTGTGGTCCATGCAGACCTTCACAATCTCAGGTTAGATCTGTGGTCTATGCTGTATTAGCTAACAGTATTTGGAATAGTGATGCGAATGCTGCAGCTATAAGAACATAAGAAATAGGACCAGGAGTAAGTCATTGCCCTTCAAACCTGCACGCCATTTAGCACGATGAATAATCTTCATCCTCAACTTCACTTTACTGCCTGAATTTTATATCCTTCGATCTCCTTAGATTCCAAGGGGATACTTATCTCCACATTAGTATGGTCCTTAGCCACACCCTCCCTTTTCAATGGCATATTTTTGTGTAAATGCAGAAGGTGAGCATCTGTCCTTTTATCTGCTCCCTCTTCACCACACAGGACCCAAACACTCCTTCCAAGTGTAACAGTGATTTAATTGTACTTTTTCACTCGTGTACTTACTGTTCAGAGTGTGTTCTCCTCCACAGTGGGGAGGCCAAATGCATAGTGGATGACAGCACTGTGAAACGCTTTTATTCTGTCAACTAGCATGACCTTAAGCTTCCTGACCCCTGTCATTTTAAATTCCCACCATGCTGTCACTTTAATCTTGCTGTCCACAGCCTGCCACATTTCACCAATGAAGGTTAGTGTTTGCTCAAGGCACAGCACTTACCTTTCGATTCAGCATGCTAAAGCTTTTTGGACTCAGCACTAAGTCCAACAAATTTCAGCGCTAACCTCTGCCTCTATATTTTATTCGAAGATGAGGCCTGGTCTCACTTCTGTTTGCACCCCTCATGTTGCAGTCAAATTATTATGCAGGCATTCCCCCTTGTCTGGACCTGTGTTTTCTTTCTTTATTGTACTCATTATCACTCTTTTTGGCATTTGCAACATGTGATATTATATAACTTAATCTCTCCTGTTTTAGACCCTAGCACAGACTGTCCCTTTTGTTCTTCCTGCTTTCCCCTCAGCACCCTCCCCACTGATTCAAAACCTGTTTGCTTTCTTTCCTCAGTTCTGCTGAAAGGCCATTCTCACCTGGAACATCAATTCTGTTTCTTACCACAGATGCTGAGCATTTCTTTTTATTTGTATTCCCCTATGTTGTTGCACAACTTGTTTTTTCCCTTGATCGATTTGTACAATTGTCTTCCTCCCCCAACACCTTTCAATTTGAAGCCTTGTGTATAGCCCTCTTTATTCGTTTGTCAGTGCACCGGTCCAAGGCCAGTTTATTTTGAGTTCATCCCAGTGGAATAACTACTACTTATTCCCATGAACCAAAGACTTGTCTCCTACATCACCTTTTGAGCCTTGCATTCAATTTTTTCATCTAACCCAATACCAATCTGCATCTGGCTTAAGTAATAATTTGCAGATTATTACCTTTGAGATGCTGCTTTTTAATTTGTATCCAAGTTTCCACAATTCCCTGAGGCTGCTGATCAACAGAACTTCATTACTATTTCTACCTCTTGTCATGATCCTGGTTGGTGGTGATACTATTCAGGTCAGATCCTAAAATGAAAGCAGGCCGACTAGGTCATTGGTAAACTGTTGCTTACCGTGATGGTTAATCTCTGAAGCACCCATTGAATAAATGAAAAAAAATGAATAAAAACCCCATGAGGCTGCAGATGTTCTTTAACAACAGATCATAAGTTCATTACACTAAAAGAATAAAACAGTTAGAAAGATTGTAACACAAAAAGCAAAATAAAGTTTCAAACTGTTCCCCAACACTGTACTTCTATGGATAGTCAGTTACAGAGAAATTTCACACCTAGCGCAAATTTCACACCAATCTCAATTCTTTACGTTTTTGCTTAATCAGCTGTTCCCAGTTCCTTTCCTTGACTACATTAATACATTTTCATTAGCTTTCTGTGGTTGCATCAATGAGCCTTTCACAATTCTGATGGCCTAAACTTTTCAACTCTCATTACTTGACAATTTCTATCCACCATCTCTTGGCATGGAAGCTTCAGGATATAAATCATTTTGGCTACATCAAACTAAAAGCTTAATTCTGGGGAGAAACTGTTCTGCCTTCTGAACTGAATATTTGATACTTCTGAACTGATATTGAACTTCTTGTTTTGAAGTATGAGCTAAACTATGGAATTCTCATCTGTTGTAAACGCAACAGTATAAACAGCACATCTGATAACACCACTGCTATTCTCCCAGGCACTTGACTGCACTTACATACTTTTGTACCTTCTTTGAATTGATGCACGTAGGTGACTGAAAAAAAATGACTTTCATTACAGCAGCATCCTCCAACTTCGACTCCATGTAATTCTCCAGTCACAGGAAGGAATTCTTAACCCTGGCACCTGGCAAACAATAAACCATAAGGTCTCAAATTCCTGGCTGTAGAGAAAACAATTATCTGTGTGTCATAGATGACATTATCAATTCGCTCGTTCACCTTGCAGTCATTGTTCACATCCACCCAGATGTCAAACACCTCATCACTGTTTGGCCAAGGTCAAGGCCTGAACGTCCACCGTCACCCTATCCTGGAAGCCAATTTCTGCCCAACATACAGTTACACCATCCTGTACTTGGCCACTGTCCAATTCTAAACTGGTGCCTAATGGAAGGAGCTGGCTTTTGATTTAAAATGACAAGGTATCCTTCTCTTCCTAGTGCATCACAAAGTGTCTATATCATACATCAGCTCAACAACTATGAGCTTAAAGAGCTTGAGTAGCAGGTAGTTAGGGAGGATGTGGTTGCTTGGGATCTCACTGCTCCACCAACTCCCACACGCAGTTTGACACACCACTTGCCCTGCCATCCCCATCTATCCATATTTAGTTGATTTACGTGGCACGTTTCATTTATAGTAAGGGGTTGGTTAGCTTAATTGTCTGTGACTAGAATGTGGTGCAGAATAAAGTTAGCTGTACAGATTCAATTCCCATCAGGCTATGGTAGTTCAGGGACGCCTGCTCCTTCACCTTAGCCCATACTTGAGGATTGGTTACTGTTGATGTGTATACAATCAGGTATATTCTCTGTAATGGAGAGAGATTCTTATGGTCCTTCATAGACTATGCCTTCATATATACACACATGGATGTTTTATAAATGTCTGTGGGTGCGGGAAGGGCAACCTACAACTGCTCCTCATAACTGTCCATTCATCCATGCTGGAGAATATGTGGATGTTGGGTGACAATAAGATTGGGCTTGGTGACCTTGCTGATCAAATAGTGCAATGAAAATCACTATCAAATTCTGAATTACCACACGGGCAGAATACTAGAAGAGTCTGCCCATTTCCATGGAACTGTATCCTCACAGGAATCATTGCACTTATGAATGAAGTAGTGAAGAAAATCAGCTGGAAATTAAGAGAACAAAGTAGTTTTTATTTTCTTTCCCACTGGTACAATCCACTTTATTTAGAGATTGAGCAGTGGAAAAAAACAACCCATCAAATTAATGGCTAAATTCTAGGCTGTCCTAGTGCTTTGAATACTTCTCAGGAAAAAAAAAAGATACATGAAAATTCTCAGCATAAATTGTGAGTGGTGCAATGACAGCAAACTCTATGTTTTGATTCAAATTTATTATGACGTGCTCAGCCAACATCCAAAGTGAAATCTGATGGAAGTAAACATAGATTAATTTTACATCTATATATGGATATGTATGAGTCTTTGATCAACCAGCTTTTCATGCCTTTAGTTACAATGAATTCAGATGTCTTTTTCCCTCCTTATAGGCACAGCACACAGTTTTTACCAAATTCTTCACCAAAGATAATAATCCTGGTAAATTGTCTACATTGTCCAAGGCAGTAGTTGATTATCATATTGGATATTCCACTTTGGCATTTAGAAAGGGACTGCATTGTTCTTTTTAGCTATGTTCATGTGCGTAGTGTTATTCATGTCACAATTTGTTATTTTCACATTGACATTAATATCTCAGCCTAGGAAAGCTATGACAATTGTTCCATCACCAATATTTTTAACACCTGGATGTTTGGGGCACCACCAGTTAATTATTCCCATTAGAATTGTAACCCAAACAGATTTCCAATGAAAACCTACTGTTCACCATGCACTCTTGATAATTTAAGTTTAAAAATTGCTCATATTCAACTCTAATGCAAGCAATAAGCCTCTGAATAATTACCTTAATCAATAAAGTCAAAAGCTTCTTAGCTGAGTAAATGGCTAGTTTATGCATCTATTATAAAAATATGTTTGGAACAATTCGATGTGGTACAGATGCAGATTGGCATTGGTGCAGATTTAAGATGAATTCTCTGACAGAGACAGATGGTGTAGACTTGGATCTGATTTAAAATTCTAACAAAAGAGGCAATTCTGTATAAAAATGCTGCAGATACTGCAAATATGAAATGAAAAAGAAGATGTTGGCAATTCTCAGCAGTTCAGGCAGAAACTGAGGAGAGAGAAACAGAGATTACAGGTTAATGAATCCTTCATCAAATTGCAGCTGGTTCATTCCAATACAGGAAAGACTGAAAGGGAAGGGCAGTTGTAATGTAGAAGGCAGGGATGAATAAATGATAAAGAGATGATACCACAAGGCAAAAGTGAATGATACTGAGATATGTGAAGAAAGAAAAGATGAATCTAATAGAGTGACAACAGAACCATTACCATTACCCACTGTTATGAGACAGTGATATATACATGCATTTAGAGTTACAGAGTCATAGAGATGTATAGCACCGAAACAGACCCTTCAGTCCAACTTGTCCATACTGACCAAGTATCCTAAATTAATCCAGTACTATTTGCTAGCATTTGGCCCATATCCGTCTAAACCCTTCCTGTTCATGCACCCATCCAGATGCCTTTTAAATGTTGCAATTGTACCAGCCTCCACCACTTCGCTGGCAGCTCATTCCATACACACATCACCCTCTGTTTGGAAAAGTTGCCCCTTAGGTCCCTTTTCAGTCTTTCCCCTCTCACCTTAAACCCATCTCACGTTAAACCTACGCCCTCTAGTTCTGGAATCCACCACCCTGGGGAAAAGAGCTTGGATATTCACCCTATCCATGCCCCTCATGATTTTATAAACCTCCAGAAAGTCACCCTTCAGCCTCTGACGCTCCAGGGAATATGGCCTCTCCCTATAGCTCAAACTCTCCAATCCTGACAACATCTTTCTGAATCTTTTCTGAAGTTTCATGTTTCACAACATCCTTCCTCTAGAAGGGAGACCAGAATTGCATGCAGTATTCCAATAGTACCTAACCATTATCCTGTACAGCCACAACATGACCTCCCAACTCCTATACGCAGTGCAGTGATCAACCAAGACAAGCATATGAAATGCCTTCTTCACTATGCTGTCTACTTGCGACTCCACTTTCAGAGAACTATGAACCAATACTCCAAGGTCTCTTTATTCAGCAACACTCTCTAGGACATTACCATTGAGTGTATAAGCCCTGCCCTGTTTTGCTTTTCCAAAATGTAGCACCTCTCATTTATTTAAATTAAACTCCATCTGCCACTCCTCAGCCCATTAGCCCATCTGATTAAGGTCGCATTGTACTCTGAAGCAGTGTTCTTCACTGTCCACTACATCTCCAATTTTGGTGTTTTTGCAAACGTACTAACTGCACCTTCTACGTACACATCCAAATCATTCATGTAATGACGAAAAGCAGTGGACCCAGCACCGATCCTTGTGGCACACCGCTGGCCACAGGCCACCAGTCTTAAAAGCAACCCTCTACCACCACCCTTTATCTTCTAGCTTCAAGCCAGTTCTGTATCCAAATGGCCAGTTCTCTCTGTATTCCATGTGACCTAATCTTGCTAACCAGTCTGCCATGAGGAACCTTGTCGAATGCCTTTCTGAAGTCCGTATAGATCATGTCCACTGCTCTGCCCTCATCAATCCTTTTCGATATTTCTTCGAAAAACTTAATCACATCAGGGATGGACAATTTACCACACACAAAGCCACGTTGATTATCACTAATGTAGTCCTTGCCTTTCCAAACCCATGTAAATTCTGTGTCCATCAGAATTCCCTCCAACAACTTGCCCACCACTGATGTCAGGCTCACCGGTCTACAATTCCCTGGACTTTCCTTACCACATTTCTTACAAAGCATGTGAGCCAACTTCAAGTCATTTCTTCTATACTTTTTCTTTACGTTAGAACTTTACCAGCATTTTCAACTGAAAAGCACATCATGTTCACGTGAAAGGTGCTCTTGAAATTTAGCATGATTTACATCATTTTGCCTCCCTTGATTGACATTTTTACAATCTTTACAATTTTTTTCTTCTTCTGCTTCAGCCCTCAATTATGAAGCTCAGAACATACTGACTCAAGCTTCTTGCTAACCAACTTTACCTCCTCATCCACTGTTTGCCAACATCATCAATCTCTGTCTCATCAGCACTGCCAGCGCCTATTTCAGAACTGATTCTATTCCTTCCATACATTCATCAATTCATACAGTGCACAAAAGGCCCTGTGGCCCATCAAGTTTGTGCCGACATAACGACTATTAAAGGTTCACTAATCCCAATTTCCTGCACTTAGCCCATATCCCCGATTGTTACAATATTCAAAGTGCTCTTCTAAATATTTTGTAAAGGTTACAGGTTTCTGGCACTGCATGCCAGATTCCCACCACCCGCTGAGTGACAAAGTATTTTTCCCTGATCACCTCTGAATCTCCTGCCCCTTACCCTAAAACTATTCCCCCTCGTGATTGACCCCTCAACCAAGGAGAACAGTTGATCCCTATTGACCCTATCCATAACCCTCATAATTTTATACACCCTAGTCATGACCCTCTCAGTCTTCTCTGCTCTAAAGAAAACAATTCAAACCTAGATAACAAAGTGTGAAGCTGGATGAACACAGCAGGCCAAGCAGCATCCCAGGAGCACAAAAGCTGACGTTTTGGGCCTAGACCCTTCATCAGACCGAATCGTCAACTTTTGTGCTCCTGAGATGCTGCTTGGCCTGCTGTGTTCATCCAGCTTCACACTTTGTTATCTTGGATTCTCCAGCATCTGCAGTTCCCATTATCACTGATACAATTCAAACCTATCTAGTCTCTCCTTATAACTCACTTTCCCCATCCCAGGCAGCATTCTGGTGAACCTTCTCTGTACCCTCTCCAGTTTTACTTTTCTATTTTTCTAAAAACTGTAACTGAAGAAGCTGTACCGAGAGACCGTTGTATCTAAGATGGCTCTGCAAGCGCAACTTGCACACTTTTCACTGTACTTATTTGAATATGTGACAATAAAGCTAATTCTAATTCTAATTCTACAGTCACATCCATCCTGTAGTGACGAGGCCAGAACTGTATACAGTACTGCAGCTGTGGCCTAACCAATATTCTGTAAACTCCAACATTATTTCCTTGCCACTTTAATACACCATCCTGTTCCCTGGCCAACATCTCTGTCTCTGGCTTGCTGCAGCATTCTAATGAAGGTCAATGCAAGCTAGAAGAACAACGCCTCATTTTCTGCTTAGGGATCCTGCAATATTGAGTTCAGTCATTTTAGGGCCTAAACTCTCCCGTGTCCTAAGCTGGCACCCCGCACACCAGGCCTTGTTACCACATAGCCTGCCATTACACACTACCTATTATTAGTCACTAATAATCCCCATTAACAACTATTCACCCTCCCAGCCTGATGATTATCAACTCTTTGTCTGTCCAATTGCTCTTCTCTGTCTTTAGGCTGTACTCTTTCGTTTACTCTATACCCCATCCCCCCTTGCCTTTTTTCTGCATACAAACTGACGTTTTCCCAGCCACCATCAGTTATGTGGAAGGGTCACCAGCCTCGAAACATTAATTCTGTGTTTCCATTCTCAGATGCTGCCAGATCTGCTGAAATTTTCCAGCAACTTTGTTTTTGTTCCTGATTTACAGCATCCGCAGTTCCTTCGGTTTTTATTACTCCTTGCTGTTATATTCAATGCTATGAATGATGAAAGCAGGTATCCCATATTCCTTCTTAATTATTCTATTCACGGGCTCTGCGGACCTTAGGATTCTGTGGATAATTAACCCAAGACCCCTCTGTTCCTCTAAGATCATTAATTAAATACTGCTTTATCTTGTTTCTTCTTCCAAAGCATGTCACCTCACACCTCTCAAAGTTATGTACCATCTGCCACTGATTTGCCCATCCTCCCAACCCATCTATGTCTTCCTGTAACCCACAACCATCTTTGCTATTAACCATTCTATCAATCTTGGTATCAACTGCAAATTTGTTTAACATTCCCCCTACATTTCAGAGTCATAAAGTCATAGAGATATACATCACCAAATCAGATTGTTCAGTCCAACTCATCCATGCCGACCAGATATCCTAAATTAATCTGGACCCATATCCCTCTAAACCCTTCTATTTATCTCTCCTCCAGGTGCCTTTAAACGTTGTAACCGTACCAGCCTTCACCACCTCCTCCGGCAGCTCATTCCATACGTGCACCACCCTCTACGTGAAAAAGTTGCCTCTTAGATTCATTTCAAATCTTTTCCCTCTCACCGCAAACTTGTGCCGTCTTATTTTGGACTCCTGCACCCTGTGGAAAAGACCTTTCATCTATATTATTTATGTATAAAACAACCAGTAAGGCTCCCAGCACTGGTCCTTGTGGTACACTGCTAGACAGTGGCCTCCAGTTGCTCGACCAGTTTTCTACCACCACCCTTTGTGTCTTGTTATTAAGCTAATTGCTGATCCATCTCGCTAAGCTTCCTTCAATTCCATGTGATTTAACCTTCTCAAACAGTCTATTGTCAAAAGCTTTGCTAAAATCCATACCAACTACAACAACTAAACATTCCTCATCCACACACTTGATCACATTTTCAAAAAATTGTGGCAAATTTATTAGGCATGATCTCCTCTGCCAAAGCACACCTGAAAGATATCATCTGATACTCCCCTCCAGGTATCCTATCTCTAAAATTTGCTCTGCATCAAAGCTCTGTCATATAATTTTACCTCAGAATTATGCCCCTGTATCTCATGTCAGTCTTTATTAAGCTGTATCTTCAATTTGTCATCTACTAATTCCCATTGGTGTCTGGTTGAGCTGATTGCTTAGTGGCCTCTAACTGCACCCCAGCTCCTGTAACTAAATACTTCAAAACAATCATCATCATAGAATTCCTACAGTGTGGAAACAGGCCCTTCAGCCCAACAAGTCCTCACTGACCCTCAGACATGCCACCCAGATGGGCAATTTCGCATGGCCAATTCACCTGGCCTATACATCTTTAGACTGTGGGAGGAAACCAGAGCAACCAGAAGAAACCGATGCAGACACAAGGAGAATGTGCAAACCCGTCACAGAAAATTGCCCGAGGGTGGAATCAAATCTGGGTTCCTGGCACTGTGAGGCAGCAGTGCTAACCACTGAGCCATCATACTGCCCCCAAAGCTGCCAGAGTGCTGCACAAAAATTAGTAAATTTAGTCCCAACAATGAGTTCTAAATTCATCAATTATTTCTTGACGGGCTGTGCAATTCTTGCACAATTGCCTGGGCTTTCTCTTTTCATTTCATCCTTCTCAACGCAGAGGTGCAAAAATGATTTATGAGGATGATAAGGGAACCGTGAGTTTATACCTGCCAGGAGAGGAAGAGCTGTCTGAGCTCTTTTCCCTTGAAAAGTCAAGACTGAAAGATGATCTTATTTATGTCTTTAAAATTCTGAAGAATAGAGTAGACTGAGACAGAATGTTTTCCCTTGTGGGGAAGAGCAAAGTTAGAGACCAGCAGTTAAAGATAGTTACTGTGAAATATAATAGGAATTCGGATTAAAGTTATTTTTTGAGTGGAAAGTGATGAGAATTTGGAACTCGTTACCATGGAGAATAGTTGAGTTGTATAATGTAAATATGTTTTAGGCAAAGTTAGGAAAGCTTGTGAGGAGTGAAGAATGGACAGTTGTACTCATAGAGTGACACAAAAGAGGATTTTAGGGGTGAAGAGACTTGGGTGAAACCAGCATGAACTAGTTGGGCTGAATGGCCTATTTCCATACATAATACTTGAGGGCCCAGCCTGCTGCGAGCTGAGCATAGTAAGGAACTTCTTAAGGATAGGGAGATTGTCAGTACTTGCAGAAAACATTTTGACGAACTTCTCAACCAAGATGCTGGCTGGATCTTTATAAGAATCTGAGCAATGTGATCCAAACTGAGATATGTGGCCTAATTGGCCGAGAGATCTGACAAAGCCCGTCTCGACATTGAGATTATCTTGCTCCACCTTTATGCTTCTCACAAGTGGTGCAGTGAGCTTCTCACTACGTAGTGGCAAGTTGTTGAATGACAGGGATTAACACTTGTTAATCGCCTTGTTAACACCACAATTTTCTTGATTAATATTCAGCCTCCAGTCAGAGATAGATGGTGGGAAGAGTAGTTTCTTGGTGGACTCAGCTCACCGTTTGCTCCAAATGATCTGCGTGTTGCTTGCAGCCAAACTGCAGCCCAGGGCACGATTCATGGGCACCAGGCTCACACACCCCTCCTCCACAGAAATTGGCATCCAGCATCTGCTAACCCATCATGACAATTCTCCTATGCATGGGCAATGTGTTCTGAAATCACAGACTTGCATTGTAGGGCACACTAGCAATAAGCATTGAAAGGTTGCTGCGGGGATACATTGCACAGTGACAGGCACTATGTCTAAAGAAGGACTGTAATTTTTGGGATTAGAAGTTGCAGGCTTTGGGCATGGGCACGGTACAGTTATGAAAGGTACAGTATGCTTCACAAGGGGAAATACAGTAAAGTATGGCAAGGAAGGATGTGATGCCGGAGGTTGGTGAGGGAGTGTGGCGTTGAGGGATTCTTGACAGTTAGCAGTATCCTGGCTCTCAACTCACCTCATACGTCTTATCTGGGAAAAAGATTATAAATCAGAGGATCACAGAGTTGCTCTGATTGTGAATAAGCAGGAAGATAAGTGCAATTATGGTAACTACAGAGGCTGTCTATTTTTTTCAATTTCATTCACAGGATTTGGTCATCTCTGGCTGGGCTAATATTATTATAAATTCCTAATTGCCCCTGAGAAGGTGGTGATGAGCTGCAGTCCTTTGGTTCAGGCACACCCTCATTGTAGTTAGGGAGGGAACTCTAGGATTTTGACCCAGCGACAATGAAGGAATGGTGATATATTTCTGAGTTAGGTTGGTGAGTGGCTTGGAGGGGGACTTGTAGGTGGAGGTGTCCACATATATATGCTGCTGTTATTTTTCTAGGTTGTAGTGATTGTGGGCTTAGTTTGTACTGTCTAAGGAACCTTGGAGAATTTCAGTGAATTTCTGAATTTCTGGAGCAGCTGTGTGTCACTGGTGGAGAGAGTGGATATTTGTAAGTGTGCTGCCAGTAAAGCAGGCTGCTTTGTCCTGGATGGTGTCAAGTTTCTTGAGTGTTGTTTGAGTTGCATCTATCCAGGCAGGTGGGGAGAATTTGAGATAACAAGGTGCAGAGCTGAATGAACACAGCAGGCCAAGCAGCATCAGAGGTGTAGGAAAGCTGACGTTTCGGGCCAAGACCCTTTTTCATAAACGCATTCTTAGGAATTCTTAGATTGTGGACAGGCTTTGGAGAGTCATGAAGTGAGTTACTTGCTGCAGGATTCCTTGCCTCTGACCGGTTCTTTAGCCACAGTACTTTTATGACACTCCAGCTGAATTTCTGGTTAGTGGTAATCCTCAGGATGTTGATAGAGAGTCATTCAATGGTGATAATATTATTGAATGTCAGGGAGCCAGTAGTTCGATTCTTTCTTGTTGTGAATTTCTTGGCCTGTCACTGGTGTATCGTGAATATTGCCTGGCATTGTCAGCCCAAATCTGGATATTGTCTTAGCCTAGCTGCATTTGGACTGGACTGTTTCTGTATCTGATGAATCGCAAATGGTGCTGAACACCATGCAATATTCAGTGAATATCCCTACTTCTGCCTTATGATAGATAGAATATAATTGATCTGGTTAGCCTAAGGACACTTCCTTTAGGAACTCCTGCACTGATATCCTGAAACTGAGATGACTAACCTCCAACAACTACAGCCACTTACCTTTGTGCTGGTTTTGATTCCAACCAATACAGTAGTTTTGCTCTGATTTGTATTGACCCAGTTTTTCTAGGGTGCCTACGTGTCATACTCAGTCACCTCACCACTAGAAGTTAGCTCTTTTGTTCATGTTTGAACCAAGACTGTAATGAGGCCAGGAGCTGAGAGGCCTTGGTCAAACCCAAGCAAAGTGTTAGTGATAAAGTTATTATGAAGATGACACCTTCAATCACTTACTGATGATCAAGAGCAGACTGATGGGGTTGTAATTAGCCAGGTTGGATTTGTTTTGCATATTGCGTATAAGTCATGCCTGACCAATTTTCCATATTTTTGGTTGGATCCTAATGTGTCATTGTACTGTAATAGCTTGGGGCGTGCCAAGTTCCAGAGACAGGTCTTCGATACTATTGCTAGAATATTTCAGGGCCCATCGCCCTTGCAGTATCCAGTGTCTCCAACCATTTCTTGATATCATGTGGATTGAATTGGATGAAGATGCTGGGGACCTCTGAAGGAAGTAGATCATCCACCCAGCACTCCTAGCTGAATATTGTTGTAAATTCTTCAGCCTTATCTTTTGCACTGATGTGCCGTTCTCACCTGCCATTGAGGATGGGGATATTTGTGGAACTTCCTCCACTAGTGGGTTGTTTAATTGTCCACCACCATTCATGGCTTTTGTGGTAGGACTGCAGAGTTTAGATCTGATCCATACTTTGTGGAATTGCTTAGCTATATGGAATATCATTGCAATGATCTTCATTCTCAGGCAGCTTAGGAAATTCGGCATGTCCATGACGGTCCTCACCAAAATTTGCAGATGCACCATAGAAAGCATACTATCTGAATGCATCGTGGCTTGGTATGGAAACTGCCCAGAACCGTAAGAAATTACAAGAAGTTGTGAATACAGCCCAGACCGTCACAAAGCCAACCTTCCATCCATTGACTCCATCTACACTTCCTGTTGCTGTGGAAAGGCAGCCAACATCTTCAAAGACTCCTCCCACCGCGGTTATTCTCTTTTCCAATCTCTTCTGTCAGACAGAAGATACAAAAGCTTAAACACATGTACCAACAGGTTCAAGATCAACTTCTTCCCTGCTGTCATTAGAATTCTGAATAGATCTCTCAGATTTCAAATCTTGCTTTTGTACACCTCCTTTGCCGCAGTCACATTCTTCCTTGCGCTGTTCAATGACCCTATGATCTTTATATCTTTGCATGTAATGATATGATACACTGCACACAGAACAAAACTTTTCACTGTACTTAGGTACATGCAACTATAATAAATCAAATAATTATCTGTTCCCTAATAGCATTTGAGGACCAGGATTTCTAACATAAGACTAATATCATGTTGAACTGGGCAGCGTATTCCAAGCCCCAGTAGGCATCAGGAAATTGGACGACCTACTACAGGCACCTCAAAGGACTAGAGGAGTACCACTAGTGGTGCCTTAACAAGATCCTGTAAATCTGGTTGAGAAAAGGTGGTCCAACCAGCAGTACTCTCTCCTAAGCCAACGCACACAACGTTGAAAGCTAATCATGTAAAACCAACTCTGCTGGTAGGACACGCCATTGATATGTCTGACATCAGACTCCCAAAGCAACCACTCTATCTGGAACTCAGTTGTAGCATGTTGAAGCACTCCTGGGATGTTCTTAAAGGATCACTGAAGAGTTTGAAAATCCCACTGTCTCATTTGCAGCACTGATTTGTTTCCGATGGAGAAAGTACATTCAAGAAAGCATCTATCAGATTTAGAGACTTTGTCGAGAGTGTATAGACATGACTCAGCTTAACTTTCCAACCACCACTTAACCTTTGCCTGACAGAACCTGTCAATTGTACATTGGACTTATCACCCATTTCATAGCGCCTTAGCGTCGGAGCCTGGAAATAGACTCTTTGGTCCAACGAGTCCATGCCGACCGTAATCCCAAACTAAACTAGTCTCACCTGTCTATGCTTAGCTGATATCTCTTCAAAGATTTCTTATTTCTGTACCTGTTCAAGTGTCTTTTAAATGTTGTAACTGTATCCACACCACCACTTTCTCTGGAAGTTCATTCCACGTATGGACCACACTCTGTGCAAAAAAGTTGCCCCTATTGGCTTTTAAAATCTTTCTCCTCTCACCTTAAAAATATGTGCCTCTTGGGAAAAGATACCTGCCATTCACAGTTAATTATACCCCTAATGATTTTATAAACCTCTGTTATTTCACCCCTCAACCTCCTATGCACCAGTGAAATAAGTCCCAGCCTATCCAGCCTCTCGATATCAATCAAACCCTCCATTACTGGCAACATTCTGACAAATCTTTACTGAACCCTGAGCAGCTCAATAATATCCCTGTTATAACATGGTGACCAAAACTGTTCAACCTGGACTGGAAGCTAGTTATCCTTGACTACCCCAAAAGAATATAATTTTACGTATTTCCTTGCAAGCCAATGTTCATTAGCTCCCTCTGCAATAATTTCCCAAATCTCAAAACACAGTGTGGAACTGGAGGAACGCAGCAGGCCGGGCAGCATCAGAGGAACAGGAGAGTTGATGTTTCGGGTCGGGATTCTTCAGAAATTTCAACTATCCTGCTCCTCTGACGCTGCCTGGTCTGCTGTGTTCCTCCAGTACAACACTCCGTTATCTCTGACTCTAGCATCTGCAGTTCTTGCTATCTCTGACAACCTAATGTAATCTGGCATACTTCATGGCATACAACTATCATATTAATCTTTACTTAAAATGCATTTTCTGTTGCATTCTCCATGACAAAGCCTTGACAAATCTGGATCCACTTGCCAAACAATCAACACCTCTTCTTTCATGCAGTACATATTGCTCTTGGCTTTTGGGGTTTGGTGTTCTTGCAGTTCTGAAGGGTGCAAGATGACAAACCTCAACACCTTTGTTTGCAGTAATATGGATATACTTTTGGATAATCTTCTGCCAATGTTTTATGTGCTTATTCCTCAATTAAAACAAACCATATTCTGAGGATATCCAATATAAACCTTCTAAGATTGGCAGGGTAGCAGGGCTAATATTTTATGCCACCATTTTGAATAATTTTCGTGATCCCATTAACCTGATTCTCATACTTTTGTAGTTCAGAAGAAATGTCAGGGTAGATTTTCAAGAGATGACTTCCTAGCTTTGGGTGACCTTTGCACTTTGCTGCCTCACAGATTTGCAATTTTCTTTTGGAAACCTGGGCACTCTGAGGATGATTACGCATGAGATGCATGATTAATTTCCATCTTTGGAGATTCCAATAATCAAATACTAAATTTTGATTGTAGACTATTGCATTATTTTTCTGTACTCACTCCAGTAGATCAATTAGAAATTGTTCATCTTGGAGCGATTTTCTAAATCATCTAGTTTATTGTCATCTCTTACCATATTCTTTTTCATCACATCAGTGTCCTTCAAGGCAGATGGTAATCAGCCTTCTGACTCAGAACTAGAGCCTCTCATCTAACTCAACACTTGTGAGTCTATTTTCAGTTGATTGCTGTTGAAGTCAAGCCATCTTTCACTTTATCTGATTCATAATTTGATTTATGCACTGTAAGGCAGTTTGCCAGTTACCTGAGAATCACCAAATGTTTTCTGTTGAACCATCACGGTTAGCAGGCTTTGAAATGTCAATTGACTTGATGTGTACCTTGATGGAAAGCCCAGCATTTGTTGCCCATTGTTAAATACCCTCAGAAAGGTTGTGATCAGCAGCCTTTTTCAGCCTGTCTGCATGATGAAGGGCTGGGCTTCTGTCTCATTACGGAGAGGCGACTGATGGTGGCTTAACCTGAGGGTCACCATACCTAAAGAGAGGGGAAGAGTTTAGCTTGTGCAGGAACTGAGCTTTTGTTGTTGGTGGTAGACTGCATCACAAGCCAGCCGTATAGCTAACTGACTCCTCAGGGCAATTATGCGTGTATGTATGTGTTTGTTTGTGTGTGTGTGTCTATGTGTGCGCGCGCATGTGTTTGTGTGTGTGTGTGTGTGTATGTGTGTGTGCGCGTGGGTTTATGTGCGTGTGAGCATGCACGCATGTGTGTGTGTACGTCTGTGTGTGTGTTTGTGTGTGCGTGCGTGTGCATGGTTGTGTGTGTGCATGAGTGCATGCGTGTGTGTGTGTGCGTGTGCGTGTGTGTGTGTGTGTGTGTGTGTGCAAACGTGCAGCTTAATGGGAACTTTGTCCTGAGTCAATGTTGAAAACCACCGTGGCCACTACTTCCTGACTGTCTCCTACCACGCCCCAATCTCAGGTGCCTGTTTTCTAAATGGTGATTTTAGTGTCTCCTGGTTGTAACATGACAGTGTAAGAATGACTAATTTAGACTGTTGCTTGATTAGTCTGTTCCCAGAAGCTACTATGAGGGTTTGCAGTGTTTTCTTCTGCCTGAATCCAGTAGAAGTTGTTACCAGTTGGTTTCCTTGGTCTTGTTCATATCGTAGTTTTAACCTTAGTTATTTTCCTATTTATTCGCATCTTCCTTATACTTCTCAATTGTCTTCAGTTTTAAAAAAATATAATTTATGGGACACAGGCATTGTTGATTTGGCCAGCATTATTTTGCTCATCTTCAATTCCCTTGAGAATGTGGTGGTCAGCTGCCTTCTCGAACCACTGCAGTCCAGCTGCTATAGGAATGCCAATGGTGTTGGAAAGGAAGTTCCAAGCTTTTGGCCCAACTACACTGAGGAACAGAGGTATATTTGCAAGTCAGGGTGGGATGTAGCTTGGGGAATAACTTGTAGTGATCCTTGTATCTTCAACTCTTGTCCTCCTAGGTAGTAGAGGTTACGTGTTTGGAAGGTGCTACTCTGAAGCCTTTGCAAGTATCTGCAGTAAATGGTACATACTGGAGAGAGGGAATATGAAGGTGTCAGTCAAAATGACTTTTATCCTGGATGGTGTAGAGTGTTGTTGGAGTTGCAGTCTTGTAGGCAAATAGGGAGTATTCCAACGCACTCCTGATTTCTGCCTCTTAGGAGTCAGAGGTAAGTTTACTGATTGCAAAAATTCCCAGCTTTTGACTTGATCAAGTAGCTTCAGTATTACTATCTGATCCAGCTCAGTTTCTATATTTGGTAAGCCCCAGGGTGGTGGTAATGGGTGATCAGTCATGGTAATTGATTGCATTTCAAAGGAGATGGTTAGATTTTCTATCATTGGAGGTCATCATTGCTTGGTGTGAATGTTACTTGCCACTTATCTGCCCAACATCTGCTCTGTGAAAAATGATAGACTGCAACGGTACCTGAAGAGTTGCAAATGGGAGCATAAGGAAACATTTCCATCTCAGACTTCGTAGTGTAGGGAGGCTCAGTGATAAAGCAACTAGCGATTTTTAGAGAAACTCGTAGGTCTGGCGGCATCTGTAGAGAGAAAACAGTATTAGCCATTTAGAGTCCAGTGATCCCTTCATCAGAACTGCCAGACCTGCAGAGTTTCTCTGGCAATTTCTGTTTTTGTGTGTTTCAGATTCCCAGCATCCACAGTTCTTTGTTATATATTAGACATGTTTGAGTTTAAGACAGTGCTCTGAGGAACTCCTCAGGATATATTGAGATTGAGATGGTTAACTTCCAATAGTTATGACCATCTTCATTTGTGCTAGGCCTGAATGCAAACAGTAGAGAATTTGACATGCAAAGGGATCTGGGTGACCTGGTGGAGGAATTGCAAAAGATTAGTTTTAATCTACAGAAAAAGCTAATACATTATTATCATTTTTGCATGAGGTAATTTGTGCAAAAGTAGGAAGATTATCCCTCAGATCACAGGCAATTGGAGAGACCACATCTAGAATACTAGGTACAGTATTTATTAAAGTAATGTAAGTATGGAATCCCTACAGTGTGGGGACAGTCCAATTGGCCCATACTGATCTACCAAAGAGTATCCCAGCCCATCCCTGCATTTCCCATGACCATTCCACCTAAACTGCATATCTTTGGACTTTGGGAGGAAACCAGAACACCTGGTGGAAGCCCACACAGACACAGGGAAAATGTGCAAACTCTACACAACAGTCACCTGAGGGTGGAATTGAGTCCCTAGTGCCAGAAGGTAGGGGTGCTAACCATAGCGCTACCGTGTTTCCCAGCAATATGTTGGAAGCAATTTAGGGAATGCTTACCAGAATAATACCCGGAATGGTTAGGATGTTTTAGGAGGGAAATTTCAACAGGCTAGTCCACTGGAGTTCAAAAAAGTAAGAGGTGACTTGATTGAAATATACAAGTTCTTGAATGCTTTTTGTAGGATGGATATGGAAGGGCTGTCTTCATATGTGAGATAATGTTGAACAATGGGTCGCTGTGTCAAAATAAAGAGTTTCCCATTGACAACAAATAAGAAAAAGAGAGTTCTCACCGAGGGCCATGAAACCTTGGGACTGTGTTTGGCAAAAGGTGGCAGATGCTGAATCGTTGAAGAATTTTCAAGACAAACATAGAGTCTTGATAAGCATGAGAGTGAGAGGAAAATGCAGGTATGTTGAATAATCAGATCTGTGATGATCTAAAAGATTGGCAGAGCAGGTTAGAGGGCCCAACTGACCTACTCCTGCCCCACTTTGTTAGTCACATGTAGGGCCAGTGCAGACAATGACTGTGAAGGTGACAGTGATCCTGAGTTTCTTTGCATTGTCATCTTTCCAGTCTAGAGCAGACAGCTGTTGTAGTACTACTGCCCGCTGCTAAATCAGGCAGGTGTGGCAGATGCCAAGAATGGGCATTGACTTTGTTTTCTGATTAGAAGGAGGTGTGTGGTGTGCATGTAGCTTTGCAGAATGTAGGCTTCCCAAGGAGACAGAGTGCTATTGATTGCACACTGTCAAATCTTGAGATGTACTGTAAATGCAAAGGTTACCACTCACTGAACATACAACTGCTGTCTCACCATGCTCAGCACGTCTTACTGATGAAATCTGCTGCCTTGGCAGTATTCATGGAATATCTTCATTCCTTGCCAGTCTGCTATTCCCTTAATCTTTCAGCTGTCATGTCAAACTGGATGGTGACTGCTGGACAATAAGGGATATCCATTTTATACCTGGTTCATGACCTACTCTGCCGCCCAGCCACACTTGTATACCATGAGAACTGCGCTGCCATTCAAAGCGTTACCGAGCAGATCCATGGGGTTTTGAAACAATATCGCTGCTGCCTGAACCCTGCTAGAGCTGCCCTTCCAGGACTTGCTGGAGCAGGTGCAGTCATTTGTAGTGTTCCTGCTACTGGTGCACAAACTGGCCATCAGGAGGCTCATGTGTCCAATGATACAATGAGCAACTTGGGAGCAGGATGAAGAGAAAGAGGGAAGAGGCAACCAGCACATCTATGCTCTGGCAGGCTGTGCCTGTGATCGCTTCGTTTAACTAAGCTTCTACTGAGCGCAGCCTGACATGTCCATTGTCAAACAGCCACACATTGTAACCTCTAGCTCTTAAAATTACAGTATATTCTCATTCCACAATAATGTACTAAATGCCACCAAAAAGTAACAATTCCAAACTAACTTTATTTGCAAACCAACCAGTATTCAGATAAAAGTCAATTAAGAATCCCTGGGCATTTTCTTGGCTCTTGGCTTGTGGATAACTGTGTATGGATATGTGTTCCTCCACAAACTATCTCAATGGCTACAGCATTGCTGCTGAAAAACAAACTGAGACACTGCTGTCAGATGCTGCAACAGGGTCAGGTCAACAACAGCTCTCCTGACATTGGCTGCCTTCTCTACACAGGGAGGAATGGACTCCGTGCAAACCCTGTGTTAAGTTGAAGTGGGCTTCCTCCCTGCTCCCTGACAATGTTCTGTGGCTCTCTGGCAGGTCTGCCAATGCACCATGAATTTCTGTGAGTGTGTCTATCAGACTTTCACCCAGTTTAACCTCAGTGAAGTGCTCATTTCAGTCCTTGCCTCTGATCAGACGATTCCTGTCAGACTCTTTTCCTTGGCCTGGGTACATGCCCCAGTGTCTCACCTTGTGCCCAGTGCTGTCCTCTCAAGGTTGTGCAGTGTTGGCATTTCAGTAGGCCTGAAATTGAGTGATGGTCTTTCTTTTTCATCATGTAATAATGTTATTAAAAATTTCATAGGCTTTATCTTTCTTTTAACTTGGTTTGTGTTTAGGTTGAATAACTAGCTGGGTGGGGGCTGTAGATGGCAATAGAGTCCGGGCCTTTTTTTGCCGCGATTCATTAACATTCCATTCTACTTTCAGAGCACTTGGCAGTCAGCTGTGAGAAATATTCTGATGGGCGGTCAACTCTTCCGGAGGTCCAGGGATGATGGAATCTGCAGGCCTTGAGGGATCAGGGGATGGGGGAAGAATGGGTAAAGTGCAGGGATGGGACTTGAAGAAAAATTTCGAGAGAGTGGTAGCCTAGAGCGTGGAAACCTAATAGATAAATGAAACAAGGATTCCTGTGCGTCTTCTGGTCTAATGTTGGTTTTTAAAACATTATTCATTCATGAGATGAGGGCATTGCTGAGCAGGCAGCTTTTGTTGCCCATCTCTAATTGTTCAGAGCCAACGCAACGTTCAGACCACATTGCAGTGGGCCTGGAATCAGATGTAGGTGAAGTAAGAATGGCAGTTTCCTTTCCTAAAGGGCATTAGCGAACCAGATGGGTTTTTTCCCCAACAATCTGGCAATGGGCTCATGGTCATCAGTAGATTCTTAATTCCAAATACTTTATTGAATTCAAATTGCACCATCTACCATGGCAGGATTTGAACCCAGGTCCCCAGAATATTGTCTGGGTCTCTGGATTAACAGCCCCATGATAATACCACTGGGTCAGCGCTTCCTCATGCTGCCACCTTTTGCTGACGGGTCATCACTGCTTGAGTTTCCCAATTACAAGATTGAATTTTTGTTGTGGCACCATGCATGTCTACAAGCCGTGATTCCTCCATTTTGATTGGGCCTTCCTGAATGTCAGGAACAGACAGTTTTCATGGTGCCTGAATCCTGACAGTTAGCTGGTGCTGAGATAATAAGGTGTAGAGCCGGATGAACACCAGCAGCATCAGAGGAGCAGGAAGGCTAATGTTTTGGGCCTGGACCCTTCTTTTGCTGTTCAGGGATACAACGCAACCATGCACTGTACTTATAGCAGAGAAGGCTGAGGAGAGACCTGATTCAGTGTATACAATTTATGGGACATAGATAGGTTGGATAACCTTTCCCCTCAGTAAAGTTATCAATAATCAGGGGCCATAGATTTAAAGTAAATGGCGGGAGGTTGAGAAGGGATTTATGGAATAATTGTTTTCACCCACTCACTGCCTGGAAGGGTAGAAGATATGGGAATCATCCACAACATTTTAGAAGTTGGACACTTGAAGTGCCATAGTATATAAGGCTATAGACCAAAGTGCTGGAAAATGGAGCTAGATAGGTCGATACTTGGTGACCAATGCAGACAGGATAGGCCCAAAAGCCTCTTCTGATACTGTAAAACTCTCTGACTATATGCCCCTTACCTTAGCACCACCCTCACCTGGTCACTGAAATACAAGGAGAACTGGGTTAAAATTAATGTTTATATTTATAGGCAGGTTGTTCAAGGACAGGAAACTTTAAATTTGAGACATGTAAATGTATGCCCCTGTGGTATTTATTGTAACCATATTTCTGCTCAATTGTATCATTATTTTACAGAATTGAAGTATGCAAATAAGAGAACAATAGAGAACAGGATTGCATTTATCAGAAAATTCAATCTACCTGCTAAATGGGAAAACTATAAATGGGCATGTCTTGTAAAATGAACTATTCTGTATAATTACATTTTAGATTTGTAGGTCTTTTCCTCTCATACTTTTTGCTAACCATGAAGTTAATGAATTCACTTGTCTTTCTGTGAAGTTTTCAATCGATTTTTTTCGATTCTGTTCTTGGAAAGGGCTCTCTGCTTGTCCAAGTGATAAGTGGTGATAATGATGATATTGTCAGTGGAGATAAGGAAATGCTGGTTTGTTGAATAATGTTCTCTCATCAGTATTTACATTAGTGGAAGAGGTCAGCTTTCCCAAAAGGAAGCTAATATTGTATCAAGCGTTCACCACATTTAACCTGAAGAAAATGGCACATGAAAGAGTGACACAGCCTCAGGTCCAGATGCCTTCCATTTCAGAGTTTTAGATACTTTTCTAAGTTGTTCAGTGATGTTTGACAGACTTCCAGAGTAGATGGAACTTGAACCCAGACCTCCTGGCACTGAAATAGGAAAGCTACCACTAAGCCTCAACACCCCCATTTCAGAGTTTAAACCTCAGTAGATGAAGACATTGCAAGTGTTTCAATGATTAAACTTTAAATGGTTCTCACTTTAGAAAACTTATCTGTAGATTGGAAAATTGAATATGCCATCCCCAGATTTAAAATAAAAGATGGTGGCGGGTAACTGCGGCATTGACTTAGTATTTGCTGTCAAGAAATCACTGGAGTCTTTAATTTAGGATGGGGTGACTGAAAACCTTGAAAATTTTCCACTAATTGGAAAAAGATAGCATGAATTTTTAAAGTGTAGGCCACGCATCCACAACATTTTGCAGATCTTTGTTTGCAGATACAAATGTAAGGGACCTATGGTTTTCAGGAGGGACAGTGATTTTGTACAGATTGTCACTGTCAAGCTGGCAACGTCTAAAGTGTGTGTATGGAGATGATGAGAAATTCTTATTTTAAGAAAGAAGACAGCAGCACAGCAAATAGACAGATACTCTTGACCATGATGGCTCTTGTGATTTACGATCACAGGATTAATTTACATCCAAACCTCCTTCTGGACAGTTCCTAAAATGTCCATTACTGTCAGTGGGATACACTCCATTGGATTGACATACCAAAATCAATATTCTCTGTGGAGAATTGTATAGCAAACCATTCTGGCTAGACAATATAAATATTATTCATGTCATTAAAACTCTACTCAGATCACAAATCCTAACCAATGGACAGCAAAACGAGAGGGTTAATTCACCCAGCTAAGAGAAGAGAACCCAATTGACGTATGCAATGTCAGAGAGACTAATTCATTTTCACCGGAAAAGATTCATCTCTGCAGTAACTTGGCGAAAACCTTATCTGGAAATCCATTTTCTCTGAAGAACCACGAGAGGAAACGCATCCAGGCCTTTACCATTTTACCATGTACACATGAGAGGACAGACGGTAGCAGGACAGGTTAATAGGGTATTAATAAAGCATATGGAACATTTGCCTTTAAGTTTATCAATGGTGGCATAGTTTAGAAGAACAGAGGGGTTATGTTGGAATTTTACAAAACTATAGTAGGGCAACAACTGGAGTACTGCATGTAGTTCTGGTCACCGCATTATAGAAAGGATGTGATTGCACTGGAGAGGGTACAGGGGAGATTCACCAGGATGTTGCCTAGGATGGAGCATTTTAGCTATGAGGAGAGGCTGGATAAGCTCTTGTTGTTTACTTTAGAGCAGAAGAGGGCTGAGGGGACACATGTTGTGGTATAGAACATGAAAAATCCATGCGGTCACCATAGTCTTAACAGACCATAGGTCTGCTCCCTCATTAGGTCCATCTTGATCAAGTCCATCCTTAGATGTTGTGGGAGGCCAGGGAAGAAATTGCAGAGGGCCTGACAGAGGTTTTTGCTTTGACTTTAGCCACTGATCAAGCCCTGAAAGACTGGAAGGTGGCTAATTTTGTTCTGTGTTTAAGAAATGAAGCAAAGACAAGCCAGAGAACTAGAGGCCAGTGAGCTTGACTTCAATAGTAGGCAAGTTATTGGAGAGGATACTGAGGGATTGGATCAACCAACATTTGGATAGTCAAGGTCTGATTAGGGATAATCAGTGTGGTTTTATGTGGGAAGTCATGTCTGACAAATCTTTTAGAGTTTTGGAAGAGCAAACCAAGAGGATAGATGAGAGTAGGGCAGTAGATGTTGTCTACACGGACTTTAGTAAGGCCTTTGACGAAGTCCCACATGACAGGCTAGTCATGAAATGCAGGTCGCATGGGATCCGGGGACGGCTAGCTAGTTGGATTCAAAACTGCTCAATGATAGGGAGCAGAGGGTGATGGTTGAAGGTTGTTTCTTGGACTGGACACCAGTGGTGTCCCACAGGGGTTGGTGCTGGGACCTTTGTTATTTATTATTTGCATAAATGATCTGGATGTGAATGTACAAGGCATGATTAGTAAATTTGTGGTTGATACAAAATTAGAAGGTATCATTGATAGCAAAGAAGGTTATAAAAAATACAGAGGGATCTTGACCAGATGGGATACTGGGCTGAGGATTGGCAAATGCAATTTAATACAAATAAGTGTGAGGCGTTGCACTTTAGAAAGCCACACCTAAGTATGGACTTGTACAGTAAATAGTAAGGTCCTGCGGGAGTGTTGTGGAACAGAGGGACCTAGGAGTAGAAGCTCATAGTTCATTGAAAGTGGTGTCACAGGTAGACAGGGTGGTGAAGAAGGCACTTAGCATGCTGGCCTTCAGTGGCGGAGGCACTGAGTAGAGGAGTTGGGACATTATGTTACAGTTGTATAAGTCATTGGTGCGGCCGCACTTGGGGTATTGTGTACAGTTTTGATCACCCTGTTATAGAAAAGACATAATTAGACTCGAAAATGGGCAAAGAAGATTTATGAGGATGTTGCCAGGAATAGTAGCCTGAGTTATGGGGAGAGGTTGGCCAAAATATGACTTTATTTGTTGGAAAATAAAAGAATGGGGGATGACCTCACTGAGTGTATAACATCATGAGGGGATCTTTCACAGGGATGGTGAATTGAAAAGTGGAGGGCATAGGTTTACGGTGAGAGTGGATCGATTTAAGAAGGACCTGAGGGGCAACTTTGCGCAGAGAGTGGTGCGTATATGGAATGAGCTTCCAGAGAAAGTAGTTGAGGCAGGTACAATAGCAACATTTAAAAAATATTTGGATAGGTAAATGGATGGGAAGAGTTTAGATGAATGTGAACCAAATGTAGGCAGTTGGAATTAGCTGAATGGGCATCCTGGTCAGCATGGACCAGTTTGGGCCAATGGGCCTATTTTCTTGCAGCATTATTATGACTCTTAGAGAGAGAGAGACAACTGGTTTAACCTGATGGTCCCCACACCTTAGGATGTGGAGAGCTTGAGAAGCTGAATCATGCAAAAGCCCATGCTGTTGATGTCACCTCTGCATGCCAAAACCAGCTGTTCAGCCAACTGAGCTAAACCAGTTTTCTGTATAAGGTTATGAAGGACATTGACAGGATGGATAGAAAGTATCTTATTTGAAAGTTCAATAACAAGAGGGCATAACTTTAAGGTGGAAGGTAGGAGGTTTAGAGGAGATTTGAGGAATTTTGCTTTTACCCAGAAGGCAGTGGGAATCTGGGATACGCTGCCTGGGAGTGTGGTTGAGACAGGAAACTTCACAACCTTCAATTTAGCAAGCACTTAAAATGGCGTAACATTCACGGCTATGAGTCAAGTGTTGGAAAGTGCGGTTAATGTAGGTTTAAAATTGTTTTTTTTTGGTACGGTCTTGATGGAAAAAGGAGCCTCTACCGTATTGTGTACAATTCAGAAAGGTCTCTGAAAGTATTCTCACTGTCTGGATGGCCAGCAGCAACAATCTGTATTCATATAACACCATGCATAGGACCAACAATATTAAAAGGAATGTCACAAAGGGTTCAGATAAAAAAAAGTATGTCAAACCAAAGAAGGGGGTATTGCGCTTAATCTTAAGGCTGGCTTCTGAAAAAGTTCTTAAATGAAGAGAGAGAGTGGGATGGAGAAGGGGAAGAGTTGAGCCAAAGCACTGTTGTCTGAAATGAAATGAAATGAACAAGGTTCATACAGAAGGCTCAGTCTGAGAGACATGGATCTCGGGATTCCTAGGCTTGGGAAAGAGGTGGGAGGGCTGAGGCATCCATGAAGGCTGCAAAGTATAAATTCAAGATGTTGGGAATTTTCATGCTTAGGTAACAGAAATCAGCAGCTAAAGACATCTTAAGATAACAAGGCACAGAGTTCGATGAACACAGCAGGCCAAGCAGCATCATAGGAGCAGGAAAGCTGACGTTTTGGGCCTGGACCATTGCTAATGAAGTCTGATGCTGGCATCTTAAGGGTGATTTGCACTATTTTATTTGGATTTGTGACAGTGTGCAAAAATCAAAGTAGATGGAATCTGCAGTACTGCTGCCTCAATGTACCGTATGGACAACGCTGAGAGAGAGAGAGAGAGACAGTGGAGTTCCTTTCATTGAAATTCACATGCTACCTATTTCACCTTCTGAGTTTCTTGAGAATGAGGAATTCTGAAATCTCACATTTTCGGAAACATTTGATTTCTTCCACAAATTAATTCACGATTTTACAACTAAAGCCACACAATTCATTCAAAATGCTTTATCCTGAAACTAGACAGATCACACTCAATGCTGAAACAGTGACATAACCCAATGGCAACTCTCTTGAAAAGAAATTGCACCCTTCAATTTCTTCAGGAAATAAGTGCAGATGTACGAGTCGGTTGCAGACCCAATCTGTCCAGGCTTCAGGAAGCAATGTTCAGCGCTAACAGAACAATTGGATCAAGAAACTGACAGCAAGCTGGCTCGAGAAACTGAGAGAACCAACTGGCTCAAAAAGACTATGAGTAAAGTAACTCAGGAAACAGAGGGTGTGAACAAGATCAACAAACTGAGAGCAAAATAGTTCAAGGAACTGAGAGAGCAATCTGGCTCCAGAGACGGAGAGAGCAAGTTGGCTCAAGAAGCTGAGCAAGGAAACTGTCTTGAGGAATTGAGAGAACAAACTGACTTGAGAAACGAACAATTTTGCTATTTTACTATTTTGCTATTCAGAGATGGTGAATGAGGTGCAATTAAAAACTGTTCCATTAAGTCGATCAAGTGCCTGTGGAACAGACATGATTCACGTTGATTGCAAGTATCTTCTGGAAGATGAGATTATATTTGCTGTTAAGATAATGTTTATTTCGTCATCCTTGTTTGCTTTATTAGGCTGAAATATTGAAATTAATTTGATAATTCTGCGTGTTCTGCAGTTTAGTCGGTGGGAAGCTTGGGTAGTGCAGGTTATGTACCTACCAGATCAGAATCAGTATACAGCACAAATATTATCATATATATATATATAATTTACAACTATTACATACTGCCTGATTAATGCTAGTGGCCATGTCCAGTGTACAACTTGTCTGTCTAAGCATAAGTAGACTTCTGAGCCCATTATTGTTATTAATTCACTCATCAATCACTATAGGTATTTTTCTCGTTACTTTGTTTTCAAATTAACAGAAATACATAAGGTTAAACCTTGAGGTATTATCATTTTACTAGTGTGAGGTGGCGTTCTTTCACAATTAAGAATGTGATAAAAGCTCGTATGCCAAATGTAGGTGCAGTTGGGGCTACAGTGGTCAGGCCATGTTGTGTGCATAGCTGAAAAAACCAATTTTGAAGAAAATGCTTTGTGATACATTGACAACTGAGACACAGCTGCCTAAAAATGACCCATTCTATATGTCATTAAATAGAGATGAAAAGAGCTTGCTCGAGATGAGAGAGCATGGCAAATCACCACTCAGGAAGCTGCCTCCTGCTGTGACATCCATTGCCTGTTGATGTTGAATGTAAGTTTCAGTTGAAGAGGCTTCTACTGAATAATAAAGTTTCAAAGCCTGGTGTCTGTGTAATCCGTGATTCCCTGCAGTGGTTCATGCCAAACAATCAGTTATAAAAACAACAGAATGAAATAATCCAGGTTTGTTATTTATCCTGACCTCACCACCAATTATTGGGCTGGGAAATAGGTCTGGCAACTTCAATAATTTGCTGTTTATTCTGAAATTCATTCTGAAATCTCCTCTGGACATTGGCCGAACCCAATTGCACAAGCTTCAAAAAGCTTTGAACTGTCTTTTGTTTTAAAGCAATTTCTGGAAAGTTATATGAACTTTATTTTAGCTGGAGGATAAGGACAGGTTCTGATCATTCAGTAATTTATCTCTCGTGCACGTGTTTCCTCAATAGCATTAATTCAGCAATGAAAGAAATTGCAAACAGTAAAATCTCCAGCTGTGGTCTCCCCACTGATTCCAGGCCGTGTGAATAGGGCCAGTGTATATTGCTAGGAGACTTGATAGCATTTTAGCATCATGACCAAAACTGCCTGTAGTAAAACCAAGATTTAGATCACTGGATGTCACTGCAGCTAAAAAAAAAGACACACTAGTTTGCAGATTTGACCAGCTGAATGTCTTCCAGGCTACTGAAAGGAATGCAAAACATATTCAGTTAACTCTTAAGTCCAAATAGTTCTTTATTAGCAGATTTGGACCTGAATATGCTGGGTCAAAACTGACAGTGAGGAATCTTGCACCAGTGAATTTTGAATCCTGGGACTGTCAAATGAATGAGAGATAACAAGGTGTAGAGCTGGATGAATGCAGCAGACTAAGCAGCATCAGAGGAGCAGGAAGGCTGACGTTTCAGGCCTAGACCTTTCTCCAGAAATGCCAAATGAATGATGAGTAATAAGCAACTTGTTCATAATTCTTAATAAAAGTCTCAGTAAATGTCATTTTATTGTTATTCATGGGCTGTGGGTGTCAATGACTGGGCCAGTATTTATTGCTTATCCATAATTGCCATGGAGAAGATGGTGATGAGTTGCCTTCCTGAATCATCACAGTCCATTTTGGTATAGGTGTACCCACAATGCTGTAAAGGAGGGAGTTCCAAAATCTGATCCAACACCGTTCTTTCAGTGTCACTATATTTTCAAGTGAGGATATTGAGTGGTCAGGAATTAAATTTAATATGTTAAACACCCTGGAATTTATCACTTTATTTTAAATAGGAAGTAAATCTCATGTCTACCTCCCAAGATTTGTGCTGAATCCTACTATCTATATGTTTTAAGGTAGCTTGTCTTTTATTGCCACAGACAATCTTATTGTATTCTGCAAATACATTTAGCTAATAGCTCCTCATAGCATATGCAAGGACTGATTTATATTCAGCTATGGCAGCCGTGCAGCTGCAGAACAAGGGGATTGAGAAACTGGGCAAACAAATCTAAAGCAAATAAAAACCAAAAGAACTGCGGATGCTGTAAATCAGGAACAAAAACAAAGTTGCTGGAAAAGCTCAGCAGGTCTGGCAGCATCTGAGTTCTGAGGAAGGGTCTCCGGACCCGAAACGTTAACTCTGCTTTCTCCTCCGCAGATGCTGCCAGACCTGTTGAGCTTTTCCAGCAACTTTGTTTTTGTTAAATCCAATGCAAATTTGGTTTCCAATTCATAGCCAGTGGCTGCATTTTGTGCAGCGCAGTATTTGAAAAACTGCTTGTGACTGGCTGAGACAGAGCATGATAGGTTCTTGGAGGCCTCTACTGCCAGCAATTCTGTGAGAATGATGATGTATAAAACAGGCATATTGGTGACCAAAATGGCAAGGTGACATGCAGGAGGGCATATTGCATTGTAGGTGCACTACTCCTCAAAGAGGTGCAGGCTGTTTCATGGGCCCTAGTAAATGCACCCGAAACAGGTGTTAACTCTTTGTATTTTCGAAGATTTAACCCAATGCATTGTTCAAGCTTGCTGTGCAAAGTTTATTTTTGACTGTGCACACATTCTTCAGCATCTGTCAACTATCCAATGGTGCTCAAAGGTAAATTAATCGTATTGTTTATCATAATAAATTCATTAGCAGCATCTGATCACAATGTTTTCCAATGAACTTCCCCGACTCCTTAATTACCCATCTCTTCAATTCCCTGCTTTACCTTCCTTTCCCTTGATTTTCTCCCTCCAGCACACATTGTGTTCCTCGTACCCGGGGAAATGAGCTGGTTGACCTCCTGATCCTCTGGAAATGACGATTTGTTTCTAGGGTAGCATTCTAAACACAGGAGGTTGGTGGATGATACATCATGGCAATTTTAGTCTCAGATGATGTTTTGACTGGGGAGTGCTCCAATTATTAGCCCTATTGATTTAAATAGATGGAAAACGTGCTCATCATAGTCTACCATGTGCTGTTGGGGGAAAATTGTATCTGAATGAATATTTTTTGCTCAGATAAAGTGAGTGAATGGACTTCATGTAAATAGGAGCTGAAGGTGATGGCTATTTGGAAACTAGGCTAATGTCAAAAAGACTGTGTGCAGCTATTTTCAAATGAGATAGTCTTACCTTCAAATTAACAGGAACATAAGAGCAGAAGTAGGCCATTCAGCCCATTTTCCTACCTCAATGCTATTTTCCTGTGTGATCACCATGTCCCTTGATGACATTAGTCACTAGAAACTGCCATTCTCTGTCTCGATTGGCTTAATGTCTGAGCTTCCACAGCCCTCAGGGTTAGAGAATTCCAAAGATTTACCACCCTTTGAGTGAAGGTGTCCTTCTTTATTTCAGTAAGTTTCTTTGTGAACACTTTTTTAATCTTCTAAATTGCAGAGAGTAAAGGTTTGTTCTCCTGAATCGTTGCTAAAACGTCAATCCCACCATCCCAGGGCTCAGTCCGATGAGTCTCTGCTGCCCTATCTCAATAGCAAGTGCATCTTTCCTTGGGCAAGGGTACCAGAAAACAATACTCCAGGTCTGGTATCACCAGTGTTCGAATGGATTGAAGGAAGACCTTTTTGCTCCTGTACTCAAATCCTCTTCTTGACTTGGCAATTTTCCAAATTGCTTTCTGCACCTGTGTGCTAGCATTCAGTGATTTTAAGAATGAGGACACTTAGCTCTCTTTTGAACAGCCAAAATTGCTCAGTTGAGAGAGTGTTAGATGGCAGATCTGAAGACCCTGGTTCAGTCCGAGGTTTTGGCAAAATGAACACTGTCTGACTGTGTCAGCCATTGTTTGGGATTCAAATTTCTGGAACATTGGGATCTTTTCTGGGGCATAGGTGACCTGTTCAAGGGGGATCAATATCTTGGTGGGCAGATTTTTTTATTGCTGCAAGGGAGGATTTGAACTAGATTGGTAGGGGATGTGGGATCCTCCACAGCAGAGAGGTGAGTGTGAGTCTGGAAGGAGATACAGTAACCAGAAATAGCCAGTTGAAGACACAGGTCAGGCTGGAACATGACAGGCAGCGAGGAGTGCCTGCTGGATTAAATTGCATATATTTCAATGCAAGAGGGCTGACAGGTACGGCCAGTGAACTCAGGGCGTGGATAGGTAGGTGGGACTGGGCTACTATAGCCATTACAGAAACAGGACTAAGGGAGGGACAGGACTGGCAACATAATGTGCCAGGGTACATGTGCTTTAGGCAGGACGGATTTGGCAGAAAAAGGGGAGGGGGTGCTGCATTTTTGGTTAAGGGGAGAACCACAGCATTAGTCAGAGATGAAATAACTAAGGGATCATCCAGTAAGGCTTTGTGGGTGGAGCCAAGAGATAAGAAGGGGATGGTGATGTTATTGAAGTTGCACTATCGGCTCCCAAATAGTCAATGGGAATTAGACTGGAGGGATTTGCAGGAACTATAGGGTTGGTTTAGTGGGGATTTTAAATTTCCTAACACAGACTGGGACTGCCATAGTATTAAGGGCCTAGATGGGGTGGAATTTGTTAAATGTATGGAGGAAAATTTCCTCAAGCAGTACATAGGGAGTCCTACCTGGGAAGCGGGAAATCTTGATCTACTCTTGGGAAAGAGGTCAGGACAGGTGACTGAGGTGACAGTGTGGGAACACTTTGAGACCAATGACCATAGTTCTATTAATTTTAAATTAGTAATGGAGAAGGACAAAACTAGTCGAAGTTCAAGTTTTAAATTGGGGCAAGGCAAATTTTGATGGATTTAGACAGGAGCTTGCAGGGGTTGATTGGGATCTCTGGCAAGTGGGAGGCCTTTAAACGTATGATAGTTAGAGTTCAAGGTCTGTATGTTCCTGTGAGGGTGAAGAGCAAAGTTGGCAGGCATAGGGAACCTTGGATGAGAAGAGATATTGAGGCTTCGACCAGAAAAAAGAAGGAGGCATAGTTCAGGAATAGGCAGCTGGGATTAAGGGAATCCTTGGAGGTATATAAGGGATACAGGCGTTTACCGAAGACTGAAATCAGGAGGGTGAAAAGAGGACATGAGATAGCTTTGGCTGAGATGATTAGGGTGAATCCAAAGAGATTCCTTAAGTATATTAAAGGAAAAAGAATAACTCGAGAGAGAATAGGACCAAGTGGATACGTATGTGTGGAACTGCAGGAGATGGGTGAGGTCCTCAATGAATATTTCTCCTCTGTATTTACCATGGAAAAATAACATGAAGAATTGGGACCTTGGGGAAATTAGTGGTGATATCTTGGGGTCAGCCCATATCACAGTAGAGGAGGTGTTGAAAGTATTAGAATGTATGAAGGTGGATAAATCTCCTGTTCCTGACCAGGTATATCCAAGAACTCTGCAGGAGGCTAGGGAAGAAATTACAGGGGCTCAGGCATCTTTTTTAGCCATGGGTGGAGCCTTGGAAGATTGGAGGGTAGCGAATGTTGTTCCCTTGTTCAAGAAGAGCTGCAAAGAAAAATTTGGTAATTATAGACCAGTAAGACCAACATCTGTGGTAGATAAGTTACTTGAGAAGATTTTGAGGGATAAGACATACATGCATTTGAAAATACAGGGTTTGATTAGGAGTAGTCAGCATGGCTTCATTCGTGGGATATCATGCCTCACAAATTTGTTGGAATTCTTTGACAAAGTGACCAAAAATGTTGACGAGGGCAGGGCGGTAGATGTAGTCTGTATGGATTTCAGTGAGGGCTTTGATAAGGTTCCACATGGTCAGCTGCCCTGGAAGGCTAGAGATAATGGGAACTGCAGATGCTGGAGATTCCAAGATAATAAAATGTGAGGCTGGATGAACACAGCAGGCCAAGCAGCATCTCAGGAGCACAAAAGCTGACGTTTCGGGCCTAGACCCTTCATCAGAGAGGGGGATGGGGGGAGGGAACTGGAATAAATAGGGAGAGAAGGGGAGGCGGACCGAAGATGGAGAGTAAAGAAGATAGGTGGAGAGGGTGTAGGTGGGGAGGTAGGGAGGGGATAGGTCAGTCCAGGGAAGACGGACAGGTCAAGGAGGTGGGATGAGGTTAGTAGGTAGCTGGGGGTGCGGCTTGGGGTGGGAGGAAGGGATGGGTGAGAGGAAGAACCGGTTAGGGAGGCAGAGACAGGTTGGACTGGTTTTGGGATGCAGTGGGTGGGGGGGAAGAGCTGGGCTGGTTGTGTGGTGCAGTGGGGGGAGGGGATGAACTGGGCTGGTTTAGGGATGCAGTGGGGGAAGGGGAGATTTTGAAACTGGTGAAGTCCACATTGATACCATATGGCTGCAGGGTTCCCAGGCGGAATATGAGTTGCTGTTCCTGCAACCTTCGGGTGGCATCATTGTGGCAGTGCAGGAGGCCCATGATGGACATGTCATCAAGAGAATGGGAGGGGGAGTGGAAATGGTTTGCGACTGGGAGGTGCAGTTGTTTGTTGCGAACTGAGCGGAGGTGTTCTGCAAAGCGGTCCCCAAGCCTCCGCTTGGTTTCCCCAATGTAGAGAAAGCCGCACCGGGTACAGTGGATGCAGTATACCACATTGGCAGATGTGCAGGTGAACCTCTGCTTAATGTGGAATGTCATCTTGGGGCCTGGGATGGGGGTGAGGGAGGAGGTGTGGGGACAAGTGTAGCATTTCCTGCGGTTGCAGGGGAAGGTGCCGGGTGTGGTGGGGTTGGAGGGCAGTGTGGAGCGAACAAGGGAGTCACGGAGAGAGTGGTCTCTCCGGAAAGCAGACAGGGGTGGGGATGGAAAAATGTCTTGGGTGGTGGGGTCGGATTGTAAATGGCGGAAGTGTCGGAGGATAATGCGTTGTATCCGGAGGTTGGTGGGGTGGTGTGTGAGAACGAGGGGGATCCTCTTGGGGCGGTTGTGGCGGGGGCGGGGTGTGAGGGATGTGTCGCGGGAAATGCGGGAGACGCGGTCAAGGGCGTTCTCAATCACCGTGGGGGGGAAGTTGCGGTCCTTAAAGAACTTGGACATCTGGGATGTGCGGGAGTGGAATGTCTTATCGTGGGAGCAGATGCGGCGGAGGCGGAGGACTTCACCCTCTTCCTCTCACCCATCCCTTCCTCCCACCCCAAGCCGCACCCCCAGCTACCTACTAACCTCATCCCACCTCCTTGACCTGTCCGTCTTCCCTGGACTGACCTATCCCCTCCCTACCTCCCCACCTACACCCTCTCCACCTATCTTCTTTACTCTCCATCTTCGGTCCGCCTCCCCTTCTCTCCCTATTTATTCCAGTTCCCTCCCCCCATCCCCCTCTCTGATGAAGGGTCTAGGCCCGAAACGTCAGCTTTTGTGCTCCTGAGATGCTGCTTGGCCTGCTGTGTTCATCCAGCCTCACATTTTATTGCCCTGGAAGGCTAGATCGCATGGAATTCAGGGAGAGCTGACAAATTGGATATATAGTTGACTTGATGGTAGGAAGCAGAGAGTTATGGTGGAAGGAAGCTTGTCGGCCTGGAGATGGTATGCCTCAGGGGTAGGTGCTGGGTCTATTGCTGCTTGTTATCTATATCAATGATTTGGATGAGAATGTGTAATGATTAGTACGTTTACGGATAACACTAATATAGGCGGTATCATGGACAGCAAGGAAGGTTGTCAGAAATTGCAGCAGGATCTTGATCACCTGGGGAAGAGGGCCAAGAAATGGCAAATGGAGTTTAATATAGGTAAGTTTGAAGTGTTGCGTTTTGGAAAGCCAAATCAAGGTGGGAGTTTAATGAATGATAGGGCCTTAAGGAGTGTATTGGAACAGAAGGACCTTGGAGTTCAGGTGCACAGTTCTCTGAAAGTGGAGTCACAAGTAGACAGGGCATTCAAGAAAGCTTTTAGCACACTGGCCTTCATCAGTCAGGGCATTTGATTGGGAAATTATGTTGCAGTTGTACAGGATGTTGGTGAGGCTGCACTTGGAGAATTGTGATCAGAGATAATGGGAACAGCAGATGCTGGAGAATCCAAGATAATCCAGGACTGAAACGTCAGCTTTTGTGCTCCTGAGATGCTGCTTGGCCAGCTGTGTTCATCCAGCCCCACACTTTGTTAACTTGGAGTATTGTGTTCCGTTTTGGTCACCTTGCTATAGGAAGGATGTTATTAAACTGGAAAGAGTGCAGAAGAAATTTATAAGGATGTTACCAGGACTTAAGGGACTAAGTTATAAGGAGACGTTGGACAAGCTCGGACATTTTTCTTTAGAGTGTAGGAGACTGAGGAGGATATTATAGAAATGTATAAGCTCATGAGAGGCGTGGATAGGATGAATGCACTCAGTCTTTTTCCCAAGGTCGGGGAATCGAGGATGTGAGGGCATCAATTTAAGATAAGAGGGGAAACAGTACTTGGGAATCTAAGGGACAACTTTTTTATACAGAGGGTGGTATGTATGTGGAATGAGCTGCTAGTAGAAGTGGTTGAGGCAGGTGTATTAACAACATTTAAAAGGCATTTGGATGAATACATGGATAGGAAAGGTTTAGAAGGATATGGGCCAAGTGCAGGGAAATGGAGTTTGCGTGAATGGATATTTTGGTCAGCACGGACCAGTTTGGGCCAAAGGGCCTGACACCATGCTATAGGACTCTACAACATCACCATTTTCCAATCTCTTACAATTTAAAAAAAAGCTCTGCACCTTCATTCCTCCTGCCAGAGTGGTTAACCTGACACTTACGCACCTTAAATTAAATCTAACATGCTCTTGCCCATTCCATCATGCTGTCTAAATGCCCCAAAGTCTCTTTGCGTCCTCCTCACATCTCACATTCCCACCATGTTTTGTATCATCTTCAAACTGGAAATATCATATTTGGCTCCCACATCCAAATCATTAACTTAAATGACTAACTAATTTGTGCTGATGTGCTATTTGAACATAATTGAAGGGCTAGTTAAACAAGGCACATTAATTCCTTTATAAATTTATTAAGTAAAGTCTACAGGTGTGAAATCATTTTCTCATAATGAGCTTTCCAGAGCTGTAAAGCTGGTCAAGAGTATTACAGAGTATCTGTAGCACTGAAACAGGCCATTTGACCCAACTCATTCAAGCTGGTGTTGGTGCTCCACATACTACTTCCTCCCTGTAACTTCAACAAAACAACAACAACAAGCCCTTGCATTTTTATAGCTCCTCACCCACGATGTCACAAGGTGCTTCAGTGGAAATTGTCGTGAAAAATATTACGTCAAGTGCAACGGTGATATTAAGAGAGGTGACCGAAAGCTTAGTTAATTAAGTAGATTTTAGGGACTGTCATACAAGAAAAGGGGGAGAGGGGCTAAGAGTTTGAGGAAGGGAAGTCCAGGTTTTGGGATTTAGGCAGCTGATGGCACTTTGATTAATGTTAAATTGATTAAAATCAGGGATTCTGAAGAGACCAGAAATAAAGGAGTGAAATGATCTCTGAAGTTTGTGGGGCTGGGGGAGAGATAGGAAGAGTAAGATGATGGAAGGAGTTGAAAACAATGGAATTATTCAATATTCTAATGCTATCAGCATAACATATATTTTTTCCCCCTACTGTTTATAATCTAATTTCCACTTAAATACAGCTTAGAGTGAGAAGTGCAGCACATGGATAAGACAATACATTCAGGGTACTCTGTCTTGACAGAACTGCGTGTAACACCCGCCTTTCACTCTTTGTTTGCCTAATTTTGGGCACATCTGAGCAAGACAGGGACAGAAAATGGGTAAGGATTTGCAATGCAGGAATCTTTTGTCAGAAGCAACAGATGGCAGAAATAGTAGCTACATTCCCGAATGAAGGAAAACAGCACTTTGATGTTTTTACTTTTCTGCCATTGCACCTTTATTTGTTTCTGTTATAAACAAAGCCATTGTCTGCTTTTGAAGGAGATCATTTTGTTTTAAGATTTGATGAGATAGATATGGCTAAAGTACCCTTGGGGCAGTCGAGAACAAGGGAGAATAACCTGAGATGATGGAGTATAATATGTTATTATTTGGAAAATTGACTTCAAGTAGAAGTAAATAGGATTTTGGTTTTCAGTTCTCTAGGTTATAAAAGGATCAGAAACTTTTCTTTCAGCAGTGGGTACTATGTTATGTCTCACCATTATTATGTCTTTCAGAGACATACTGACGATATAGTAACTATATAATAACATTTCTCCTGAGTGTATAATGGCTTTGTACTTCTACCTCACTTCAGATCATTTGAAGCATATTATAGACATGCCTTTCTCTTGTAATCTAATAACTTAATGTTAGCCCAGACACTTATGTGCCTGAGGACTATATTGTTTATACATCATATTGTTTGTAATTAAGTCTCTGTTGGATTTTCCCACAGAATTATAGCCACATACATTTGCATTACATGAGATAACGTAAGAATTGCTGGATCACACCTTGTGGGGGCAAGCTCACACCAATAAGTGTAAGCAGCATTTTAAAGAAATTTTGTGGCTTGAACTGAATGACTAGACAAGTGACCTGGTTTGATAATTGCTAACTTTGGATTTTATGATCCAAAGATAGAAAGGTCAGAGGCAGATTTTCTGAAGCAGGGTCTAGACCCAAAACGTCAGCTTTCCTGCTCCTCTGATGCTGCTTGGCCTGCTCTGTTCATCCAGCTCTACACCTTGTTATCTAAGGTCAGAGGCAGGTTCTGTTTAGAAGCTTCTGTTTTGAAACTTTTGATTTTCACTCCAATAGTTTTTGTGGGAAAAACAAGAGTCCCAAATTTACAATGCACGTTGTGTTGAGAAGTGCTTTCTGATTTGATGTTTAAATGTGTTGGGTTTAATTTTAAGCTTTGTATCCCAATACTGTGCTTTCCATAAGCCTGAAAGATGTCAAAGTAACTGGAAGAAAAACACTATTGTTCTTCTGTTAGAGAAGAACCAGGGACCTAGCCTGTGACTGCGTGTCTCAGGTAGAGACAGAGAGAGTCACATCTGGTGAATGTGCAGAAAGTTGCTGTAAAGGGACCCATGGGACCTTGTCAATTTGTGTAAGAAATTAAAGGGTGAGTATTTGAGTGATACCTCACTAGGGTTGATTACCTGTAAAGGATATAGTTATGAAAAAGTGTTGTTTTTTTTGTCACATAGCTTTGTTTCTTCATGTGAAAAACTTAAGTTCTTTTGTTAATGGTACATTGGAAGCTTTGAGTGAAAATGCTTAGTGACTGACCACCACAGTACACAAATCGCAAAGTCAAGACTTGTGGCCTATCAAGCCAAGTTTCCCTCTGGGATCTTAATTGTACAGTATTACTATTGATTGGGAGTAAAATGAACCTTAAAATTAAACCCAACACATTTAAAACTCAAATCAGAAAGCACTTCTCAACACAACGTGCATTGTCAATTTGTAACTCTTGTTTTTCCCACAAAAACTATTGGAGTGTAAATCAAAAGTTTCAAAAATGAGATTATTGGTTTTGTCGATAGCCAAATATGTTAAGAGAGATGTTGATCAGAATTTATGTGGTCATACATGAAATAATTCAGTCGGGACAAATAGTAAAAGAAAAGGTATCAGGATGACCAGTTGAAAGATCAAATGAACATTGGCGCAGAAATTGAATAGGACCTCTTAAGCAGTTTCATGTGATAACAAGAATGTCGGAAAAGCAGAATTGAGATTGTTTAATGATATTAGTGGGATTGAATAAAAATAGATAATAGAATGATGTAGAATGAACTTGCTATGATATAAGTGAACGTCAGAGCCAGCATTCAAAGCTCAACGCCAATAAATCTTCAAGGAGAGACACTCAATGGTACTCAATGAGGCTAAGTAGAAGACCTGTGGAGTGATGACAATATGTCACGACGGTGTCAGGGGAGTTGATAATGAGGTATTGGTGCAGCGGTACTGAGTTAGCTGCCTGTTGAATGCTTGTGTCCTAATTCCATGTTTTTTCTTCATGAGTCACACTTGAGGATTTTCATTTTAAGATTTAGTCTGCGTATGTTTCAAATTCTTTTTGAAACCACATCCTGTAAGTGTGGAGACAGGGGCAAGCATATTTCTCGGTATCTGAAAGCCCTCTGCTCCCCCTGTGAAGTCAGAGATCTTTTGGGTTTACAATGTGGTAAAGCTACTCATACCTTAATGGCTCTTATTGCTATATTGCTCATGAACTCACTCTTTGTGAGATTTGTCTTCCTGTGTCTTGAGAATATCAGCACTGACTCTAATATATTGGCATCTTTTGACACCATGCCTAAGATGGCAGTAGTATTTTGCTAGAAGTGAGATTGATAATTTTATTTGGGCAAAAGCCAGATCCTGCAGATGCTGGTAATGTGAAATACAAACAGAAAATGCTGAGTATGTGGAGAGACAAACAATTAGTGTTTCAGACATTTCATTTTATTATTTGAATGCTTGGTTAGCTTTCCAATTCTGGTTGGATGGATTCTCGATTTTTGCATCACATGATTTACCCCAGTTTGCCCATACGAACAAGACCTGTCGCTTACCTCGGATGATTTTAAACTGTTAGCTAAATAGCCTCTACCTCTGCCTGTAGCATTATTCGAATTAGCAAGCAGAAATACAAAAATATTTTTAAAAATCTCAAAACGTTAACTCTGTTTTAGACCTTAAGACCATAAGATATAGGAACTGAATTAAACCAATCAGGCCATCGAGTCTGCTCTGCCATTTGATCATGGCTGGTATATGTTTCTCAACTCCATTCTCCTGTCTTCTCTCTGTGGTCTCTGATCTCCCTATTAATCAAGAACCTGTCTATCTCTGTCTTAAAAACATCCAATGCCTTGGTCTCCACAGCATTCTGTGGCAGAGTTCCAGAGATTCACCACCCTATAGCTGAAGAAATTTCTTCTCATCTCAGTTCTAAAGGACCATCCCTTCATTCTGAGGCTATGCCCTCGGGTTCTCAACTGTCTTACTACTGGAAACATCTTCTCCATGCCCACTCTATCCAGGCCTCTCAATCTTCTGCAAGTGTCAGTGACATTCTACCCCCCCACCACCCTTCATCAAGCACAAACCCAGAGTTTGCAATCCTCCTCATCTGACAAGCTTTCATCTCCAGGATCATTCCTCCAGACCCCCTCTAAGGCCAGCACATTCTTCCTTGGGTGTGGGGCCCAAAACTGCTCACGATATTTCAAATTTCTCTCACCAGTTGCGGCCAGACCTCTTGACCTTTTCCAGCAATTTCTGTTTTTGTTACAGATTTCCAGCATCCCCAGTTCTTTGTTTTATTTTTATGATTGGTGAAATAATGTTCTGAGTATCCTCTAGGAATGCCTACAACAGCACTGGAGATTGAACTTTAGTTCTTGCAGACTTTAGGACAATCCTGGAGCGTTTGTAACCCGACAGCATGTATACTGTTTGGGTGGAATATTTCAGGAATATGGCTGACAAATGGGGTTATTTGCCCCTTCAATTTTAGCCTGTCTGCTTCCCTGAACACCTCAAGCAGGGCACACATTGCTTTTCTGAAAGAGTGTGTGTCTCAGCTCTTTGCGCATGCAAACCTTCAGACACATGCCAGATCCCATTCACGTTGGGGAAGTAGGAAGTCGACACTTTGATAACCCTCTTCACCGTTACTACTTTGCTGGAGCCCTGTCTCTTGCAAGTTGAAAATCCTCGCTTTCTTCGGAACCCTGAGTTCCATCAGACAAAGGGAGCCCAATGTAACAGCCAATTAAATTCCGTTTCTGTGGAGAATATTTCACTGTTTTGGACAGGGTGGGCCAGCTGGGTAGTTCTCTCCAGTCAGCTTTAATGCTGTCTACAGCTGAAGCCTATGGACAGCACGCCATTGCCAGCATAGGCTGCTGAATGGAAATCAGAAAATGAGTTGATTTTTCTTCTGTCTCACTCAGGTCAATTGCAGCAATTCCACTGAGACCAGTGAGACCAGGAAATGCAGTAGGGGAAATCTGTGTTTGCTACCTAAACCCTACTTTTGTCATTTGGATTTATGGATAAAGATTGAATACAATGTTCTGTTGTAATTTTCAGCACTCACATATTTGTCACAATGGGGAATAATTCTGTTTAATGAACTCATAAGTTATTTTAATGGGGACGTCTTAGGAAAATAGCCTGTGTGCACAATATTGAAATCATAAAACCACCAGTAAGTGCTAGTATATAATTTTGCTAAGGGTAAATGAATAAACGAAATTTTCCCTATTCTATTTGACTATGTACTCCATAAAGAAACAAAGGTGCTTTAATGTATCAAAAGGTATGGGGACATAATGAGAACAGCCAGGATCATATTGAATGGTGGAGCAGGCTTGAAGGGTCAAATAACCGACTCCCGCTCCTATATTTTAAATTTCTATATTTCTATGCTATTCCCATGCAAGGCACAATTGATCTGGTCATTAAGGCTGGCGGCACTTTGCTGTGTGATGTCAATTTTTCTATATTATAATAATGGCTGCACTGCCAAAAGTACTTCAATGGATGTAAAACCCTTTGGGACATTCTGAGGTCAGGAATGGTATTTTATAAATGCAGCAAGTTCTGTCTTTACTCAATTGGAACTGTTATTTCTTCTTTCATATGCATTAACAGAAATAAGAGAAGCCTTTCGAGTTTTGGATCGTGATGGCAATGGTTTCATTTCCAAACAAGAACTGGGAATGGCGATGAGGTCCTTGGGTTATATGCCCAGTGAGGTGGAACTGGCAATCATCATGCAACGTCTAGATATGGATGGTAAGAGAGCATTTATCACATTGCTGTAATGTAGTGTATAAGTGCTGTATGATTAATGTATCTGATTTATAAAGAATGACTCTTAAATATTTATTTAAAGGTAATCTAATTACACCTTACAAGAATATGAAAGATCAGATGACTGAATTATATTCAGCTGCAAGTGGTGATAACTCTGCTTGAGACAGGTTTATATCTTTGCCTTGGAGTGAATGCAGCAAAGATGTACTAGACCAACACTGGGTTTGAGGAAGTAAAAATACAGAAGGAGATGTCTCAAACTGAGTTCTGTTTCAAGTGAGCTGATAGACAGATAGAGCAAAATTATTTTTGCTCATCAGGGGAATGGGAACAACCAAGAATAGATGGTTGAGAGAGGTAATATGCAGGTGTAAGAGGAGAATTGCTTGTGATTCTTTGGCTGTAATAGATAGCTACAAATAAAAGCTTAGGAGAGTAGTTCCACTGAGCTGAGCAATGATGGATATTGTTTTGTTTAACTGTTCTAAGTCATAGGTCTAGAGAACAAGGAGGAATAGTGTGCCACGATTATAGTCACAGAAGATAGCTTTTGTGATTTTCGTGGGTTGATATTTTGATGCTGTTAAGGGGCAGAAACCTAATTGAGGTGGTTCACAGAAATAAGAGAAGCCTTTTCAGTTTTGGATTGTGATGGCAATGGTTTGGGAAAATTAGGCAAGGTATGGGAAGAATTCTGCATGCAGAGGAGGATAGGACAGGGTACAATAGGTTGCAGATGGAAATGAAATTTGAAGTTTGCAAGGACAGAAGGGATGGCAGTGGACTTTATGAGAAGGGGAACACCAGTAGTTTTGAAAGAGAGATAAAACCATTTGTACAAATGGCATAGATACCAGAAAGGGATGTTAAGTGTTTAGCACTTCATTGAGAATAGGGACAGGTGTGCTGGGGTAGAAGCGGAGGTTCATTGAGAAGATGAGCTGGTAGAGAGAATGAAGGAAGGTAGGTGAGAAACTGTGGACACTGCTGCTTAGGGACTAGGGCTGAAACAAACCTCATGGGTGTTTTGTCAGATGGGAAGAACAGTGTGGTAGAGACATATGAAGGGAAGGTTTTTTTTGTGAGGTATAATTGCAGATAGGCAGAAGTAGCATGAGAATGATATTGTGGTCTGATTGAGACGGTTGAGACATGCAGAGTTCTTACATTGATCCTTCATCCTCCCCATATAAGTCCAGTGATGTGAGAGAAAATGGGACTGAGAATGGCAAGATGCTTGTAGGAAGAGGGTGAACGTGACCCTTTAGTTTTCCTTTATATGGGAAAGAACTGGTACCCCTCAACTGGTTCCAGCTAACAATACTTCAGTTTGCAGCAAGAAATGGGCTTTGGTTGGTGGAAGCCTGTGTGGTGTATATGAGAATATCATTCCCTGGCATTAACATCAAAAGAGAGAATCACCCTCTGGTCCTGGACATTTGCCAGGATAAGTGCCACCCATAGAAGCATAAACTTGGTTGAAACTATCCTTTTTCTTGCTCTCATGCTTGCTAATAGTTCCAGAATTGCTGTTGGTGACAAAAAAGTTACACTTGGAATCTTTTCCAATAAACATTGTATTAAAAGACTAACATTTCCTTATAAGAGAACAGAAGTGTTCTGCCAGCTGCTTTCTCCCATCTTTACTAGACATAAAACCCTGAGGCAGCAGGAACGGTAGAAATATGCACACGCAGTAGTCAGCTGTCCGTTCTTTCCTTAAGCTGAGATGGGTGCATTGCTTTCAGTAACAGCGCAGCATCATTTTCCCAATGGGCCTAGCACATTAAGGTGAGAGCATGGTTCACTTGCAGTGATCTCCCCAAGTATCAGATGAAAATGGCCGTAAAATCAACCCTAGTCACCTCAATAGACCTTTTTGAACTGGAAGAAGGTTTTATTTGATCAATTAAGTGTTGATGTCCTTTAAGTAATACATCAGTACCCACTAACTAGGCTTGATACTTGAAGTAGATGCCAGTGAAACCTACCTGTGTTGTTTGCAGATAAAAGGAGGCATATAGAAAACTGATAGAAGATCAGGCTTACCTTCGATAGCACTGGCTCACAATCTCAATTGATTCCCTGACCACTTCTTCTTTGCTTTAGTGTGATGCTGTTCATGGTGTGATTTAGCAGACCATGGATATACTTCAGGTGCTGTGACTGATATAGAAATGTGCGCCAGTGCTGTGTGGTGGTTGTTTCTCTGAGGATTGTGGCTTGAGTGCTCTGTTCTTTTACACTTTAATGAAGGTTCCGTATTGGAGCTGGAGTAAGTAGAGGAAGTGTAACTGAATAAGTAGGTATTCATGGTTCAGGCAAGATCACCAACAGAACCTATGATAAGTTTAATGACTTATTCCTCCACACAAAAAATGCACTCCCAGTGGAGAAGAAAAAGCCCATTGAAATTAAAATTAAACACTCAGCAGGTCAGGCAATGTCTGTTGACAGAAACAAATTTAACATTTCAGGTTCCTAACCTTTCAACCAAACCGAAACATTGACTCTGCTTCTCTCTCCACAGATGCTACCAGATTTCATGTGCATTCTCAGAATTTTTTGTTTTTTTTTCGATTCAAATTTCCAGCATCTACCTTATCTTGCTTTTTGACGTTAAAAAGAAATTAGCCAGGAAAATACAGCACTATAATAGTGAATGCTCGGGTAGTCCCAATAATAAATCCATTGAGGTTGGTTGGCTCACCGAGCTGGTTTGTTGTTCCGCAGACGTTTCGTTACCATGCTTGGTAACATCCTCAGTGCACTGATGGGATGACATCTCCCTGGAAGTTTTAAAGCATTTTCCACAGTCTGGGTATTTAAAAGGCTTGTCTGCAGTGTGAACATATTGATGGCATAGCAGTTCCGGAATGTATGTAGCACGTTCCATAGTCTGAGCATTGAAATGATCTCTCCTCAATGTGAACGACCTGGTGTTGCGGCAGGTTAGATGACTGAGTGAGTCTCTTCCCCTGCACTGAGCAGGTGAATGGCCTGTTCCTGGTGTGACCTCGTCAATGAGTTTCCAGCTCAGGGGGGGCAATGAATTCCTGCCCACAATCCCCACATTTCCATAGTTTCTTTCCAGTGTGACTGCATTTATGGCTTGTGAAGCCTCATGATCAGCCTTGTCCATACACACAACATGTGTACAGTTTCTCTTCAGTGTGAACGGGGCTGTTTCCTTCCACATTCAAAACCAGATCACGTTCCATCTGTGGTGATAAAATGGGCAACTCCATCAGATCATGGTGAGATGGTTGGTTTGGAAATCTTCCCCTTCTAATATCCTGTGAAATTCATGTCAAGCAAACAACAAGAGAACTCTGGCTTCTATGTGAAGAAAGGGGCTGAAGGAGGGGGATTTTAAACACATACAACTTGCCCATAACCCTATCAGAATCTTCCAAACACTCAGCCTCCACCACCAAAAAGCAGCAGGGTAGCAGGGAATGTGAATACCATCACCTCCAAGTTCCCTCCGGGTCACACACCATCCTGACTTGTGACATCTGGCCCTGGTGGAGCAGAAATTTCTTCCAATTAAATAATAAGCAAAAATGAAGCCTTTGTCTTCAGTCCCAAACACAAACTCCACTGTCTCACAACTGACTCCATCCCTCTCCCTGACAACTGTCTGAGTCTGAACCAAACATGTCATAACCATGGTGAAATACTAAGAAAGAAAGGCTGCACTGAGGATGTTACCAAGTACGGTAACGAAACGTGTGCAGAACAACAAACCATCTCGGTGAGCCGACCAGCCTCAACATCCACAACCCAAGCTACAGATCTACTCCAAAACTTTAATAAACCCATTATTAAAATCCATGGTTTAGTCACTATGCTGCTAAATCATTATGTGAGAGAATCTAATGCATAGTTTCTGTTTGCTGTTGGAAATCACGTACAGAGCTATTGTGCAATTTTTTGTTGCAAAAGCTATCGCAAGTCTAAATTATTGCAGTGGCTTGGAAAGTATCTATTTGTGATTTCATTTTACTCTATTTTATACAATTACACTCTACCTGAATTCACTTTAACAAATATTTGGCCTTAGAAGTCTATAACAGATTGGGCATCTCTTGAGGACTGCATTAGCCTTTTGGGGAAATTGCATCCAGTTTAAAGAATTGTTAGACTGTAGATCATCAAGTTTATTAAAGTGTTTTATTTTAACTGGGGCTATTGTTGCTGAACAACTTCAGCTGAATTTCTGGTTGATTGCACTACATTCATGAAGCAGGCTTCCAGAGGTGGGAAGCAAATGGAGATTGAGATCTGAAACATTTATCATTTTGTATATTAAAGTTGTTTGTTATACAGCAAAATTCTGACAAATATGGGACAAGTAATTTCGTGCAGTGGCCCTATTGCTGTGTGCGTGTGTAACTGATTTGTCACAATTATGTGTGTCCCTAGCGGGACTATATATTTGATTACAGTAGGTCAGAAGCATAATGCAACTCAAAAAAGTAATTTACTTGGAAATATAATGATTTAAATATCCATGATAATAGGACAAAGTGGAATTGCTACAGAATTTTGGAGTCTAATAGGTGGATTTCTTGTTGCTAAGATTATATTATATGTCAGAAGCCTGTAAATGTGTACCTTGCATCTGTACCTTGCTTACCTGACCATTTTAGGGGGGCTTCATATCCTCCTGCATAATGTGCAAGGACTTAATTGGAATGCTGACATTGATAATAATGTGCTTTCCTGAAATTTCCTGGTTTCATATCAGTGATACACTATACATTCAGTCTTCTGGAATGAAAAGACCATTAAAATCAGCAGGGTTCTGGACTTTGAGAAAATTATTACTTAAAGTTGAACAGCTATTTTCTTTGATTGCTGCAATCGAACTATAGTAAATGTACGTTGCTCCTTCCTAAGAAGGAGCATTGTAGAAGGGATGCAAGGCAGATTCAGTTGCATCAAAGGCAGACTGTACACATCTGTACCTAGACAGGCATGTACACAGCTCCCGGCCTCCATGTCAGGGTATGCCTTAAAATGACTAGTAAATAAATGTCCCTGTAGTGCCTCTTCCATTGGCTAGTAGCGATTGAGAAGTGATGTTGGAATTCCACCTGCAAACATTGACCAGTCATAGAACATAGAACATAGAACAATACAGCACAGAACAGGCCCTTTGACCCTCGATGTTGTGCCGACCTGTGAACTAATCTAAGCCCCTCCCCCTACACTATCCCATCAGCATCAAGATGACATGCTGATAGTTTTTTTTTGACACAAGCTTTTTCAGTCACTCCTTTGGAAAACAAGACCCAGCAATTCCTCCACAACTCCAGAGTCTACAAAATATACAGGATCATTGATAACATTGATTTTTGCGCATTGATTTGGAAATTATGAACCATAGGTAATATATTTTTTCTATAAGTATGCAGCGTTTGGAAACATAGAATAATTTCCTGTTTCACATTTGGCAATATTCTGTACCTCAAGCTGGTTTGCTCAGGACTTGAGGTTACTCCCTCGCGCAAGCTTATGGTGAACTTGCATTAACAGATGAACAGAAACGTGATAGTTGGTGACAAGCGTTTTGATCATTATTGAACATGTTGGTCCAGTTAAAGAGCAACTGAAATGCTTGATATTATGACCGGTTGGAAAAGTACACTGATACTCAAGCCCCACTACTCCCAGCGTCATGACAAAGGCTGGTTTAATTAAAGCATGCAAAGCCTCTGATTAATCTGTCTGTTGGAATCAGTGTTAACAGAAAACACTGACCAGGTTCCTGTACTTAACAAGAGCTACTGTTCAATTAAATGTAAGTAAATTTTAATTACGTGTAAACACTCTATGGCTCTACAGGTGATAAACTCTAATCACCTTTTACAATCCTTACACATAGCCACAGACAAACAAATGACTTTGGTTTTATGGGCCAAGGAAAGCAAAATGTGAAACACTGTTCAATAACATCACTGCACAGGACTCAGTGAGATGTACCTTTTGCTTGCCAAGTCTTTCTGTTCTTTGAACTACTTTCTTCGAGATTTTTCTCTTCATCACAGCAGGCACAGGGCAATTGGTACACTAATTGCAAAGTCTCTTAGTTACAAGTTAAAGGCAGCTGCTTCTGGCAACTGGTGGGAGAAAATAATTGGCTTTCTTCAGGTTTCAGAGAGTTGTCATCAATGTTTAAAATCTCAGTCGTATGAATCAAAGGATTAGGTTTCACAGTTTATTGGACAGGAACTGAAAAGAAGTCAGTCAACAAATTTGATAGGGATTTGGTAATGGTCTGCTGGAATTGTTGACATTCTTCAATAATCTTCACATTTATTGGAGTTCTTTGAAGAAAAACACCTGTGCTGTAGATAAAGGGGAACCAGTGGATGTTTTGTAATTAGATTTCCGGAAGGCACTTGATAAGGTGCCGCATCAAAGGTTACTGCCGACAAACCAAGCTCACTGTGTATGATGTAATGTATTAACATGATAGAAGATTGACTGGCTAACACGAAACAGACACTAGGCATAAATTGGTCTTTTTCAGGCTGGCAGGATGTCATGGGTAGTGTGCCTCAGGGATCGGTGCTGTGGCCTCGACTATTTATGGTTTATATAGGTAACCTGGATGAAGGGATCAAAAGTATGGTAGTTAAGTTTGCTGATGACACAAAGATGGATAGGAATGTGAGTTGTGAAAAGTATACAAGGAGCCTACATAAGGATATAAATAAGTTAAGCGAAGAGGCAAAGATCTGGTAAATGGATTTCAACATGAGAGAATGTGAAATTGTCCATTTACATAGAAAGAGTAAAAAAGAAGCATATTATGTAAATGGTGAGAGGTTTCAGGCTTTGATATGCAAAGAGATATCTGGGAGTTTTGGTGTATGATTCGCAGATAGTATGCAGATACAGTAAGTAATCAGAAAAGCTGATAGATTGTTATGTTTTTGTGAGGGAAATTGAATATAAGGATAGGGAAGTTTTGCTTAAGTTATACAGGGCATTGGTGCGACTGCATCTGGAAGACAGTGAACAGTACTGGTCACTGTACTTATGGAAAGATGTCAATCTGTTAGCTGTTAAGAGAATGTTTACTAGTATAATGCTTGGAATGAGCCTAATAAGGAAAGACCGGACAGGCTGGGCCTGTATCTTGTGGAGTTTACAAAAGTCAGAGTTGACTTAATTGAAGCATATAAGATCCTGAGTGGCCTTGACCTGGTGGAAGTTGAATGGATGCTTCCTCTTGTGGGAAAACATAGATCCATGGTCATAGTTTAAAATTAAGGGTCGAGCATTTAAAACAGATGAAGAAATCATTTTTCTTTCAGAGGGTTGTGAGTTTTTAGAAGTCCCTTCATCAAAAGGAGGTGGATGCAGTATCTTTAAATGTTTTTAAGGCAGAGGTAGATAGATTTTTGATTAACAAGGGCATGAAAGGTTATTGGGGATATGCTGGAATGCAGTTAGCATAAGTTTAGTCATGAATGGTCTACACTTCTTTCTTCTTTGTATGTTGCCTGCAGCATCCTTTATAGATATTTTAAAATTCTATTGACACATCTACGTCTCCTGGGAAAAAACAGGGGCCGACTCTAGAAGTGTATTGCTAGTGTTATGATCCCAGCTAATGTTACTACTGGACAGGTCAGATGCCAGAATAAAATCTGGCTTGTTGGATCATATTTGTATTTCTCTGATTTTAATGTAATGATCTTTCACCAAGACATAATATCATGTGGCTGCAGATTTAGTTTACACAACGAATTTGAAGTTTATTGTGCAAAAGATAGAAAAATGAAATAAAACAGATCAAGGTAACTACAAATAAAAAAGTTTGAAAAGTTTCAAACACTTGATGAAACATTTCATCAACTCCCAAACAACATCACTTTACAGTCAATCAAAATTGAGAGACTTTTTTCTTTCCTGCCTGGAAGTTATTCCACAGTCTTGTTTATTTCATACAATGCAGAGTCTTTGAATTTAATTGTTAGTGATGCTGTCAAGTGCAATTTGAGGGTAATGGCTTTCTTTGAGCAAGTGCTGTATATTTTTATGCATTTCTCTGCTTCAGCACATTGTTGGGAGGTTCTATCATGCCATTTCTATAGTGCCATGTACTTATTCTTATAGTGAAATCATTGACTGAAATGTGATGGGAAAGTCAAGCTAATGTTTTGAAACTTCTTCACTGTCAGCTTGGTAATGTCTAAGATGCACCAATTAACATCTCTGGTGAGACTACGTAAACGGCACATCCAATGGTACCTCATGTGTAGGTGCACAAATACTTGCAAAAGGCATTTCTGGTTTCACGTTTGCGATTTCTCTTTGCGTGTGTTATAAGATACTCCTTGAGATTAATATGACTAGCAAACATCCTTCACTGAAAGAACCCATAAACAACCCAGAGAAACCAATAAGTTCTTGTAGACTGTAAGAATGGCAAAGAGTTTGGGAAAGCACTGTTGGACATAAGTGAACTTGCTGGGGGTATGAACATATTGGTACACTTGGAGCCAGACTTGCTGGTATTAGGAGAAAGAAGTAGTATACATATGAAACAGATGATGATCACAATGAAGAATTCAAAGTTAACTTTTATCTTGCAGTCCAAGACACACAAAATCAATAGTTGAAGAGAAGCTCACACAGAGGCATGGAATTAGTGCTGTTTAGCTTCCTCTATGATTTTCACCGTTTGCAGAATAGTACATCAAAATAAATTATCGAACATTGCTCATAGATTGGGCAAGCTTTTAAAAAAGGGGACTTCAAAGATATTGATGCTTCAGATTTGTGCAGTGAATTGTGAGCCATTGCAGGATGAATTCCAGAATGTGCATTACAAGATGTCATAACTTTGCATTTGAAACCGAGATGAGATAGTACCTCCAACACATTTATTGCCCTCAGTAACCTCCTCCCTTTCTCTGTGGCCAGTGGTGAGTGAAGCAATCTGAAGTTGATAAGAACATGCATTCATTCCTCTATGAAACAAGAAATTGCACAAAACAATGACTTGAAGGAGTGTGTTTCCACGTTTTCTAAACTGAAAGTACAGGCAGTTAAATTCTGAATATTAATCAACATTTTCTGGGAAAATACATCAAACACTACAGTATCACGAGAACCATATTATATTGCAGATTAATTCATCTGCATTGTTCCAACATCCTGACTTGAGTCAAATGCACCATTTGGTTATAGCTTTATAATGTATTCTTTCTTCTTTCAAAATAAATTTGGAATTTATAAATACAGACTATGAATATTTATTCACACTAAAATGATGCAGATTGTATGAGCTATAATAATCATTACTTCAAATGCAACATGTGTGAGATAAGGAATGGGTGGACTCACAGGTTAATTTAAATGTCATTGGCTGAAGAGCTCTGTGCTTTCGGGTCAATCTTGAAAGGGAGAGAGCAAGGTTCCTCATAAGAGTTGAGGCTTTGTTAGGTTCAGCTGTTCAGAGGCAGGCTCCTGGCTGGAAGTCATAATCGTATGATGTGTATTGAGGTTTCCTGTGTGTTGCAGGGTGGAGTGCACCCATCACAGCGGCCCTGGGAATAATGGGACATGTTTAGCCCTGCATTTCTTAGGTTACTGATGAGAGCTAAACTAGGAATATGCCATTATTGCCTAGTTCATTTGTTGCTGGCAGCGGGAGTAGCCCTGCAGAAATTGGCCACATTGGAATGGAGACTGTTCCACAAAAGAAACGGTCGGACAGCAGAGGGACGGGACTTGAGGCTGGGATCGCTGGAGTGAGGGCTGAGGACAGGCCACAGCACAGATACAGGTAACTAAAACTGACCCCTGTGAGCTGTTAAACATTTCGTTTTAGTGGACAGTTTATAGACTGATGTCAAGGGTAGTCACTCTCACCTTATGGGTATTGAATGCCATATCTTTAAATGCATAATACTGTTATTTTCATGCAGCATCATGCATTGAGAATGATACAACCGGTTAAAAATTCCCATAACCTAAAAGTTCTGTATGCATTTTCAATTTCAAGGCAACTACTTGGAAACTAGGCGTTCTTTTCAATCTAAGAGAGAGAGATAATGGGAACTGCAGATGCTGGAGAATTCCAAGATAATAAAATGAGAGGCTGGATGAACACAGCAGGCCAAGCAGCATCTCAGGAGCACAAAAGCTGACGTTTCGGGCCTAGACCCTTCATCAGAGAGGGGGATGGGGAGAGGGAGCTGGAATAAATAGGGAGAGAGGGGGAGGCGGACCGAAGATGGAGAGTAAAGAAGATAGGTGGAGAGAGTATAAGTGGGGAGGTAGGGAGGGGATAGGTCAGTCCAGGGAAGACGGACAGGTCAAGGAGGTGGGATGAGGTTAGTAGGTAGCTGGGGGTGCGGCTTGGGGTGGGAGGAAGGGATGGGTGAGAGGAAGAACCGGTTAGGGAGGCAGAGACAGGTTGGACTGGTTTTGGGATGCAGTGGGTGGAGGGGAAGAGCTGGGCTGGTTGTGTGGTGCAGTGGGGGGAGGGGACGAACTGGGCTGGTTTAGGGATGCAGTTGGGGAAGGGGAGATTTTGAAACTGGTGAAGTCCACATTGATACCATCAGGCTGCAGGGTTCCCAGGCGGAATATGAGTTGCTGTTCCTGCAACCTTCGGGTGGCATCATTGTGGCAGTGCAGGAGGCCCACGATGGACATGTCATCTAGAGAATGGGAGGGGGAGTGGAAATGGTTTGCGACTGGGAGGTGCAGTTGTTTGTTGCGAACTGAGCGGAGGTGTTCTGCAAAGCGGTCTCCAAGCCTCCGCTTTGTTTCCCCAATGTAGAGGTGTTAAGCACACATCTACTCAACTTACACATATGTATTAATACTGCAGCAAAGCAAATGATCTGACTGCTTTAGGACAATACTACTGCCTTCACGTTGCAATGTCAGTCTGCAGTATTGCAGGCTTTGGTTCTCTGCATGTGCACTGTTCCTGAGGTTGCTGGCTCCTTGCCTCTAAAGGAGGCTTTTCAATTCTGTAAATTACATTTGTACATAGGGGGCCATCAAACCCAGCTGCAAGATCACTCACTTCATATTCTCATTCTAGACTGCTGTCTTTTCTCTTCCTGATTCTAAAGTTATCTGATCAATTACATCATCATTACTTACATAAATCTCATTATGTCACATCTGCCAGAGACATATGACAGTCACTTATGGTTATGGGAAACAAATACAGTCCACAATTACAGGAGGACACACGGACGGCCATCTCTCTAAAGAACCCTTAGCCATAAGCCTCGCTACAATACAAGCCGGCCATTATCTGCAGGGCCTTCTGCTCCTCAGCAATCATAAAATGATGTGGGATGAAAGCATGTCCAGCTCTTTGGCAGCCTTTCTGACTATTCAGAAACCTTTGGGTTCTCCTTCTCCATCCAACGTTGAAGATACCTTGTAATCTGAGATGGACATGGCGGATGTTGCTGCCTCGAAGCCTTTGCTACCTAAGGAAGAAAATGAATGTCTTTTGGACACAAGAGATGAACTTCTGTGCATTACACGCTGTCTGCATCAGAGGCAGAGTTGGAAGAATCTGACCTGATGCTAAAATGCCCCGGGAGGTGCTACAAAAAAAAGATACAACCCATGTCCTCAGACTCAAAGGGGGAGGGATGTAGTGATTGTAAGAGGTCAGCAAGGTGGGCCTCATAGAATATGAGTTCCCTGATTGGGGCTGTTAACCTGTTCTAATCAGGGAGCCCTGGCTGGCAGATATAACCAGGAATGTCAAAGATCCTGTTCACTATGAGAGCTGGCTCTGAGCGATCTATATCAGTGTCAAGGCCTCTCCACATGCAAATAAAGGGTAACTTGGTGGAGGGTTATTGCAGGTGCAGCTCCAATGACACTGAAGAAGCTTGACTCTATCCAGGACAAAACAGCCCGCTTGATTGGCATTGCATCTCCCTTTGCCACCATTGCTCAGTAGCAGCAGTGTGGCTATCTACAAGATGCACTGCAGAAATTCTCAAAACATCCTTAGACAGCAGCTTCCAAGCCCATGGCCACTTCCACCTAGAAGGACAGGGGCAGCAGATATATGGGGACACCACCACCTTCAAGTTCCCCTCCAAACCACTCACTATTCTGACTTGATTTAAATCACTGTTCCTTCACTGTTGCTAAGTCAATATCCTGGTATTTCCCCGTAAGGGCGTTGTGGGTCTACCTATCACATTTGGACTGAAGCGGTTCGAGATGGCATTTCACCAACCACCTTCTCAAGGGCCACTGGGGACAGGCAACAAATTTTGGCTTAGCCACTGATACTCATGTCCCACAAGTGAATAAAAATCAGTTCCTTCTAGCACACCACCAGTTGACAGTGAGAGCAGTCCAGGCTGATAGCTGAGAGAGTTGAAAGTTAATTACCCTGAGTTTTTAAGAGAAGCACCTGTATCCCAGGCCTAGGCCAACTCAGTACCTACCATGAAAGCATGATTCGCCAGTTTAGGAATAGCAGCCATTTTACGTTTTGATTTGTGTGAGAGAGTCTGTGAGCAATCATTTTTTACAAACATGTCTGGCATTGTCATGACAAGAGGAATAAAGATGTTGTGGGAAGGTGGGAAAGGTGCCCACTGTCTTACTGCTATCCCACCATGTTGCCAGTCTCAGGGAGGCACAGCTCCTCACACCCAGAAGCCAAATGATTAACCTCATGGCAGACTGCTTGGAGGAGGGCTGTTACCTTTTGGGCACTCTTGGTCCATCAGAAGGTGCTCTCCATTCTACCTCTGGTTCCCTGCATGCCTAATTTGGCTCCTGTGCCCCCAGGCCAGACCCACGTATCTGTCTATCACCGTGCCCTCCTCCTCTTGGTGCTCTTCAGTCACTGCTACTGGCCAACGAGGCTGCCCTGGTGATTGCCTGGCAGCTTTTGGAGGCTGGTAACGTTAACTGTTAGGGGCGGTTGTCCAACCACCAGCCGAAGCTAAAATCCAGATGTGTGTTACCTCTGTTTGTGCAGGTCTCTCTTCCAAATAGGGCCATAGTTTGTCACAAGAGCGCATTGCAGTCAGATGTGCAACACTTGAAAATTGAATGGAATTAGTCAGCCTCAGCCATTTCTTTGAAAACGAATTCTGTAGCACAGCTTTAAATGTGACTGGGAGTGATGTAAAATCCGCTGGCCCCAAAGAAATCCCAATTCAATCTTTGAGTTCTCCCAGTGAATCAGACACTAATGCACTTGGAGCACCATCAAAATATTTAAATGAATTGGCCTGATGTCCTCAGCTGCTTGCCCGTTCCGCCAGGTCTGTATTATTATTCCAACTGATTGGGGTAAAAATGAATCAACCGAAGACACCGACCATATTATTAATTGCAGAGGTAAGATTCCAGGAAACTCTAAAATTGTTTCCAAATATTGAGACAATTCCCTTCATCAATTTGGAGTGGGTGCATAATTCTCACTGATGGACCTGCTTTCAAAGGATGCAAGTGAGTACAATTGTATTGAGGGCTGTGTATCAGCAGATAACAGGAGTGCTCTTTCATCTCAGAAAGAGAAGACCACTGAGTCCACTCACCTACCTGGTATTTAATGGAGTGGGCCTCCTCCAAAGCAGGTGAGTGAGTCACTCCCCCAGCCCCACCACCTCACAGATACCTCCATAAGTACCATCCATAGATGCAATGCATTTAACCATTATTTATTCTTATATGTGGTTACAGTTACATCGAAGATCACAAGTGTAAACGCAGACTCATCTTTATTTGGGTTATGCACTTTATTTTCCAGATTTCAATTTGACGTAAAAATTAGAATTCAGTAACCTATTACACCCACCATACAAAATTTTGCAAAGTGAAACCCAGGTTGTTTGAATTAATTTTGTCGTATTACATGACTTAATAATCATCATTTCTTCTTTTTTATACAACATGAAAAATATAGTATTCCAATAAAACTGAAGAAGAAAATATGTGGCTGGTTTTCCTAGCTCGCTCTGCGCTGCCTTGCTTGTTAGTAGCAGGACCTTTGACACATAGCTGATCTTGGTATTCCAAAACATTAACATGGCTTGCAGTTTTAGCCGTAGAGTTAACCCATAACAGTGCTCAGCATGGGTGATTGAATACAGATTGGTCAAACAGTAGCTTCACAGAGGCAGATGTGAACTGACCCTCCTTTCTGCTTGCTGCTATGTAACAGTAGCCCTTGCGCTGACTTCCTTTTCACCCCACAGAGGATTTTGACCCAGAGGTGAAGGAACATTGATATCTGTTTGAGTTGGAATGGAGTGTGAATTGGAAAGGACCTTGAAATGAACATGGCTTGTGGATTTGCTGACCTTGCGTTTCAATGGAGTGCAATTCATGGATTTAGAAGATGCTGAAAGGCTAATTGCTGCAGTGTATTTGTAGATAGTACATACTGCAGGCACAGACTTATTTTTCTGACATGACTGTCTTGGCATCTTTGTCTTGCAGTTTTTCCATTTAAGTATGCCTGACTCTTTTATACACAAAAGACATCAAAGATTTTTTCAACACACTTGTGTGTTCCCTTCTGAATAAACAGACAAACAAACAAATCTCTTATTGTATGGTTTCTGGGAAAAACAATTCACAATCAGCATATTAACAACCCTTCATCTATGTGCTAATAGTAACTTTGAGCAAATGTGAATGGTTTTAAAAATATAAAATAAGAAGTACTTTTTCCAAGCTCCACAGAAGATTTGATTAGATTCCCTACAGTGTGGAAACAGGCCCTTCGGCCCAACAAGTCCACACTGCCCCTTGAAGTATCCCACCCAGACCCATCCCCCTATAACCCACCTACCCCTGATCACTATGGGCAATTTTAGTGTGGCTAATTCACCTAACCTGCACATCTTTGGATTGTGGGAGGAAACTGGAGCACCCCGAGGAAACCCATGAAGACATGGGGAGAATGTGCAAACTCCACACAGACAGTCGCCTGAGGCTGGAATCGAACCCGGGTCCCTGGCGCTGTGAGGCTGCAGCGCTAGCCACTGAGCCACCGTGCCGCCTCCTGAAGCATTCCATTGACCAATGCATTGGAAACTTTTATTTATGGTATTGATGACCTGCTCCTTATACTCCCGGGCTTTCCATGTGCCTTGGTATTAATTTCTTTCTATTTACCAATGGGTTCTTGAACCTAAAAGAGTCCAATGAATAGCCATCAGTCACCCAGCATCGAACTCTCTAGGTCCTTAACATGAGATCATATCAATTCCAGTAAAGGAATCATGTTGGTTGTTTGGGCAGTAGGCATTATTTTACATTATTCTGTATAGACCAACTGCGCATTTGTAATATGATCTTTTTGCTGTTTGTGACATTTGTCTGTTTATTTGCACATGGAATCTGGGTGTCACTGGCTAAGCCAGCACTTATTGCCTGTCCCTACTGCATTGAGAACATCATGGTGAGATGCCACCTTGAGCTGCTGTAGATCCTGCATCTCTGCTTTCTCTGATGAAAAGTGTCATTACAAGGACTTACCCTCTTCGAGGTCCACACCTTGTTGGAGGGCTGCTGTATGGAGTATGGACACTGATGCAGATGGGAGCAGTTGTAGCATCTGTGTGGCTCTACCTCAGAGTCACACAAAGCAATAGCTGTCTCTGTAAGAGAAAAACCTTCCCTCTGAAGAAACTACACATGATGTTTGGTTGGGGAGGGGTGTGGGATGAATAGCTAAGGCAGCCGGAATGCAAGCACAGAAATGTACAAAGTGTAGTTGCAGATGAGCTGAATATAGAGGGATTGGGACTCTGTTCATGAATCTCCCAGGTCAGTCACTGAGCACCTTGATGGCTATGGGTTTACAATGGAATCAATTGATGGAAGTGAAACCCTCTGGCCTTGGATCCCAGATGAGGCCTCATCTGTTGAAAATCTTATGTACTGCTCAACTCTTGCTAATAGGTCATCAGTAAACTGTGAGATGTAATGACTTGGTGTTCAAGATGTCACAAAAGTTCACTTCTGATGCTTGAAAGATGGCAGAGTCTAGAAGAGCAAGGACACACTAACTTTGATTCATATTGACAGGGAATGTAGACAGTTCTGTGAGATGTAAGGACAAAGGCTGCAGTTCTCAGTGACCGTCTGCGTGGAGGGACACACTGTATGCAGCACTAACTCTCTGACTCAACCCAGTAGTTTCTTCTTTGGCAATAAATCCAATTCATTCCTGCCCCTCCCCCCGTCCACTGCCCTGCTCTACCTCTACTGTTGAGGATATTCATCCTCATTGCCACTCAACCCAATGGCCGAGAGCTGTAATAGATTAACAGTTGTTGCCCCATTTCCACATTTGCTGTAAGTTGCATTCACAATAACATTTGCTCCTGGAACTGTTCTGCCACCCGAATTAGGACTCAGAATTGCAAGGAGAGTCCCAATCTCTGCATTACCTCAGCATGCTGAAATGATCCACTTCACAATCTCCACATGCCCAATGGCTGAGTATACCCCACGGCTGTGCTCCCTTTCGTGTCACCACCTCCCAATTTAATGGTGCAGCCAAAACTGATCTTCAGCTTACTGCTACTGCTCTTGCCAATGGGCTAATTTTCAGCCTGTGTGCCCTCATCAAAATTCAAAACGAACCCTTAAAGAACAGACAATAAGTTTGTTAACAAAATTAATTGGTTAGCCCTTCCAAATCAACCTAGATTCCACCCCGCACCCCGCACCCCCCCCCCCCATCTCTGATTAATCCCAATGGCGACTGAAAACATTTTTTCATTGAAATAGTATGCTTTATTCAGAAAAAACTTTATGTGCATACACAAGGTACTAAAACAATTCTGTACAGTCTTTGCAAATAAGAAGAAAATGAACATTGGAATTTGACATTTCCTGCAGCTGCAAACAAAATCATTTCCTACTTATGCAGAATATTGTTTACATACATTTGAGGCAACAAGAGGGTCTGATAACTGAAGGTAGCCACATGTACATTGGCAGAAAGAACTTGGACGGTGGTCTTTCCCCATTGCACCTTGGCAGTGGTTGCTCCAAGCTTCAGTGCATCTCTCAGCACATAGTTCCGGACCTTAGAATGTGCCAGGCTGCAACACTCAGTCAAGGTCAACTCTTTGCAGTGGAAGACCAAAATGTTTCAGGCAGACCAAAGTGTTTTTCATTGAGTTTATGGTCCTCTAGACGTAGTTAATATTTGTCTTGGTGTGTGTCTTGGGGAACAGACCGTAGAGCACAGAGTCCTGCATCATGGAGCTGTTCAGGATGAATCTTGACAAAAACATTGCATCACTCTCCAGACCTTCTTTGCAAAGGCACATTCCAGAAGGAGATGTTTGACAGTGTCTACCAGCACCCCCTCACAGCTGCTTTGAGGGCAGCGTATGGTGGTGCAGAGTGTCTGGGCATACATGACAAATCTGATGAGTGGTGTCACCACAAACCAAGCTACATCTTGGCATTTGTTGGAAAAATCTGGCGACGAGGCGTTCTGCCAAATAGCTTTGATGATCCACTCAAGGAACTACACGATAGGATCAACCCTCTACTTTAACAATAACCTAAAACTAGTACACTGGTTGGCAGCACTAGTTTGAGAGCCCAACCCCACTGAGGTTCAAAATTCCTGCTCCAGATCTCAACTGAATTTCATTAGAACGTGGAACATAGAACAATTTGCACAGTGCAGGCTCTTCGGCCCATGTTGTTGTGCCGACCTATTATCCTACTCTAAGATCAAACTACCCTGCATACCCTACATTTTACTATCATCCATATGCCTGTCCATGAGTCATTTAAATGCCCCTTATGTATCATTCTGTCGTAAAGTGGAGGTTGTGAAGTACAGATTTGAAAGAAACTGGCTTATTCTTTCATTAACTCACGTATAATAAAAGTGAAACACAAAAGCATACAGTAGTGTGAAAAAATATCGATGTATGTTAGATACTTTAGGTTCTGCTTCATTGAATAAGTGATTTTGGCCAATCAGATGCAGCTGCAAAGAAAATTTGCATATCATATTTAGGTTTACTTTAATTGAGCTGTTCCTGTTAATTTTCTGCCGTCTCTCCATTAGTTTGCAAACACAATTTTCTGTGTACTTAGGTTTTTCCAATAATAATTTAAGAGTTAATACATTTCTATTTTTCATTGATTAATCCCACAGACTTATTTTTCCTTTCATACTATACTTTGTAAATTTCTGACTTTAAATATAAATTTATGAGTATCAAATAACCAACTGAATATCTCTGACTGCCGTCAATCTGAATGACTGAATGTCAGTGTGTCTCATTTCATGAATGCGTAATTAGAACAGTAACCTCAGCGGTATTCACATTTTCCAACTACTGTTGTTTTCAATTGTGTGATGAGTAATGTGATTCTTCTTCTTCATATTCTCTCGGGGATTAAGACTTATTGCGAAAATTTTCAAAAAGTTCTACATGCAGAACAGAGGGCAGCATTACTGTTTCTGAGCCAGTAGCCTCCAGATTCAAGTCCCACTGCAGGATGTGATGGCCAAGTAAGGTGATTTTATTCCACGGTGAAACAGATTTGAGTATCAGCCCAAGCCTTTCAAATGCACGCTCGTGACTGCTGGGAAATGTGAGAGAGTTCTTGGTCAGCTTTGTGACGGAGAGAAAGTTGCAGCCTTTACCGTCACCACAAGCAGCTCCAGACTGTAACATGCATGCAAAAAGTAAATGTTGCCACAGCATTTCTGATCAGATTCATGACCAGATTTATGCCATGTTAAAGGATCTTACATCTGCTTTCATTTCCTCGGTACAGAATCTCACGTCACGTCATAGAGTCATAGAACTGTACAGCACGAAACAGACCTTCTGTCCAACTCGTCCATGCCGACCAGATATCCTAAATTAATCCAGACCATTTGCCAGCATTTGGCCTATATCCCTCTAAACCCTTCCTATTCATATACCATCCCGATGCTGAGTAAATGTTGTAATTGTACTAGCCTCTGCCACTTCTTCTGGAAGCTCGTTTCATACACGCACCACTCACTGCATGAAAAAGTTGTCCTTTAGGCCTCTTTTTAGTCTTTTCCCTCTCACCTTAAAGGTATGCCTCTAGTTTTGAACTCCCCCATCCTGGCGAAAACTGAGTCATTGACCCTAGCCATGCCCCTCATGAAATTATAAACTTCTGTAAGATCATCCCTCAGCCTTTGATGCTCCAGTGAAAATGGTCCCAATCTATTCAGCCTGTCCCTATAGCTCAAACCCTCCAACCCTGGTAACATCCTTGTAAAACTTTTCTGAAAACTTTACGATGGCGGGGTCACCAGAATTGAATGCAGTTCCAAAAGTGGCTTAACCAATGTCCTTTACAACCACAACATGACCTCCCAACTCAATGCACTGACCAATAATGGCAGGCGTTTCAAACACCCTCTTCACTAGTCTGCTTACCTGCGACTCCACTTTGAAGAAACTATGAACCTGCATTCCAAGGCACCTTCATTTGGTAACGCTCCCCAGGACCTTACCATTTAGTGCATAAGCCCTGCCTATATTTGCCCCATCAAAATGTAGAACTTCACATTTATCTAGGTTAAATTCCATCTGCCACTCCTGGGCCCAGCGCCCCATGTGAACAAGGTCTCGCTGTACTCTGGCACTGACTCTTGTCCCATGGTTTGGGGTAAACTTTAGCTATGCTGGCGCTGCAGTAGTACAGAAGGGCACTGTTGTAGACACCACCTTTTGGGTGAGATGTTGAACCAAGGCTCTATCAAGTGGGTCAGGTAGATGTTGAAGAATCTTGACATTGTTTCAAACAAGAGAAGGAGTGATATCTTTGGTTTCCTGGACAACGTTTATCAACATCAATATTGAACTAAGTCACTAGAGAGAGAATTGGTCAGTGGTACGTTGGTGTTAGTGTGAGCTGTTTGCATGAAGATTGTTGCGTTTTAACAGTGACCAGACTGAAAGTACTTCATGAGCCATCAAACGCTTTGAGCAGAGTCTTATTGGGGATCTAAATGACATGACATGGTGGCAGAACCATGCGAGATGTCAGCAAGGTCTATCTTGATGTTGGGAACAATTTGCTGTATCTTTTTAACCAAGTTCTGGACAACACTGAAGTAACTTGCCAGGTAGCAGCGAGTAGCCTTTTATTGTTTGTTAACAACATAATTAGCTGCACATCTTGCCTCATTAAGTTCAGACTTCACTCCAAGAATTCATGACATAGAACGATTACCTGGTTATTTCAACTCACTGTTGGCTGCAAAGAGCTTACATATTGGTCACTGTGCGGCTGCATCTCAGCGCATGATTGATGGGCATCAGCACCATGCACGTGCCCAGTCAACAAATACCACCCTTTGAAATTTGCCAACTTCTTAATGATCCACTTGTAGGATGCTAATAAAATTCAGACCCTGCCAGCCATTAGCATCACACAGCTGTACAAGGCAGACTTTGCTCATTGTAACAGGCATTGACAGTAGTTTGGACCAGGCTGCATTTCAGGGCTGCACACTTTCTCTGTCAGCGCACACTCACTTTGTGTCTCCTTGCATGCCCACACCTTCCCTGCATTGCCTTGTCTTTACCTTGCCTCTTTGCACAGTCGCTAAGCCAAAGAACCTGTCTTGCTGGTCAGCCGTCCTCAATCCAAGGGGCACACAGCTTGTGGTACAACATGTCGCTAAGCCAATCTGACATGTCCACCACGTGCCAGCAGCTTATGTGGCAAGCACATTGCGTGTGCAGCAAGCAGCCAGCCAAATCTCAAAGTCTTTGGTTAACAGTCATCATGCAAGTTGAGGGAGTCACCTGTCAGCCTGGGGGCTCCGGCGTGGTAACTCCAGTACAAACACCTTTACCCCACCTGAGCCCAGTGGGGAGTAGGCAGCATGAAGGTGGAAGGCCATACTACTTCTGGAGTGCCCTGAGAGCAATGTCTGAGGGACCTGTGTGTAGTTCCTTATCTGGCTGTGTGCCTCCTGGCATTGCCCTATCTCCATGTGATGACTGGTCACTTGAAGTGATCTAAAGGTCCTTCTTTCCTTGTGAACTTGTGTTTGGTCCTGAGGACCAGCATCACGGCCAATGAACTCCAGGTTCTGCATGCTATCCAGCAGACCCTGAGTGTGCAGGAGGAGATAATGGGAACTGCAGATGCTGGAGAATCCGAGATAACAAAGTGTGGAGCTGGATGAACACAGTAGGCCAAGCAGCATCTTAGGAGCACAAAAGCTGACGTTTTGGGCCTGGACCCTTCATCAGAAAAGGGGGATGGGGAGAGGGTTCTGAAGTAAATTGGGAGAGAGGGGGAGGCGGATTGAAGATGGATAGAGGAGAAGATAGGTGGAGAGGAGATAGACAAGTTAAAGGGGTGGAGATGGAGCCTGCAGAGATGAGTGTAGGTGGGGAGGTAGGGAGGGGATAGGTCAGTCCGGGGAGGACGGACAGGTCAAGGGAGCGGGATGAGACTAGTAGGTAGGAAATGGAGGTGTGGCTTGAGGTGAGAGAAGAGGATAGATGAGAGGGAGAACAGGTTAGGGAGGCCTGGATGAGCTGGGCTGGTTGTGTGATGCAGTGAGGGGAGAGGAGATTTTGAAGCTTGTGAAATCCACATTGATACCATTGGGCTTCAGGATTCCCAAGCGGAATACGAGTTGCTACTCCTGCAACCTTCGGGTGGCTTCGTTGTGGCACTGCAGGAGGCCCAGGAAGGACATGTTGTCTAAGGAATGGGAGGGGGAGTTGAAATGGTTCGCAACTGGGAGGTGCTACAACAAGCCGCACCCCCATTTCATACCTACTAACCTCATCCTGCCGCCTTGACCTGTCCGCCCTTCTTGGACTGACCTATCCCCTCCCTACCTCCCCACCTACATTCACCTCTACAGGCTCCATCCCTGCCCCTTTAATTGTCTGTCTCCTTTCCACCTATCTTCTCCTCTAGCCATCTTCGATCCGCCTCCCCCTCTCTCCCTATTTATTTCAGAACCCTCTCCCCATCCCCCTTTTCTGATGAAGGGTCCAGGCCTGAAACATCAGCTTTTGTGCTCCTAAGATGCTGCTTGGCCTGCTGTGTTCATCCAGCTCCACACTTTGTTATCTCGGGTGCAGGAGGACCTGGCTTTCCATGGTAGCCACCAATTTGCTTCAACCAGCTGTGTTCCCATAACACAGCCTTGGTTGTGGTACTTTTCTTCTCTGGAGCTGAAGAAGTCCTTTCAGGAGGTATGGGCATTTAGTGCCAAGACAGTGGCTATGGCACTGGCACCTATAAGACACAAAAATGAAGGCATCATGCCCAGGATTAGGAGTGGTGTGTGATGAATGATGCTGACAGTGGGGTTACTGTGAGAGTTGGAATGGAATGAAGAGTGGTACTTGGTCGTGGATGTCTTGGCCTCTCTGTAGCAGGTGCGGAACCTAATGTTGGGCACCCCTCCACTCATTCTCTCTGTGTCATGTCGTAGTTATTTTGTCCTGCAGTGAAAGGAAAGGAGGGTTTGAGTAGATTGAAAGTGTGTGGCACAGCTGTTACTACTGGTGCAAGGAGCAGAAAATTGGTGAGGTGACTTGAGTGAGTGAGCAGGCAGTGTAAAGTCCATACAGAGTTAATAGTCTGAGAGCTTGGGAAGTGTGAATGACAGAAGATGTTTCATGTAATGGCGAGAGTGGTAGAGCATGAGCCTTGGTGGCAGCTGAGTGCAGTAGCAGAGATAAAGTGAGTGTGAGGTAGCAGAGAGTAGAGGAAGAAGGAATGTTCATTCTACTTGCTGCATCCTGGAAGACCAGAGAAAGCCCATCGGCTTTTCTGCACAGCTAGCTGCTCCTCTATACTGTCGAGGCAGCACTGACCTGGATGGTGAACTTGGATAGAGCTGAGAGGGTCTAGGGACATAGCGTCCTTTGCTACTTCTAAGGAATGATGTGGAGGTGGACAAGGTCAGAGGTCACACAACACCAGGTCACAGTCCAACAGGTTTGTTTGAAATTACAAGCTTTCGAAGCGTTGCCCCTTCATCAGGTGGTAAGGGGCTATGCTCTGAAAGCTTGTGATCATCAACCTAATTCTAACTCTAGGAGGGAGTGAGAATTGAGCACAAGGGGTGCCACGGGGCAGAGTGGGTAGTTAATCATATGAGTCTGATAAGAGAAAACTCGCACAGCCTTGCAGGGAGAAATCCTCCATCATACTCAACAAAATTGACACTTACAAAATACATAGGGTTCGGTCCTTTAGAATGATGGAGGTCAGGAAGAGTGCTATCTAAATCCTACGTAAAATGTCTCTTTTTATTTTGCATTAATTGCCTATGCTGATTATATAAAATTATTATAATTACACTTTCCCACCAAGGGTTTTTCTCTCTCCCATCTGCAATAACGCTACTTTCTGGTTTTCAAATTGCTGTAAATTATGCTTAAAAATTAAGTAAAAGAATTACTTGAAATTAAGGTAGAATTTATAATATTTAAACTGGTGCCCAATCATGTACATTCCTGAGTCCGGGGGACCATTGTCAATGGTTGATAAAGCCATTTGGTTCACCAATGTCTTTAAGGGAAGGAAATTGCCATCCTTACCTGCCTGGCCGACGTGTGGCTCCAGGCCCACAGCAATGTGATTCACTGTTAACTCCCCTCTGGTGATTAGGGAAAGGCTATAACTGCTGATCGAGCTCGTGACACCCTTATCCGAAGAATAAGTGAAAATAAGAAAGACTTAACATTTGGAGTCTAATATGACTCTATATAGTTCTGAAGAAGTCATATTGGACATGAAATGTTAACTTTATTTCTCTCTTCATAGATGCTGCCAGACTTCCTGAGTTTTTCAAGCACTTCCTGTTTCTTTTCCTAGTAATCCTTCATTAATTAACCCCAGTTCATCTGAACAAATATATTTGGCCCCGAGACTCTCCTTTTGTAATGTCCCTGAATTGATTAATTCCTGCAAGTCTGTCTTCATCTCTAGGCATGGAATGCTTATCTGTGCTTTGTTTATCACCCCACAGCTAATGTACTTTTGACCAAAAACCTGTTTGCCATTTTATCATTTCCATAATAGTCAATTATAGACTTACCAAATCACAGTATGTTAAGTGATCAGGGTGGAAACAGGAACTCAGACCTTTACACCTCATTAAACTATGCTTCACATAGTTACTGTCTTCTAATCAGGTATGGGTTACAGCTTACACTGCTCGGTGTCAACTAGAATAAAATCCCTGTTAAACAACAAAAAATACCTGGAGGTTATATTGAAGCTAACTGACATTGACTCTGTGCTGTTGACATTGTGATTTGCAATGGTGTAGTCTCTTCAGATGAAAGAAGACTGGGGGCCCTCAGAAAGATAGACATGGACTGATGTCCATACTGCCAATGACAGAATTCAGACTCCAGTTCCTGAACTCTTTGTTTAGGACATGTAGAATTTCTGTTGTGTAAGTTATGTTATTTTTAATGTAGAACTTATTATTTCAGTAATTTGAAAATGTTCTGAGAATTCTATAATTGAGATTTTAGCAAGTGTTATTTAGGTAACATTAGTTACAGATTTGATCAAAGCAATAGTGTGATCTTTGCAAACTCTCAAAAGTTATTGAAAGCAAATTGCATTAGTACCAACACACAGGCTATTGGTTGTGGAGACTGAATTAACCTTATTATAAAACTAGCAATAGTATGAGGTGCTAACAGGCAGAGAGCAGTCAGAAGTAATGCATCGCATTAATTTTCTTCACAAATTAACTTTATCGCTGCTTGTGTCAAAAGATGTATAAGACATAATTCTTTAAATTCAGGATTTAATAATTTCACAGTAAAATAAAACTTAATAATTGGAAAGCTGAAAGTGGAAATAATTATATTTTAAAAATATGCAATGGAAAATACATCACTGAATTTCTCATTAAATTGTTATTTGCAGAAAGCAGCTGCTGAATTTAGCAGACATTGCGTCAAAAGAATATTTTCTTCTTTTAAGAAAATATAGAAGTTGCCAATATGTTTATTTTATGGATTATGCGATGTTTAAGAGTGATACGAGGAATCTTTGAGCTGACATGGAGAACTGAAGGGGCCCTGGCTAGTCTTTACTCATAAGTCAATAGTAGATATTTTGTTACTTAAATTTGAGGTGTAGGCTTTAAGTGCAAGAATGGTACATGGAAAAGCAATGTTCACAGAAAAGCATTTAAGTCATGACGTTTGGATGGCTAAAGGAACAAAGGGATTCAGCAGACCAGGGCCATTAATGTTTGCTTATAGGGCAACAGGCAATCAAAATAGGCTAATTGTACGCTGCAGTTGATAACAAGAATAAAGAAATAGAAAATCAAGCTCTTGTGAACAGACTCTTGCTCAGATCTAGTTTAGAATATAGTATGAGTGCAGTTTTTAAAAATAAACATTCCTGATGGAGAGCTGTGTGGGACTGTAAGTGCTTTGTCCATTCATTTTAATGATGGAACACATAATGGAGCACAGGCACACAGGCTTCAGTGTGACCAGGATTGGCTGGGATGGACTATGAGGAAACAATGGAAAAAGGATAGAAGGATTAAAGGACTGATGGAGTTTGCAGCATATGTGGGCTGTATTTCCATGAACTTTGATAAATACATGCATTAATTTTCAATTGTTTTGCACTGTATATTGGAGAAAATTGCAATTTCAAATGGAAAACTAAATATAACAAAGCTTTTAATAGTGACCCCTGAAGTTGGGTGTTCCTGTCATACCGCTTCCATTAGCATCTGCAGCATCTCAGTGTTGTGGCCAATTGGCTCATCAACTCAACCTACTCATCCTTCTGGTTGATGCTATCAGCCATAGCCAGGTTATAATGCAGCATCAGTCCATCCCAGCCAATCCTGGCCACACTGAAGCCTGTGTGCCTGTGCTCCATTATGTGTTCCATCATTAAAATGAATGGACAAAGCACTTACAGTCCCACACAGCTCTCCATCAGGAATGTTTATTTTTAAAAACTGCACTCATACTATATTCTAAACTAGATCTCTGAACAAGAGTCTGTTCACAAGAGCTTGATTTTCTATTTCTTTGTTCTTGTTATCAACTGCAGCGTACAATTAGCCTATTTTGATTGCCTGTTGCCCTATAAGCAAACATTAATGGCCCTGGTCTGCTGAAATTCCATTGGATGAGCTCTGATTGCTTACACGTGCACTTAAGAATCTACCAGCAATAAAGTGGTCAGGAAGATAAATAACATCTTTTTTCCTGAACATTTCTTCCTATGTTTGATGCTTCTGTCTCATTACACTACCCCTTCAGCTAAGAAGGAGTTCAGTTGAGTGAGTGTGGAGTTATAATGATCTTAGATATAAGTGTGGGAAACTGGGGAAAATCTCATGAAAGAACATGATGTTAATTCCACCAGCCTAAGAAGAAAATAATCAAAACTGGAGCTTTAACAAGACTGATTATTGCCTCATTGTGTATCGCAGGTGATGGGCAAGTGGACTTCGATGAATTCATGACGATACTCGGCCCTAAACTGTTGTCATCTGAGGTGCGGGAAGGTTTTCATGGCAGCACAATAGACTCCATATTTTGGCAGGTAAGATATTTATTTGCTTAGATACTTTGTGGTAGTATCTGCATTTTAAAAACTTTTGCAATGTCCCATAGCAACAATGTCTACTTGATACTTTAATGCGGAAGATGTACAATTGCATTGCCTATCCGATTAGTGTCTGATTTCAGTTGCAGAGTGCAGCAATGATTGATTTGCACCACATGAGGTACAGTGGTAAATTTGCATCAGAAAGTCTGCTGTTTTCTAAAAATGTACTCGTGATCTTTATATTTCAATAACTTCACTAACATGCCAACAGCTTTGTAAAAGTATAAATTATAGCTATTAATTTATGATACCACTGGAGTTAAAATGTAACCATTGGGCCATTAATGGTTGCACGCATTCATACTACTTGTTTAGTTTTGCAGGAAAAGATCTTATCTGTGCATTCTTTGTCCTAAAACATAGATATAGCTATGATGAAAAATCTCAAATCTATGTGAGTCAAGGAAACAAATTTGAATTTGGCAATATGCAAGGGAGAAGATCTTGATTATCCAAAGAAATTTACAATAATATAAGAGTTTTCAGCACATATTTATAGTTCTTGATTTCATGCAGACCCTTGTTATTTCAAACTTCAGTCTTGGGTCTGCTAGCTTCCAAGGTGACTCAACTATCTAGAAAGTGCCCTTAGTTTTCCTTATCTCTTTGTTCTGTACAGCATTGAATAATGTACTTCCACAGGCTGTTACAACTGCTGAACTAACGTTTCCCAAACCACCCTTGGTCAGGTGTCTCATCATGTTAAGAGGAGACAAAGTGTAACTACAGCCTTTATATCAAGTCTATCAAGCATTTAAATTTTAACTCCCCTAATATTAACCCCCATGTTCCTACTTTGGATGTAAACATTACACCTACAGTTTCAGTATGAATATTATGAAGAGAATATTTTCACCTTGGTTATATACATACTATAGATACCCGTTGAATAAAGATGTGCAGAGAGAATGAGAATTTTGTCATCACTTCATTTTGGTTTAATAATGTTTTATAAATTTGAAATTCAAAGTAATAGGTCATGTCTTACGAAAAATGCAATTGTATGATGGCTGGTTAGAATTTGCTAGTGTCGTTTATGGCAGTTTGAGATACTGTAATGATTTTTGTTCTGTAATTGCTGTAGACTGTTGGCACTGATGTTAAAAAGCACTTCACTGTTCTTGATTTCTGTTTCTTCTGCTACTCAGCTCAGCGGGAGTTGCATTCTTCACAGGGTTGACAAGCTTATAGAATTTGCTGGGGAAACATTATTTGTCATGAATGGTATTGCTGCGTTGAAATAATGGTTATGATTTTCATGTAGGAGTTAATTAATCTGTGAAGATGCTTTACTCTGATCCCCCTCATCCATAATGATAATGGCTGCAATTTAGTAATCTGAAAACTAACAAGCACAGACTTTGAGTCAGGAATGAGTGAATCGTAGGTACCAGGAATAACGCATGAGTGGCATAGAGAACAGCATCTAAGGGACTCCTGTTCAAGAGTGTGTCCAAACAGTGATGTCCTGAAATTTCTGGGACAGGAGAATGTGTTTCTGCAGAACAGTAACTGAGGGCTATGGGGTAATTTTGAAAGAGGTTTTGGATATAGCAGCTTTCTGCTCCTTAACAGCCTGAGTTGAAAACCAGACAGTTTTAAAATTGGGGCCATAAAATGCTGTGCACCATCTACTGTAGGAACTATATACAAAGTGAGCCATTGTACTATAATCCAAGTTAAATGAGGTTACTATAGCAAAGAACCAGTGTCCCTCAGTTGCACTCTTGGTAGTGTTGGCTACCAAGTATATTTGGACCATGGCTGCTGTGGTTAGGGCTTTAGTGGGGAGTGAGGTGGCAGGGTGCAATTTATGAACTTTAAGGCCAGTTTCCCAATGACATTAATTATCTAGTGATTGACTACACTAAGGAGACCAGCAGAACAACCAATAAAGTACATCTTAGAAAAGGTTGAAGATTGTTATGGAGGCCACTGAGTTTGTTCACCTTGTGAAGCCGCAAAATTCTTCCTGCCTCAGTTAAGTTGATAATCAATAGAAAATAAATGTCAATGGAGATATAGAGTAGGCTGCTGACTCACTGTCACCTGTTTAATACTATCATACAAAATCAAGATCAGCCACTTTGATTCTAAGATTATCTGTTCCACATAGACAGTGGACTGACCAAGAATTTGAGCTATTCCTATCTTAGTGCAGAACAATCATTTTACTCCATCGCTACACCATCAGGAGGTCATGGTGATATTTTCACACAGCGAACTTCTTTTATGAGGCTTGTGGTTCTTCTCCAATAAAGGACCTATTAGGGATAATGGGAACTGCAGATGCTGGAGAATCCAAGATAATGAAATGTGAGGCTGGATGAACACAGCAGGCCCAGCAGCATCTCAGGAGCACAAAAGCCTACTTTTACAAGAAGATACCAAAAGAGTAGGACCTGAATGCAGCAGAATAAATTAGCACAGATATTTCAGTCCATGAAAATGTTTTGTTCTTTGATTCTCTTATTGACAGTTCAAGTTTCACTCTGTTTAACATTCTGGATTTATGGTTGTGGAATACTTGGGAACTAATGCATATTGTCAAAAAAATTGTAATTCACTAGTATGAGGTTGATATTGACCAACAATTGTGTCAAATGTGTGTTAGCAAATTGGCAGACTGTTTTCCCATGCTGCTGATTTTTACGTGCATTGACTTTCGATCCAGTTGTACCAGTTTTATGCCATTACCGTAGGTTAAAATCCACACCGAGGTGCGAAAGTCAATTTCTGTTGGGTAGTTTTTTTTGCAATTTTTGAATTGCAGCTTTGAATTTGTGGTTATGCGCACACGACTGACCTCGAAATAACCATTAAATGCTACTGGATGTGTGTGAATGATTGCGAGCTGTTTAGTGAACAGTCACTCCTCAAAGTGTGTCGTTTCCATGGACACAATGACATTTGTACATTTGCTATCATCAATTCAGCTGAGGAGGGCAGATAGTGTATTGTTTTAAGTCAAACATTAGTCACTATGTCTTGCTTCTAACAAGGAAAAATAATACTGCTGAAAATTGATTTCCCTGGTGAAGGTGCTGAGAACATCATTGAAAGTGTGTGACTAACTGCTGTAATTTCAGAATAAATTATTAAACTTCAACAGTTCAGAAAACAGAAATAATGCTGGACAAATAGATTTTTTTTTCCAGGAGTCATCATGTCCTTTAACAAATTAATTGAAATGAAAACTTTGCAATTGGTGTTATCTTAACACTGGCAAAATAACCCATTTAAAATAACACCAATTACCAGGAGGGCTGATAACCAGAGGGTACAAATTTAAGATAATTGGCAAAGAAAACTGGAGAGAAGATTTTTTGTAAATGCAGAAATGCTCATGGCCTGGAATGCGCAGCCCGAAAGTGTGGTGGAAGTAGATTCAGTAATAACTTGCAAAATGAAATGGGTTATTTGCTTGATAAGTATGTGAAGAATGTGGGAGTGAAACTAATCATATAGCACTTCCAAAGAACTGGTAGAGATTCAATGGACTGAATGGCTTCATCCTTCGCGGCCTTCTTCTATGATTTAGAAAATGATTTCCCAAGGTGCCATATATTTTGAGGTGCCTCACTGGCTTTGTATAATGGCACTGTTTCTGAGAATTAAGAGAGAGAGTAGCTTACAATTTGTTGTACATAACATGCCTGTGACTCAACTAGCAAATCCTGTTTCAGTCTTGCGCAGGTTTGTACAGAGAAAGTTCCCTTGGAATTGGAAGCTGTCAATATAAATCCAATCAAATCAATTCTGAGTAGAAATGGAAGCTTACAGAATGAACCAGGAGGACCTCAGTGGTTCAAGAAGGCAGCTAACCACCACCCTCTCAAGGGCAAGTAGGAATGGGCAAGAAATGCTGGCCAGCCAGCGACACCCACATCCCACAAATGAATAGCAAAAAAAAAGTGAAGGAACTGCGATATATTTCCAAATCGGGATAGTCAATGACTTGGAGGTGGTGGTGTTAACATGTATCTGCTACCCTTGTCCTTCTAGATGGAAGTGGTCTTGGGTTTGGAAGGTATTGTTTGAGGATCTGTGGTGTAATATCATGTAGATAGTGTACATAGCTGCCACTGAGTGTTTTTTGTGGAGTGAGTGAAAGTAGTGATAATCAAGTGCGCTGTTTTGTCATGGATCATGTCAAGCTTCTTGAGTGTTGTTGGAGCTGCACCCATCCAGGCATGTGAGGAGTGTTCCATCACACTCCTTGTAAATGGTGGATGGCTTTGAGATGACAGCAAGTGAGTTGCTTGCTGAAATATTCCTAACCTCTGACTTGCTCTTATAGCCACTGTATGTATGTGGTGAGTCCAGCTGAGTTTCTGGTCAATGTTAGCTCCAAGGATGTTGATAGTGGGGGTTAGTGATTGTGAAGGTCGATGGTTAGATTACCTCTTACTTGAGATAGTCGTTGCCTGGCATTTGTTGGTGTGAACATTACTTCCATTTGTTAGCCCAAGCCTGGCTGTTGTCCAGATCTAAGTTACATTTGAATATGGAGGAGTCATGAATAGCATTGAACATTGTGCAGTCATTGGCAAATATCCCACTTCTGACCTAATGATGGAGGGAAGGTCATTGATGAAACCCCTGAAGATGGTTGGGCCTAGGGCACTACCCCGAGGAACACCTGCTGAGATGTCCTAGAGCTGAGATGACTGGCTTCCAACAACCGCAGCCATCATCCCATGTGTCAGGTATGACTCCAATCATTGGAGAGTTTGCACCCTGGTACCCATTGATTTCAATTTTGCTAGGGCTCCTTGATGCCACACTCGGTTGAATGTAACCTTGATGCTAAAAGCTGTAACTCTCATCTCACCTCTGGAATTCAGCTCTTTTATCCATGTTTGAAACAAATCTATAATGAGGCCAGGATCTGTATGGACCTGATGGAACCTGACCTGGGTGTCACTGAGCAGATTATTGCTGAGCAGGAGCTACTTGATAGCACTGCTAATGACACCTTCCATCACTTTATGATGATCGAGAGGAGACTGATGGGGTGGTAACTGGCTGGGTTGGATTTGTGCTTCTGTTTTTTGGACAGGACATACATGAGCAATAGTTCACATTGTTAGGTAAAAACTGTAGTTGTAACCAAATTGGAAGAGCTTGTCTATGGGGGCAACAAGTTTTGGTGCACTTGTCTTCAGTACTATTGCCAGAATGTTGCCTATGCAGTATCCATTGTCTCCAACTACTTCTTGATATCACGTGGAGGGAATTGAATTGGCTGAAGACTAGTATCTGTTATGCTGGGGACCACTGGAGGAGGTTGACATGGATCATCCACTTGGCACCTCTGGCAGATGATAGCTGTGAATGCTTCAGCCTTATCTTTTGTAATGTTGTGTTGGGCTGTTCCATCATTGAGGATGAACTCATAAACTCCTGTCGCGAGTTGTTGAATTATACACTACCATTCAAGATTGGATGTTGTAGGAGTGCAGAGCTTAGATCTGATGCATTGTATGGGATTGCTTAGCTCTATCATTTGCTGCTTATGCAGTTGGCATGGAGGCAGTCCTATTTGGTAGCTTCACCAGGCTGATACCTCATTTTCAGGTATGTCTGGTACTGCTCTTGGCATGCCCTCCTGCACTCTCCATTGAACCAGGGTTAATTGCCTGGCTTGAGGGTAATGGTTGAGTGGGGGATATGCCGGGTCATGAAGTCACAAATTGTGCTGAAGTACAGTTCTGTTCCTGTTGATGGCCCACAGCGCTTCATGGATACGCAGTCTCGAGATCTGTTCAAGGCCTGTCTCGTTGAGTACTGAGATAGTCCCACAGAACACGATGGAGGCTATTTTCAACGTAAAGGCGGGACTTGATCTCCACAAGGACTGTGCAGTGATCACTCTGACTGATACTGTCATGGACAGATGCAACTGTACCTGGTGGATTGGTAAGGATGAGGTCAAATATGTTTTTTTCCCTTGTTGAACCACCTGTTGAAGACCCAAACTAGCAGCTATGTCCTTTAGGACTCGCCCAGAGATTTGACCCCATGAGACTGCGTAGAACAGTTAAGTTGTAAAACCAGTAAAGCTGTAAAGAAAAGATACATTTCAGCTGAGATAATGAAATGTGAGGCTGGATGAACACAGCAGGCCCAGCAGCATCTCAGGAGCACAAAAGCTGACGTTTCGGGCCTAGACCCTCCTGAGATGCTGCTGGGCCTGCTGTGTTCATCCAGCCTCACATTTCATTATCTTGGATTCTCCAGCATCTGCAGTTCCCATTATCACTGATACATTTCAGCTGCCCTGGTTGCCTCATCTTAGGGCTTATTTTCTGTAAGCCTGATGGAACTCCTTTTTGAGGCAGAAGAAAACATTTCTGTGGTTTGAGTGGGTGCACTAGTTTTAGCTGTGCGCCCGTGTGATAACACATATAAAATGGCCAGTGTTTGGAGATAAATCCAGTTGTGCATTTGGAGGGTGGTTGACCTTGAGAGTATTCACACCCAAAAGAGTCTAATGATGATCATTAATCCAATGTCGGTTGTCAGGAAAAACCCAAATCGTTCTTTAATGTCCTTTAGGCAAGGAAACTGCCGTCCTTACCTGGTCTGGCCTACATGTGACTCTAGACTTACAGCAATGTGTGATTGACTCTTAACTGCCCTCTGGGACATAAATGCTGGCCTAGCCAGCTATGCCCTTATCCCGTCAATGAATAAAAATAATAAACAAATTCACATTTCATTCTCCACAGCAGTGCATTGCTTTGAATGGTGTGCAGCTCTGATCTTACATGCATTTATGAATTTTTTTGAGCTTAAGACCTTCCTTCAGCTGGAGGTGCTTATGTTACAGTGCAGGGTGTGTAGTTCTGTTATGACAGGGAATGGATGAGCACATTTGATAATTAAACTAAAACATGAGCCCCAATCTGTCAGGACAAGACCAGGAGTTCCCCTCTAATAATTAAACCTGAAACAACCAGAGCAGCTCATTTTTCCCCTTATAATCTGTTGAAAGTGTGGTTAAAAGAAAGAAAATCCCTAACCTCCACTTTATAAGTAACAAAAAACAAATTATTTATATAAGCCAACAAGGAGCAAGTTAACAAAATTACTAACAAACCGATAATTCCCTCCTATTCTACTAACTATTCCCCAACTGGCTTAAATCCTACTGGAATGCTGTTTAAATAAAGACAAGTCCCACTAATATAAACCCAATGAATAATAAGCCATAAATTATAACCTAATATCTCCAAGTTCACACAGACTGCCTTCTGGAATATTCTGTTGTCTCCACCCTCTTCATAAGTGCCTTTCTTCCGTTAATTCGGCTGTCAAGGATGTTTTATCTTGATAGTTTCTTCAAAGAGGACTTTGAGTTAAAACACTGTGGTACCTTTGATTAATTAGATGGGCTTTCTCTGAGAGCTGAATGGTGCTAACTCTGGCAGGTGGAAGATGGCTGTCTCTTTCAGATGGCAGCTGGCTCTCCCTGATTTTTCAAATGCCCTCATCTTGTCTACCTGCAATGACAAATCAAATTCTTCCAGTGTAATTAGTTTCAGGTTGTCAATACCATCATATCTAAATTCAAATGGCTTTCTGTATCTAGGTGCTTTGTTTGAATTAATTGGCTGAATTCAAGCTTGTTGTTGTCACAACATCAAAACAAGGCTCCAGTTTTGCCAGCCACCATAAGGCTTTTCCCTGACACACTTGTTTCACTTTTTGAGGCTCTCTGTATTGGCAACTTCAGCTGCTGCTCACAGACATACATTTTTAAAAACATTTCTAAGTACAGACAAAGCACAAATCTCTTAAAGGAATCACATATTTTAGCTTGTCACCTTTCACTTCACAATTACACTACCCAACCTCATGACAGTACCTACATTATTTTTGCCAGCACTCGTGGTGCAACATGGTGTAACAATAATTGAGGAGAACTCCAGAAAGGAAGCATTCATCAAGATCCAATTGGGCGAACAAATTTTGTTTCTGTTTCTTGTTCCTTTACACCATGCCAGTTTATACTTATTCATAATGACAGCCTTTTATCACAAGTTACCTGTCAATCATAATAATCTGCAGGAAAAATGTAATAGATTACAGGGAACATAAACCGTTGTTGCAAATGGACAGCTGAGTGGCTATAAGTATAATGTAGAAGAATGTGAGAATACATTTTGAGAAGAAGAATACATTACGGGAATTACCTTAATTGCTGATTTTTTTCAATGCAATGCAGAACCGAAGATATCTGGGTTACAAAATATTCCATAGAATGACATAGAATGTAAAATATAATAACATATCATCTGACCCATGATACATACCAGTGTTTATTCATGTGCTAAACAACCCTCCTTAAATCTTTTACATTTGTCCAGTTACTTTTGAATAAAATTGTTTAGAAGGCAGAATAAATCTGTGTTTATATTGATGGACTTCAACATAAGTTAAGCGTTCATACTGAAAAATAGGTTTGGTTGGAATTTTCCCTTTAAAAGATGGGGGCAATGGTGTGAAATTTGGGAGATGTCAGGGGAAATCTTTCTTGATGCCGATATCTACAAGCCACGTTACTCCAAGCAAATCCCAGCTGTTGAGACAGGATTTTTGCTGAAGAAAGGCGAAAAGCCTGTTAATGGGATTTTCATTCATTATCATCTTCATTATTACCTAATCCTGCCTCCATAATATGCAGGTTCCCATCCTCCCACACAACAGTCAGAAACTTGACGTTGAGAATTCCCGACATGAAAATCACAGTGGGTACTGGCGACCCCAACTTGGACAACCAGCGCCAATATCTGTGGGCATGCTCCTTGCACCTTGGTCACAAGCACCCCACGTCTACGGGCACAGACATCTGTACTGTAATACTACACTTTGGAGTACACTGGTACCTTTTATTGGATGCTGCAGCAAGGACACCTGCTGTGTTGGCACAGTAGGTTTGCAGATGACGCTAAAATTGTGGAAAGTGAAAAATGTTACTCAGAATACAATGGGACCGTGACCAGATGGGCTTATGGGTCATTTAATTTAGTTTAATTTAGATACTTGTGAGGTGCTACATTTTAGTGAGGCAAATCAGGGCAGAACGTACATGCACTTAATGGTAAGGTCCTAGGGAATGTTGCTGAATGAAGAGAGCTTGGAGTGCACGTTCATAGTTCCTTGAAAGTAGAGTTGCTGGTAGATAGGATAGTGAAGAAAGCACTAGATGTGCTAGCTTTTATTAGTCAGTGGATTAAGTACAGGAATTGGGAAGGCATGTTGCAACTGTACAGGACATTGGTTTGGGCACTTTTAGAATACTGCATTCAGTTCAGGCCTCCCTGCTGTAGGAAAGATATTGTGACACTTGAAAGGATTCAGAAAAGATTTGCAAGGAAGTTGCCAGTGTTGGAGGGTTTGAGCTATAGGGAGAGGCTGAATAGGCTGGGGGTATTTTCCCTGAGGTATCAGGGGCTCAGGAGTGACTTTATAGAGGTTTGTAACATCATGAGTGGCATGGATAGGGTGAATAGGCAAGGTCTTTTTCCTGTGGTTGGCGGACCCCAAAACAAGAGGGCATAGGCTTAATGTGAGAGGGGAAAGAATTAAGAGGGACCTAAGGGGCAATTTTTTCATGCAAAGAGTGGTGCATGTATGGAACGAGCTGCTGGAGGAAGTGGTGGATGCTGGTATGATTTCAATGTTTGAAAGGCAGCTGGATGGGTATATGATTGGCAAGCTTTTAGAGGGAAATAGGTTAAATGCTGGCAAATAGGCCTAGATTTATATAGGACATCTGGTTGGCATGGACAAGTTGGACCGAAGGGTCTGTTTCTGTGCTGTATATCTCAATGACTCTATAAGGTACCAATTGGAACAGGGTGCAACTCAGTGCTGCTTGCTAGCTGGATGCTCAGTGTCCCTGCTTTGCTTTGTGTTTTAGTGCTTTGTCACCTCAGTCACACCTTAAAGACTCACAGTACCTTTTCCCTGCCTCACAGTTTAGAGCAGACATACAGACAGGCAGTTTGTCACAGTTGTCAGCACTCATCAGACAAGGCCATGGGCATCTTGCTGAATGGTACAGTCATCCTTCAGCTGCACACACAGCAAACACATTGCAGGCACAGCAACCAAGTGACCATGTCTCAAAGTCTAATGGGGAGGATGGTAGTTTGCCATCAAACCCAGGGAGACAGTCTTCAGGCAGGGGATCCCAGCCAAATAAGTCAAGGGAAGTCTCCAATATCCAGCAGGAGGTTTGGGCAAGAGTGAGGCAGGCGGGTTCAGGAGATCCGTACTTTTACGCTCCAGGGAATGGGCCACGGTCAGTTCACTAGGTCGAGTGTGACCATTTGCCTTGGGAGTCTCAGGAACATAGTCAAGGAGCTCTGAAAACATCAGTAAAGGATCTGGTCTCTCGTTGTTTGAGGCTGAGTTTACTCAAGGGAGTGGGCCACGATCAATCCTGTAGTTCCATTCACTGAATTTCAAGTGTGGTTATTAGGGATCACTGCTATCGGAGGGAGGCTACGGAACTTAATTCTGAGTACTGGAGTCAGAATGCTAGGATGCAGAGGAGTTGGCAAAATTGAAGGGAGGCAATTCAAATTATAGTGTTGGAGGGGAGTGGAGATGATTGATCATGGAAGGGAAAGGGATCTTACAGAGTAGATGTGGAGCATGGGGGAAGTTCACTGATGGTAAGCAACATGCTGGCTCCCATGTGAGGATAATTCACTGCTACAAGTGGCATGTTTATTTGGTATGCCTGGGACTGGGGGAGAGGGTGTAAAGTGGGCAGATGAAGGATTGGATGAACAGTTTGGGTGGGGACCTGGCTAAGTGAAAATTCTGTGGCTTTGATGGGGACGGTAACTAGGAAGATGTTTACATTTGGAGGTTTACCAAAACTGAGAGGATAGGCCTGTTCAAGCTACCTTCCATTGTACTGTAAATAACAAGTGTACGATGGAGATGAAAATGATGATGACCATTTTTGGAGTGTTTGGGGTTGGTGTTGTTTTCTATGAGAGAGGGGCTTTAAGTTCCAGGGCAATGTGAGGCCCTTCAAAGAGCAGCAACATCAAACAGACACCCACACACTTAAGCTGGAACTGACTTACGGGCACACTTTCCATGTGAACTGTCGGTATCAGCCAACTGTGTAAAGTCCAAACCCTTGCCCCAGTCACTCCTGACCATATCATGCAAGATAATAGCTGAATCCCTCTAATGGATTTCTTTGTTGACTTGGAAAGAAAAGAGTCTTGTTGCCAAGTAACAATCACCTTCCATTTATACATTGCCTGCACATGATGCTGGAGCTGTTCACCTCATCTTGGACCATCGAGCATTGTGAAGCAGTCAGGAGGAGTGGACTCTGTATCTTCAATGTTGTAGTAACAGCAAGGCAGGCACACACAGGATATGGTGAAAAGTAAATACATATTTACAAAAATGGAAGCTTATTTACATTGACATGTCACCTGAGCCATCAATGTGCCCTCAGAAGATCTTCCTTTCCCGTTAACTACATCTCAGTGTATTCCCATGGTCTGTAGCTGATGTGGGGGGGGCCTGCTGTATAGTGTAGACCATTGGCCTTGGAGGTTTGGTCAGGTGGTGCTAGTGGTGTTTTTGTTTCGAGGCCCGAAACATCAGCCTTCCTGCTTCTCTGATGCTGCTTGGCCTGCTGTGTTCATCCAGCTCTCCACCTTGTTATCTCACACACTGAGTGAGTCCTGCTCAGAGCTAGGTATACCCTCCTTGATTTGATTTTCACAGGGCTGAAGGTGGTAGCCAGGATGGAGGTTATAGAGTCATAGAATCATGCAGCAAGGAAACAGAACCTTCAGCCCCCAACTCATCCATGCTGTGGAAGGTCCAGCCACCTGACAGGTGTCTTTGGGCGGTCCTTCCACCTCTGCCGGGTGCCTACTGACTCCACCCTATCTGCTTGTTAGCAAGTGGCATCTGGAGTGTGGCCATGGTCCTTCATTCCCAAAGTCACCTTACTGTTGGTGCTGAGCACCAGTGATTAGGGCGATTGAGGACAGATCCTCACTCATATCCAGCATTCTCATGAACCTGGCTGTCATGGCAGCTGTCAACCTGCGCATGGAGGTATCTGGACAATCATTGAGGCAGCGGTATCCCAACCACGTTGCTACAGTTCAGTAGCCCCTTTGTGTTAGTTTGCTCGGTTTCCCTGACAACCCTGCTGGCTTCCCCTTGGCCTACTTCTGCATATGATAAGTCTCTACTTGCTGACACTGTGGCTCCTTCCCTGCCTGGGTCTGAGCAGGCTCAGATGGTTCTGTATTGCTCTGAGCACCAGTGACCTGGGCTGTTTCTCCCACGGCCAGGTACAGTGTGACAGCGACGTACTCACCAGGAGGTTCTCCTTGTCCTCATCTAGTTATCTTACTCCCGAGGTGTTAGTATTAGAGCCGGTGGAGGGTGCCAGAGGCTGCATTGCTGGTGCTCCCTTTGAGATTACCAAGCTCGCTTCCTCAGAGGTGGTGGAGGGGATGTCTTCAGGATAGGCTTCCTGTTGGCAGAGACCATGGACCTCCCACTGGTGTCTGCAGGAGACCAAAGAGAGAAACCATCATGGAAAAGATGTTGTAACAGTTTCACAATGGGCTCATGGTGAAGGTAGTGGGAGAGCAGCAGAATAAGCTCAAAGATTTCCCCATCTCCATAAGACTGGTCCTTGGTCTTTATCAGAAGCACCTCACCCTATGCCCCCCACCCCACCCTGCCCCACCCCAGCTTCTCCTTGTAGGGGTTGAAGAGATGAACATGTGGCACCTCCTCACCTGACCAGCCTCTTTCTACACAATAATGGGCCTTTTTTGTTTGTGATGAGATAAAGAGAGGGATTGAGTGAGGTGAAAGCGGGTGGCACAGCTGTCAGTGCTGGTGAAGGAAAGCTGGTGGGGTGGCCTGGTTCTGTGAGTAGACAGCACGGGTTAGAGGTTTGAGAGTGGGTGGGTGAGAGCGAGTGAAGGAAGATGTTCCACACAACAATGAGAATGATAGAACATGAGCCTTGTGGGATACAACAGCAGAGGCAAAGTGAGTGTGAGATGCCAGAGACCAGATGATGGCACGTACCCTGCAGGAGCAGAGAAGGCCATTCACCTACTTCCTGCATCATTGGGTGTTTTGCCAAACTGTGAGTGCCACACTGGCCTGTATTTGTGATCTCAGATCAGGCTGACATGGTTTGGTGTTGTGCCCTCTTCTACTCTCATCATGTTGGGCATGACCAGTGTTCCAGTACTTAATCAGGCTTGCATTGGCCTTTTAAGGATGGCATCAAGGTTGCTGATATATTCCGACATATTGTGGCAGTACGGGGCAAGTCAATCTGGCATTAATGAATGGAAAAATTGGCTTTTACAAGAAGAGAGGGGCACCATAAACTTGTGTTCAGTTGTTCATGAGAGAAGTTTGGGGCGATTGCATGAGAAAACTCAGATTGGTCACCAAGGGAAACCCTTCATGAAACTTGACACAAATGACACATAGCCAAAAGCTGGGAAGATTCAGCCTGTTGTGTCACATCTGAAATACTCTGTGCTGTTTCAAGCTTTTCACTACAGAAATGACATAAAAGCCATGGAAATTGCAACATGGAATTAGCAGGGTGGGAATATTCTGATGGACAGTGTAACGCTGCAACTAGTGATCAAGCACTTGAACTGCAAAAAATGAGGAAAGATTTGATAAAGAATTCAAAATGGCAGAAGACATATCAAGTAAATATGGAGGTGGAATTCTTTTATTGGTGGGTGTAACCATGAAAAGAAGCCATGGTTTCAGGATTAACTTATGATACATGGGGTCTGAATCTTGCCAGAAATTGGCTAAGTATCATTTTTGGCAAGTTTCACAGAAGCCCATAGTGAGTTTGCTCACATTATCTTCTCAAGTTTATTTTATTAACTATGCACCACATTCCAATGGCACCCAACAGGTCTTATTCAGCTACTCAGCACAGGTGGAAACACTGTCTACTGTCAGGAGTTCCCAGAAATCTTATTGTTAGCACCATCTTTAAAGCCTAGCTGTATACCTGGTCAAGCATTGGCAGTCTGTAGCTGCCCTGCACAGTTTTGTTTTCACCCTGGACATGTTGGGTACCTTGCGTTGCCCATAGGCACCTGGAGGGCTTGCTGGACAGGGCAGAGAGTGCAGTCACTATCGATGGAGCATTCTCTGAAATGTTAGTGACTGATGTAGGTCTGAAGGAACACATACTGAGCGAGAGTTGCCATGTTTCTGTCCTGATGTTTGTGTTGGGAATTGCCGCCATCTAGTTTCAATCCAGCATGTGGAGGCAGTGAAAACCTGCATATCAATGATGTGAGGTGAGATAATGAGAATTTATTCTTCTTGCAAGAGCCACCATTTAAGGACTGATGGGTAGGCTGCTGAATACTCACAACTAGGCACAGCATTCAATCTTACCAGAGCCACAAGAGAATAAATAAAAGCATTAATATTGTATTTTTAGGATGCTCTCCCCTATATGTTACACTCTCAAAGGATACAGAGCATTATTGTGCTAAAGGGGGACAGATTTGTAATGATGCCTTGATAAGGCACATCCTGAACCTGTTCTTTTGATACTTACAGCAATTACTTTCTCCTGTTCAGCTTTGCATATAATTTCTTATAAAGTGTAAATTCAGATTTTCTTTGCAATGGGAAAAGGTTACCTGCAAGAGCCATGAAACTCGATTCCAGATGAGATAATGGGAACTGCAGATGTTAGAGAATCCAAGATAACAAAATGTGAGGCTGGATGAACACAGCAGGCCAAGCAGCATCTCAGGAGCACAAAAGCTGACGTTTCGGGCCTAGACCCTTCATCAGAGAGGGGGATGGGGTGAGGGTTCTGGAATAAATAGGGAGAGAGGGGGAGGCGGACCGAAGATGGAGAGAAAAGAAGATAGGTGGAGAGAGTATAGGTGGGGAGGTAGGGAGGGGATAGGTCAGTCCAGGGAAGACGGACAGGTCAAGGAGGTGGGATGAGGTTAGTAGGTAGATGGGGGTGCGGCTTGGGGTGGGAGGAAGGGATGGGTGAGAGGAAGAACAGGTTAGGGAGGCAGAGACAGGTTGGACTGGTTTTGGGATGCAGTGGGTGGAGGGGAAGAGCTGGGCTGGTTGTGTGGTGCAGTGGGGGGAGGGGACGAACTGGGCTGGTTTAGGGATGCGGTGGGAGAAGGGGAGATTTTGAAACTGGTGAAGTCCATATTGATACCATCAGGCTGCAGGGTTCCCAGGCGGAATATGAGTTGCTGTTCCTGCAACCTTCGGGTGGCATCATTGTGGCACTGCAGGAGGCCCATGATGGACATGTCATCTAAAGAATGGGAGGGGGAGTGGAAATGGTTTGCGACTGGGAGGTGCAGTTGTTTGTTGCGGACTGAGCGGAGGTGTTCTGCAAAGCGGTCCCCAAGCATCTGCTCCCACGACAAGACATTCCACTCCTGCACATCCCAGATGTCCAAGTTCTTCAAGGACCGCAACTTTCCGCCCACTGTGATCGAGAACGCCCTTGACCGCGTCTCCCGTATTTTCCGCAACACATCCCTCACACCCCGCTCCCGCCACAACCGCCAAAAGAGGATCCCCCTCGTTCTCACACACCACCCCACCAACCTCCGGATACAACGCATCATCCTCCGACACTTCCGCCATCTACAATCCGACCCCACCACCCAAGACATTTTTCCATCCCCACCCCTGTCTGCTTTCTGGAGAGACCACTCTCTCCGTGACTCCTTTGTTCGCTCCACACTGCCCTCCAACCCCACCACACCCGGCACCTTCCCCTGCAACCGCAGGAAATGCTACACTTGTCCCCACACCTCCTCCCTCACCCCTATCCCAGGCCCCAAGATGACATTCCACATTAAGCAGAGATTCACCTGCACATCTGCCAATGTGGTATACTGCATCCACTGTACCCGGTGTGGCCTCCTCTACATTGAGGAAACCAAGCGGAGGCTTGGGGACCACTTTGCAGAACACCTCCGCTCAGTCCGCAACAAACAACTGCACCTCCCAGTCGCAAACCATTTCCACTCCCCCTCCCATTCTTTAGATGACATGTCCATCATGGGCCTCCTGCAGTGCCACAATGATGCCACCCGAAGGTTGCAGGAACAGCAACTCATATTCCGCCTGGGAACCCTGCAGCCTAATGGTATCAATGTGGACTTCACCAGTTTCAAAATCTCCCCTTCCCCCACCGCATCCCAAAACCAGCCCAGTTTGTCCCCTCCCCCCACTGCACCACACAACCAGCCCAGCTCTTCCCCTCCACCCACTGCATTCCAAAACCAGTCCAACCTGTCTCTGCCTCCCTAACCTGTTCTTCCTCTCACCCATCCCTTCCTCCCACCCCAAGCCGCACCCCCATCTACCTACTAACCTCATCCCACCTCCTTGACCTGTCCGTCTTCCCTGGACTGACCTATCCCCTTCCTACCTCCCCACCTATACTCTCTCCACCTATCTTCTTTTCTCTCCATCTTCGGTCCGCCTCCCCCTCTCTCCCTATTTATTCCAGAACCCTCACCCCATCCCCCTATCTGATGAAGGGTCAGCTTTTGTGCTCCTGAGATGCTGCTTGGCCTGCTGTGTTCATCCAGCCTCACATTTTGTTATCTTCGATTCCAGATGAACCTGATTAGCTGTGCACAGTCATATTTACATGTTATACTTCAGAGGAAGCTTTTAACTAAATGTATCTTCCCAACTCACTGGGATAGACGACTGGAAGTGAAACCCCACTACTTCAACAATCATAACGAAGGTGAGGATTTAATGGAACTGTTGAAAAGTTGAATTTACCTCTGACTGATTATTACCCAGATTGAAAGCAAACTGCACCAAGTCTTTTAAATCAAGCGTTTTAAACATACCAAGTTGGGTCCACAATCCTTTTGATTTTGAGAAGTCCCGCAATGTTACTTGCAAAACAATAATCAATACTTTGGCCCTTCATTGGACCTTGGATATTTCTTTCCCTGTGAGATTTTGTTTTCTTCCTTTGAGCAGCTCTGAGCCTTTTCCCTGCTCCTTCAACAGAGAGTTTGGGAAGGCAATTTTTCAGAGTAAGCCGCCAAAGAAAGAGGACAGAAAGGCTGAGGCTGCCAATTTCTTGAAGTCTCCTTGGTTCTCCTGTCAATCCCCTCACAGAATTTGTGTTGAATTGGAACCTGACCAATACATGGTTGTTGATATGCTGAGTTTTCCTGAATCCATAACAAATAGTGCCATTTGAAAAGTCAATCAAAAGACTGTGTCTTTGGGCAAAATTACCCCAAATACACCAAAGTAGTGCTGATTTTTCTGGACATATCATCCTTGAAGTGACATTGTTTACTATGCGCCAATTAGCTTTACTTGTTTTTTCCAAACTTGCAAATAAATTATTGTATTTTCTGTCTTTTTTTTTCAAAACAGCATTCATTTTTCTAGTTTTCAGTTTGCATTCCAAAAGAAAATTTGGCTTCCTACAGTATCCTACTCCTTCTGTTCCTCTAAGAAGGACCATCTTCTTGTGGATATAGGTGCATGCAGCTTCTCAGAGGCAGTGGACCTGAAAGTGCTGCACCAGGAGCCCACTGCCAGTCCAAGTCAGCAGCTTAGCATTTCAGGCTTTTAACACCTTTGGGTTTATTCCCCACTTGTAATGCATTAGCCGATCTCAGTCAATCTCTTATCACAATGGTGACAGTTGTTTGGTTAGGGAATGAAATAACAGTCAGGAGGAAAGAACTGATTGAGGCTTTAATCTCCACCACCTTTAACAGTATTCTCTGCCAGGGTTATGTCATCATATTGTTGTTGGCTAAGAACAGAGTCAACTTTGAGCATTTGCTAGTTGAAGCTGAAGCTTCTGGTGCCACTCGCTATCAAGTTCGCATAGTAGGCAGCAGCACACTGGGTTGTGTGAGATCCCGAGTAATGGGCAGTTTGCAGGAACTTCAATATCTTCTGGAAAAAGCTCCAAACATATGTAAATATGTAACATAGATTGTGTTTTATTGGGAATGATAATAACAATATAAGCCAGCAATACCACTTTTTCTCCCAGTGTCGCCACACTGGTTCATCTTTTGTACACAAGTCTCCTCCTCTGCTCTCCCACTGTGGAAAGATTTATTTTTGAACAGTCTATTACTGCAGTCTCTTGTGGTTAAACCCCTGACCTTCCCTATCCCTGTAACCACCTGTGGCCACTACAGACTCTCCATTCTGCTCAGTCCAGCCTATAATACAGTCCTACTTCCTTCATCCCATCATCAATAGCTGCATCTACAGTTAGTTAGACCTCACAGTCAAGAACCAATTCCCTAAATCTCTCTCTTTTTCTCCATTTCATCAGCTCCGTATTCATTGTTATACACCTTCTTGCATTTATTTCTTCCCTTTCTGGGGAATAATGGGGAAACACTGGAAGATTAACAGGCTGATTATCAACCTGCTGGAATCATGGAATGAGTATTCTTTCCATCCTGTTAGTTCTTCGAGTGGAAATTTGTGGCAACCAGCTCAGCAACAGCAATGAAATACACTGAGTCAAAACCTCCTATCCTCCATTATAAACTTCCTTGAAACTCAAGTCTTTGACAAGGCTTTTTATTAGATCCTAGCCACTTCTGCTTTATGTCTCTCCTTACTTTTGGTAAACAATGTATGTGCTTTCTTAACAAAGTCCACTTGTGCTTTACTTTGCTGTCCACGTATTCTTAGACCTCTGGTGCAGCAATCCAGCATGTTTTATCTCCTTTAAAAGGTCTACATAAATGCAAGCTATTGATGGTGTGGTACTTCAGTTGGGTCCAAACTGCATGAGGTATCATTGTACAACTGCAATGAATTTTAATGCGTCCTCCAGATATAAACTTGTGTTTTGCTGCAGTAGGTGTCAATTTCCAACTGATAAATGTGGACAAGTGCTCTCATATCTCAGCCACATAAGCCACCCTATGGGAAGAGAAGATTTGCCAGAACTGCTCCAGGGAGGAGAGATTTCAGATGATTGGGGAAATTGAGGTTTTCCTCCTTAAAACACTGAAAATCAAGGGCAGATTTTACAGAGGCATTCAAATTTGTTATGGGTAATAAGATGCTGAGTTAGGAGAAACTGTTTCCACTTAACAGCGGATAACTAGATTAGACAGATTTGAGATAATTGGCAAAAGATTTGCAGATGAATAGACAGAACATGTTTAATGCAGAAAATTATTATGATCTGCCATGGACTGCTTGAAAGAAGAGTCAGCAGTAAACTTTCACAAGTGAATTGGACAAATGATTGAAAGATGGACTTTGTGGGGCTTTTAGAAAGAAGCTGGGAGTGTGACTAATTGCAAACAATCTGAACAGGGATGAGGGGCCAAGTAACCTTTTTTAATGCTTTACAATTCTCAGGTCTTCATATTCATATTGGATAACATGGAATTTATTGGCTAGAAATGGACCATTTGGCCAAACTTCTCTGTGCTAATGTTCATGCTCCACACATGTTTCTTCATATCAAGTTTCATCTGCCCTTATTAGTATTTGCTTCAAATGCCATTTGATCTGTGGATCAAATTGTGTGTCCATTTTTATTAACTTACCAGTATGAATTGGGGCACGGGCTCATTCAATGTAGTGCTAGTGTCCCCACTTCTGAGCCAGAGGTTTCAAATCCCATTTCCTCCAGAGGTGCAGGAAAAACATCTCTAAATGGGTTGACCAGAAAACATCTGCACAAATTGGGGGAGCGTTTCTCCTTCACATTAACAACACCAGATCCCAGGAATATTTTCCTTACGTGATAGGTGCACGTTTTTGTTAAGCACAAACGATCACATGTCAGGAGCTTTCAATCATAGGCTGAATCAGGTTGAAAACCCCATTTAGGTAAAGGCTTAATAAGTCTTAGAAATGAATTGCATCAAAATTATGTACTTCAAATGTTTAACAAATGCAGTTGCAGCATTGGCAGATTTCCTCCTGTTCCACCTCCAATTGCAGTAGTTCATCTTGTGAAAAAAAGATGGCATCATTCTGCTAAGTATCTAGCTGAAGAAACTAGAATGGGCTCATTTTTGGGCGTCAGTTTTGAACTAGGGGTGATAAGCACCAGCCATGGTTCCTACTCCTGACCACTATCACAGTGGCATATGCTGGATGAACAGCTTGAGACATTGCTACTATGTATTTAATGGTTGTTTGTCTACTGCCACTGTCTAAGTTCACACAGAATGACCAACTGGTGGAGTTTTTGGAGGACTGTAGATGCCTGTGGAAATCGCATTTTAAGGCTTTGTGCCATTGGAGTTATGATTTACAAAATGTTTTAATTGGCCTTGGTGTAAACAAGAATTACGTAAGTGTGTCACAAACACTGTCAGTAACAGGAGATAGCAAGAACTGCAGATGCTGAAGTCAGAGTCAATACAATGTGGAGCTGGAGGAACACAGCAGGTCAGGGAGCATCAGAGGAGTAGGAAAGTTGATGTTTCAGGCTGGGACCCTTCTTCAGAACTCTGGTCTTTCCAAAGGGAGGAGGGCAACTTCTTCAAGGTGGGCATCCTTGGAAGAGGCTTCGCAGTGGGGTTATAAGTCACTCGGAGATAGCAAGAACTGCCAATACTGGAGTCAGAGACAACATAGTGTGGAGCTGGAGGAACAGAGTAGGCCTGGCAGCATCAGAGCAGTAGGGAAGTTGACATTCTGACAAAGGGTCCCAACTCAAAGCGTCGACTTTCCTACTCCTCTGATGCTTCCTGACCTGCTGTGTTCCTCCAGTTCCACACTGTGTCTTCACTGTCAGTAACACATTTCTTTGCTGTGAGGAACAAAATGTGCACAAGTTGCTTCTAATGTTCTGGAAGTGGCTTGTAAAGATGACTGCACAACAAAAATATTACATAGTATATGAGATCTTCACTAAATAGTGCCACACTGAGAACTGTATGAACTCAAATGTCTGTTTAATTAAACCATTTACAGGATACCAGGTTTATGTCAGCTTGCCTTGGCTGGCAAAACATGCACTTCAGAGGTTTGTGGATTTAAGTCATAGTTGGTGCATTATCTAGCTTGATACCTTATTATTGATGTTCTTGGAGCCTATTAGGATGTTCAGCATCATTGGAGCTGCTATTCTTTAAATGAGAGTTTCAAGTGAGTATTAAAGATCGAAATTTGAAAGAGGGCGAGCAGTTAACCAACATTTCTCCGTTATCAAAAACAGATTAAATGGTCATTCATTCCGTGGCATTTGTCTCTGGAATAACAGCTGATGTGTTCCATTGCGAAAAATATCTTGAAACGTTCATGATTGATGTGACAAATGCAAGTTTTGTCCCTCCAGTTATAATATATTTTCCTTCTGTGCTGGTTAACGATTATATTCTTGTTAAAGAGGAATCAATAGTACATAATAATTTAATTGCCATTCATTGATTTTGCCAGGGCTTTGCTGAGAGCCAAATTAGGTTATAGATTTTATTCATGTATTTGCGTCCATAAGCTTTTCCTAGCTTCCAGGACTCTGCAGTTGCAAGGATTCCTGCACAAATAGATCTATTTTGTTCAAGCATTGTACAAAATAGCAAAATGCTGTTCATTTTTAACTAGAGTTATTGTTTCTTTCCTGTCATATTGGCACAGATGTTTAAAAACACAGCCAATTGGAGTCAAAAGGTCCAAATCTCACACCAGAAACCTGAGGACATTTTCTCAGTTGAAATATTAGTGCAGTATTTGGGGAGTTCTCCATTGTCAGATGGATTATTTTTCAGAAGGGACATTCATCTGACCTGACTGCCCACTAAGGTGCATTATATTCCATGGGTTGTGGAAAAAATAAGGCATATTTTGATTGAGATTTTTAGGATTTTGAAAAAAATTGATAAGCAGATTAGCCAGAAACATGTTTCAGAGATAGTAGGAACTGCAGATGCTGGTCAATCTGAGATACTAGGATGTAGAGCTGGATGAACACAGCAGGTCAAGTAGCATCAGAGGAACAGGAAGGCTGTCGTTTCAAGCCTAGACCCTTTTTTAGATTAGATTCCCTAAAGTGTGGAAACAGGCCCTTTGGCCCAACAAGTCTACACCACCCCTTGAAGCATCCCACCCAGACCCGTCCCCCTATAACCCACACACCCCTGAACACTACGGGCAATTTAGCATGGCCTATCCACCTAGCCCGCACATCTTTGGACTGTGAGAGGAAACCGGAGCACCCGGAGGAAACCCACGCAGACACGGGGAGAATGTGCAAACTCCACACAGACAGTCGCCCAAGGCGGGAATCGAGCCCGAGTCCCTGGCGCTGTGAGGCTGCAGTGCTAACCACTGAGCCACCGTGCGGCCCCAATAAATCAAGCACCACTGTTTCTGCCTGGTTTTGAACCAAGGACCTTTTGCATGTTAGGCAAACGCGATAACCACTACACTACAGAAACACATTTTTTACTACAGAAGGTGGTGCGCACAGCCCAGACCATCATGGAAGCCAACCTTCCATTTATGGACTCTACTTAGATTAATCTTCAGAAATGTTTTCTGAAGGTTTTCTGAAGAAGGATCTAGGTCCGAAACAGCAGCCTTCCTGCTGCTCTGATGCTGCTTGGCTTGTTCTGTTCACCCAGCTGTACACCTTGTTGTCTTAGCCAGAAACATGCTGTTTAGCGAAGAAGAAGAACAAGAAGAAAATACACTGTTAAAACCAGAGCCAGGCATCTTGGGGGAAATGGTAAAAAACATTTTTTCACAGGAGAAGTGTAGGGATCCCTCCAGCAAAAAGCAGTTAGTTCCAACACATCTAACAATTTTAAATCCAACAGTCATTTGCTAATAATGGTGTCAGCCAAATGGGGTCACGGCAGGTGGATGAAGTTAGGAAATAGATTAGCCATTGTCTCTGGAAATGCCAAAAGAATGAGGAGCTGGATAGTCTTCTCCTATTCCTACGTTTCTATATAAATACACATTATTTCCTTCTTTAACAGTTGATGAATGTTTTGTCTTCTGCATCCTCTTTGTTACAATAGCCAGGCCACATAATGATGTGGGAGACTGTTGGTATGAATTGGTTCAGAGGCAGAGTGTTGAGATCTGACAGATGTAGATATGGCTGCGCAGAGGCCAGTAGCATTTTGGACAAGTTACCTGGGATATAGAAAAGTTTCATAAGCACAGAAAAGGGGATGCTCAGTCAGCCCAAGCAATCTGATTGGCAATTCCTGCTTGTCCAGGCCCTGCAAAGATTGGTTTTCTACTTAGAGTATGGAACATCTGCTTCTGCTGTCAGTACTTTTACTGAGCAGAGCTTCTGCTGTGAATATTCAGCTGACTAAGCTAATAAAATGCCCTTATGTGGCCCTAGATATGAGTTAGACAGGTGTATCAATTGCTCCCCAAAATCTGCAGCTAAAATAACCAGGGGCAGTAGTAGTATTGCTTCAATTTAAGCACCAAATTTCACCTGTTTTTGGTAAATGAATGCAGTTGAGATATTCCATGTGTGGCTCTATATCATTGCGAAACAATTTTGTAGACACCGCCCACAACCTATTTAAGAACATGGACCGTGTATTTGGAATGGTAATTATAAGCTGCATGAGGACTGACGTGATTGAATAGACCTCATTGGAGCCATGTTCAGATAATGCCCTGCAAAGCAGACTGGTAGTTGTTACTTGAGTTCATTAAGGATAAGCTTGATCCTCCATTCACTTTGAGTTTGTTGGCCAGAAGCATACAGAAACAACGGTAAATAGGGTCAAAGGCGGAGGAAATGTTAAGAAAAAAGCTAAATTAATACACGTAGTATTCTGAACATGAATTATAAACGAATTAACAGCACATAAAAAGTTAACGTATATGATATTATATCTATTGGAGCAAAATGGTTACAAGGAGATCAAAGCTGGGAACTAAATTTTCAGGTGTCTGTAACTTTTGAAAAGATAAGCAGGAAGTGTCATGTCTTTGTTAGCATGATATGGAATAAATATCAAGGAATTATTTTGGAATTGATTATGTGGAATCTCTAAAGATGGAGGTAACAGGGGGAAGTCAATAGCTATTGCAAGAGAAAATGGACTAGGGAACCCAATGGGACTAAATAAGTTGCATACTGTGATTTTAATGGAAGAGTCTACAGAGGTACTAGAAGCACTAGCAACAATTTTGAAAGTTTTCTTAGATTCTAGATAAGTTCCAGACGATATTAATGTAACACCTTTATTCAAAAAAGGAGAGAGACAAAAAACTGACAACTGTAGGCCAGTTAACTTATCATCTTTTATTGGCAAAATGTTAGAGTCTATTTCAAAGGGCATATCAGCAGAGCACTTGTAAATTTATAAATGAATACACCAGGTTGCTTGTGGGCTCCATTCCTAAGTGTGTTTGCAAGTTGATTTGTACGCAAGTCAGAGCACAATGCAGGACGATTATAAAGCAGCCATTTTTAAGCATAAGAAATGTTTTAAATTGGATATTTAAAATCACACCCCTGTACACTATCATGTTTGTACGTCAGACATTTGTAAATCAGGGACCTCCTGTGCACAATGTAAACAACTAGAATCGAAAGGACTTCATGAAAGGGAAATCATGCCTGACAAATTTCATAAAACTCTTGAGGAAGCAACAAGCAGGACATTTAAAGACGAACCAATAGATGTAATAGATCTGGATTTCCAAAAGTCAGTTGATTAGGTACTGCACATATGACTACTTTATAAAATAAGAGACAATGAAATTGGAGTTAGTTTATTAGCATGGATAGACAATTAGATGACTAATAGAAGATATCCAGTTGGGATAAAGGAAGCATTTCAGGCAACCTGTAACTTGTAGAGAACCACATGGATCAATGCTGAAGCCACAATATTGACTATTTATAATAATGACTTGGATGAGGGAAGTGAATGTACTATAGCAAAATTTAGTGATGACGCAAAATACTTGGAGAGGTAAGTAGTAAGGATGACACAGAATCTGTAAAGGGGTTTAGATGGGTTGAGTAGGTGGGCAAAAATGTTAAGTAAGTTAATTTGAGGCTATGCACTTTGGCAGGAAGAATAGAGGAATTGAACATTATTTAAGTGGAGACAGACTGCAGAAAGCTCCAGACTGAGGGAGTTAGGAATTCTCGTGTATGAATCATAATGTGAAAGGCAAATGGAATGAACACAATGAAAATTTTCAGTTAATCGGGGAAAGCCAGTGTGGATTCATAACAGGTAGGTCATGCCTGATAAACCTCTTCTAACTTTTTTGAACAGTGATTAAGGGAGTGTCTACAAAAGTTGTTTATATAGAATTTCAGAATGCATTTAGTAAAGTCCCACATAAGGGACTGTCAGCTAAGGTTGAGACTCATGGAATTGAGGTCAAGTTACTGACGTGTTTGGGAAATTGATTGAGCGGCAGGTGAAAGTAGGAATAATGCGTAAGTGCTCAAAATGGCAGGATATGGCCAGTGGTGTTCCACAGAGATCTGTGGTAGGGTCTCCCTTAATCATGTAATTTATCAGTGACTTGGATAATGGCATAGAAATTCATAAATTCAAATTTGCTGATGACAGAAAGTTAGGTGGTACTATAGACAGTGTAAATGGTAGCATAAAATTACAAAGGGCTATTGATAGATTAAATGAATGGACACAACTATGGCAAATGGAGTTCAGTGTAAACAAGTGTGAGGTTTTCTATTTTTGAATTTAAAAAATGATAGATCGGGGACTTTCTAGATGGTTTGAAGTTAAATACAGCGGCTATTCAAAGAGACTTGGGGTTTCAGGTGCATAGATTTTTAAAATGTTGTGAACAAGTGCAGAAAATAATCAAGAAAGCTAATGTATTTCTGGCCTTTATATCTAGAGGATTGGAATACAAGGATGCAGGTGTTATGCTGCAGTTGTACAAAACCCTGGTTAGACCCCACATGGAGCACTGTGAACACATCTGGACACCACATCTATGACAGAATATATTGGCTTTGGAAGGAGTACAATGTAGGTTTACAAGAATCATAGCTGAACTTTAGGGGTTAAGCTATATTAGACATTACACAAATTACACCTGTTTTCTCCAGAATTAAAAGGTTGAGGGATGGTTTGATCAAAGTCTTCAAGATATTAACATGAAAAATAGTTGAGATAAACTATTTCCACTGGTTGGGATTCATCACCCAGGGGCATAGTTTGAGAATTAGGGCCAGATCATTCAGGAGAGATGTTAGGATGCACTTCTACAAATGGTAGATGCTTGGAACTCTCTTCAACAAATAACAGTTGATGAAAAATCAAGTGTTAAGCTTAAATCTGAGCTGGATAAATTTTTATTAAATGTAAGTATTAAGGGATATGGACCAAAGGCAGGTATTTGAAGTTAGGCCACCGATCAGCCATGACCTGAATGAATTGTTGAACAAGCCTGAGGGACTGAATGGCCTACCGCTGTTCCTATGTTCCTGTGTTAATGTAAAAGCAATGAAACATGAAAATAGGGAAATCTTGCTGGAGTTATAAAAGACATTAGTCAGACCATAGGTAGAACACTGTGAGCAGTCTTGATCCCCTTATCTAAGGAAAGATATACTGGCATTGGAGGCAGTCCAGAGATTGTTCACTAAGTGGATCCCAGCCATGGAGGAATTTTCTTATGAGGAGTGGTTGTGTAGGATGAATTTGTACTTATTGTAGTTTAGTAGACTGATCGGAGACATTATTAAAATGTACAAGATTCTTAGGGGGCTTTCCAGGGTAGAGATTGTTTCCATTTGTAGGACAATAAAGGACCAAAAGCTATAATATCAGAGTAAGGGGATGTCCATTTATGACAGAGGTGAGGAGGTATTTATTCTCCCAGAGGTTATGAATATGTGGAATTCTTTGCTGCAAGTGCTGTTGAGGTTGATTCTTTATACATCCTGAGATAGACAGATTTTTAATGTGGAAGGAAATCAGTGGTTATGGGGAAAAGGCTGGAAAGTGGCATTGAGGATTATTAGATCAGCCATTGTCTCATTAGATGGCAGGGCAGACCCACTGGGCCACTTGACCTCCTTCTGCTCCTACATCTTACGGCCTTATGGTCATTATCTTTCCAAAGGCTTGTTCTTTTGGGCTAAGGATTGGCAAAATGGTAAGTTAACTTAAACTTCAGTGACTGTAAATTACTACCCAGAAAGTGATTCTTTATCTACACAATGTGGTACTGGTATCTCCAAACAAACAGGACAATCACAGAGTTATACAGCTCATGAATGGACAATTAAGGTAAGTGTGTCTGCCACACACTGCTACTTCATTGCCTGACAAATTATATTCCAGATCGTAGACTCACAGAGGTCATAAGGAAGAATATTTTCCTAGATGTGATTCCAAACCCACAACGTTATGGTTGACTCTTAACAGCCCTGTCAAGCAAGCCACTCAGTTCAAGAGCAATGAGGGACTAGGAACAAATGCTGACCTTTCTCAGCAAAGCCCACATCTTCTGAGAGAACATCGACGAAAAACAAGTCGTCATGTAAATATATTTCTCCTCATTTTCCTGTTGGTTCTTTTGACAGTTATCCTAAATGAATTGGGAGAATCATTTCCTTTTGGGATTGATCTAGGTAGCACATGGCTATGGAAATGTAATTTGACCGCACTGTGGTACAGTGTCCTTAGGCTGCCCTTAGAAAACCCATGTGTTGGATGCCTACGGCAGTCAATGTGTCTGTGACTTGCTTTACGCTTCTGTGCACAACCGGTTGGTTAACTTCCCTGATGTCCCCTGAGGCAGCTTGAATAAAAATCCAGGCCAGTTATGACATTTCCAGACATTTTCCAAGAAGAGTACAACAGGGTAGCATTCATTTTGCTAAGTGTGAGCCAGGTACCTGGAGTAAGTGCTACAATAGAGAAGATCACAAAGGTCTGCATCAATAGTGATTGCCTCATCGTTCAAGAATAGTCACTGATTTTTAATCCCAACAATTTAATGAAAGCCAGCAAGAGTTAGGGTATCCTGAATAAGGTCTGTACAACACCAAAAGGAATAAGGTAGAAAACTTACAAATCATGCACAAATATTATGACGCAATTATTACATACAGTGCTCTCAGATATTTCTACATTGCAAATTAGCGCAATTATTATGTGACCTTGTTTGCCTTTAAATCGAGGCCTCATTTATTTGAGGCAAACAATTGAAAATGCTGCTCAGCTGTAAAGTTTATCTTCATTAAAAAGGTTAGCAAGACAGAAAAATGCGAAAACATTACAAAATCAATTAAGTGAAAATCATAACCAATAACTCCAAAAATTACAGTCCCTCCTGGTGTGAAGCCTTGGGTTGTTTTGCCGCAAGAAGAATAGCTGCACAAATGCCAAAATTGTTTGAGTGACAAAAACAGAAATTGTTGGAATATCACAGCAGGTCTGGCATCATCTGTGAGAGAAAGCAGAGTTAATGTTTCGGGTCTAGTGATCCTTGGAAGAGTCTTTCGAGGATTTTCTATTTTTGTTTCTCGTTTCCATCACCTGCAGTTCTCTTGCTTCTTTTTTATTTAACCTACACTGTGTCTGAGTGAACTTTAACAGTCAGTTTGGACAGTTTTTTAATTCATGGAGATATCAGGATGAGGGGAGGTCATGCCCTCAATAGGTATGTACACACTCATTCTGGTCAGAATCACAACTAAGTGGTTAGAAACCCAGTACTTGCTGGCCTGCGCCTGACCTAGGACATGAGGCGACCTGCTGCAGCTTTATTGTAACTCCAGCTGTTATCAGCTATCTTAGCATAAACCCTCAGGGTAACTGCAATCTGATTCGCCTAACTCGGTTACTGTGTAAACTCACAAAGACTTCAGGAACTCCATGCAAAAGAAAATTAACTTATGAATAATTTAAGGATTATGAACAACCCGTTTCTTCAGAAAAGTCATAGCTGCGAGTTAAAGGAAAAGGTGAAAACTTGAATTTGGCTCTCTGATATTTAGGCTTTCCTTGCACTTTCTAAGAGAATATCATATCACAAGAATTGAAGGGGCTTTTCTGGTGCTGTAAGTGTGTCCCTGTCTCTGGATCAGGAAGCCTAGGTTCAAGTGTCATTTGCTCCAGAATTGTATAATAATATCTATGAACAAATGGTTTAGAAAATATCTATACTGGTGTATAGCAGGAGCAGAAATTGGAAATGAAAGGGTTAACATTTCACTTCAAATAAGTGCCACTTGTATCCAGACTCTGCCAGTTGACCATTTCTGTCATGTGAATAAATCAGTGCTGTTCCTTAATTCTCACTATATATTATGATGAGTCATGATAGCCAAGGTATAAGATGCTATTTTGCAGAATGTATTGTGTACTGACTTACACAAACAGAATTTAATGGGTGTAGTGGGAGATTGGTGTCCTTAACTTTCCATTTCAGTAGTATGCTGCTGGTGGTAATTTTGGGACTCACAGGAAAGCCAGTGAATAACAAACACCTATTTTTCTTCAATATTCAGTGGACTGCTCTCAGGAGAATTTTTGACCCAAATCTTCTCGTTTTATGGGATTTGGGACATGTCCAAGATGTGGCTGGAATTCCATTGTTAGTTGGCTTATCTTCTGGTCTCTTGAGTGTTTTAAATGTTTTTGACAAGCTCCTTTGCTTTTGTTAAGGAACCCATTTCTAGTGGAGTTTGAGATGTTGATACTGGGAGAAATAGAAGCAGTACAAACCATGCAGGTTATGCTTGAACAGTGCCGAGAACAATATTGTTGTCGTCTCTCTCTAGTTCCAGCACTCCACATATCACAACATAAGTTTTTAACTTGTTTAACCACTTGCTGATATGACAAATCATTTATTTTTTGCATGTTGTATATGGAATAAAAATATTCACAAATAAGGTTTCTGTAATAAACACAAATTTATTGATTCATTATAAAATAAATCTTATTCAACATAGACGCAAAGGTTAACACCCTCAATGTTCTAATATAAAAAATAAATGTTGACCCCCTAAATAAGCTGACACATACACCACACACACCATACTCACCGATGGAAAACCATGCACTAAGCAAACAGTTTTGGCCAATAATGATTAGTCCTTGAAGGGGAAAAAAACAGGAGACAATGTGGAATGTTCAGATGATCTGGCGTTCTAGCACACATAGACAGGTCATTAAACATTTGAAATGGCAGATACAGCTTGCTCAGCAAACACATTCCAAGAAGACACTGTAGTGCCAGCAACTGCAGTGGAGTTTCTGATCAATGGTAATCATCAGGACATCAGTAGTGGGGGATTTGTTGATGGTAACAGCATTGAATGTCAAGGTGAGGTGGTTAGATTGTCTTTTATTGGAGATGGCTATTACCTGGCACATGTGCGGTGTGATGTTACTAGCTACTTGTCAGCCCAAGCCTGGATATTGTCCAGATCTTATTGCATTTGAACTGCTTCAGTATTTGAAGAGTCACAAATGGTGTTGAACATTATGTAATCATCAGCGAATTCTCCACTTCTGACCATATGATGGAGTGAAGTTAATTGGTGAAGGAGCTGAAGATGGTTGAGCCAAGGATGCTATCTTGAGGAACAGCTTCAGAGAGCTGAGATGAGTTTCCACCAACTACAAGCATCTCCATTTGTGCCAGGTACGACTCCAACCAGTATATAAGGTGTTAGGCTTTGAAAGGGCTAATGCTTAGGCGTGCATTAAGTACCATGCAAAATGATGTTGCCATTAGGACTTGGACAGGAGAATTGTTCTGGATCTCAAATGAGATAGACCTTCTCCTTCATATCTTTGTCATGCAATAAACTACATCCTGTATAAGATCTGAGCCTCTTCTTCTTACATCACTTGCGGGTTTTCCTCTACCAGTGGACCAAGTGGATATTGTCAGTCCCTAAAAGGAGGGTGGTGGCAGCAAATCTACCAAATAGTGACCAACAGCTCAGATAGTGTGCACATGATGGGCAGTGGGGAGACTTCATCATACAACAGCATGTGGTGCAGTGTTAATGTCCTGGCCTTTGGCCCTGAAGGAAAAGGGTCAAGTCCCATCTACCACAGAGGTGTCCCACAAAGTGTCTGAATAGGTTGATTAAAAAAGAATTTACAACAGTACAGAGTTGGATTTCTTGAGGATTGTGGTTAGAATTTCTGCTCTTCTTCATTATATATGAATGACCTGGGCATGGATGTTCAATAAACTTGGAAATAGTGTGAACTTTGTGGTGAATCGTATTTCAGTCTATATATACACCAGTGCCCAAGTTTGGACTCTGCACCTTTTAGAAAGGTTTGCAGACTTTTCAACTTTAATCTTCTTGAAATGACTAAATTGGGAGATCATTATCTGGGCAAAGTTGGCAGTCTTTCACAGACAAAGACAGAAGTTGCTGGAAAAGCTCAGCAGGTCTGGCAGCATCTGTGAAGTGAAATCAGAGTTAACATTTCGGGTCTAGTGACCCTTCCTCAGAACTGTTCTGAGGAGGGGTCACTGGAGCTGAAACCTTAACTCTAATTTCTCTTCACAGATGCTGCCAGATCTGCTCAGCTTCTTCAGCAATTTCTGTTTTTGTTTCTGATTAACAGCATTGGCAGTTATTCTGGTTTTTATTTGGCAGTTTTTCAGCCTGACCTGACATTTTCAAGGATTTTAATGCATAAGCCCCAGATCTTAACATTGCAGCTGTATAAACTTTACCAATTAGTCCATATTACTTTTCCCCATTCGTTCAATGATAATTTTTTTTCTGTTGTGTGCATTCCCTTTTCATCTGTCCGGTCAGTGTCAATTGAGGTTTATTTGGTTACACGCTTATTTTGGAGTCACAACATTCTGGGTGTAAGTTCCACTCCAGGACTTGAGCATGATACTAAAGGCTGACACTTTAGCCCAGTATTGGGGAAATGCTGCTCTTTAGAAGCGCTGTCATTTCGATGAAGTATTAAACTGAGGGCCTGTCTGCTGTTTCAGGCAGATGTAAAAGAGGTAAGTATGTGAAATGCCACAATTTTAAAGAAGAGTGGGGATGGTGTAAACTGTGGTGGCATGAACAATATTCATCCCTCAGTCAACATCAAAGTGAACAAGTTATTTATTGCTGGCTGGGCCAGCATTTAATGCCCATCTCTTGTCACCCTTGAGAAGATGGTGAGTTGCCTTCTCAAACTGCTGCAGCCCATGTGTGATAGGGAGACCCATGATGCTGTTAGTGAGGGAACTATAGGACTCCTGTCCTAAAATTATATCCCTGACCCACAGTCCTTCCAACTACTGTTCTACCTCAAATTTTCTTTTCTTCTCCACAATGTAAATCTCTCTCCACTGCTGGACCTGGTGAGTTTCTCCAGCACATTCAGTTTTCTATCTTTTCAGTCTTTTTACTTCCAGATCTTTCCTAGAACTCCATTTTTGAATTCCTCCAATTTATTTTCCATTCTGCCACAGTACGTTTTGGCTGTTTTCAAGGTTGCTAATAACTTCCTGTGGAACTGTGACAAAGGCAAACTTTCCTTCCACAGATGTCTCCACCTGCCTACAGCCTTTTGATGAAATGATCTGCTAGCAGTTGCTCTTCCCTGCTAGCCAGCTGGGTTGGGTCTGCTGTTGCCTGGTCCGATTCCTATCTGTTTAACACTAGAGCCAGAAAATAGCTTGCAGTGCCTTCCTGTTCCAGCACCATTATCTCAGGTGCCCATGAAAGATCTCTCCTTGACTCCCTGCTATTTCTCATCTAGATACTGCCCCTTGGTGGCATTCTTCAAAGCATCAGTTTTCACACAACGTGTTGATGGCACCTAGCTCCATCTACTCTTTGTGGGAACTTACCGGATGCAAATTGCTCATTTTCTACAATACAGTAGCTACACTTCAAAAGCAGTTAGTTGGCTGTAAAGTGCTTTGTATTTAACTAGAATTTTGTTGTCACGTGTACTCAAGCACAGAAATACAGGAGTGCAGTGCAAAATGTATATATTACCATGCAAGATGCCGCCTTGGGTACAATCACAAGAACCATAAGACAAGGTAGAAAGAAAGTACAAAATTGAACGTTACAGTAATTCTTAGTATTAAGTAGAAAAATAAAGAAATAAAGCCAAAAAGCATACAAAGCTATGAAAAGTGCTATATAAATGCAAGTTGGTCTTTTTTCTCTATGTTTACCTTTTGTCTTAGAATCGATCATAGAATCCCTACAGTGTGGAAAGAGGCCATTCAGCCCATTGAGTCGACACCAATCCTCTGAAGAGCATGCCACCCAAACCCCCACCTTCCCCATAACCCCACATTTACCATCGCTAACCCACCTAGTCTACATATCCCTGGACAGTATGGGCAATTTAGCATGGCAAATCCAACTAGCCAGCAAATCTTTGGACTGTGGAAGGAAACTGGAGCACCCTGAGGAAACCCATATATTAAACTTTATTTAATATATTTTTGAATTTTGTATCAACCTCAGACTTTGAAATTACACGTCTGTACCCAAGTCCTGTTCAGTTCTATATCTTCCTGCATGAACCAGCTGTTCATATCTACCTTGATAACTGGACTCAGGGAATAGTAGCTTAAAGATGGTTGCATACAGCTGCTGACATTTAATAATTCAACAACAACTTTTTATGTTTCTTGGAATTTGTGCTGTGGCAAAATACGTCAAAGTACTGTACAAAGGAGCAAATGGATCAAGCAGTGGTAGAATTGGGACCGTCAATCGAATGGACTGTCACAAAAGTACAAAAGTAGAATACTGTGAGTGGTGGAGTCCTCAAATAAAGTCAGAAAATTCTGGAAATACCCAGCAGGTCAGGAAGCATCTGGAGTGAGCAAAACAAGTTTCATTTTAAATCGATGACCTTTCATTGCGAGTACTCTCTTGCTGTTCATCAAGTATTACAATGGAATGTTTTGCATGGGGCAGACAACATTTCAGCTTAAACCTGAATCAGGAGGTGACATCTCATACACTTAACAGTCTTTCAGTACTGAAGTGTCACCCTATAGAATGACTGAAGTACAGTAAGACTTGAACCTTCTTGATGGAAGATGATTGACCTGAGAGTCTAATTTTGTTCTCTTTCCACAGATGCTAGCAGACCTATTAGTGAACGTATTATTTTTTAATAGTGAGCTTATTATTAGACATGTACATCTTCATTTAACCTCAACACTAATGCTGCATTCTCCCATGGTAGATACTGGATGAGTTGGCCTGCATGGAATAAGGGCAAAGATCGATGGTTGTGGTGGGCTTGGGTTGGCATGAGTAGGCACTACAATGGCATGGGACTGTAAAGGATGATGATGGTTGGGTATAAGTTGGAATGGAGGTAATGAGTAGCCACAGGGCTGGGAGGGACATAAGACAGTGTGTCGTGCAGGAAGCTCAGGAGTGTGTAGGCTAGAGGCCTGTTTTTCATTTTTTGGCTTTCTTGACAGCTACCTTCTGAACAGTTTGCTTCTATAACCTTGCGACTGCTCTCTCTAAGCTCTCTCTGGAGATGATAGGCCTGATGTCAATTAAACTCTCCCCTCCACTGTCCCCAACCCTTGTCACCATTGGAATACAAATCTGACCGTCTGGGTCACTTCCTTTTTTGTGAGGTTCCATGTTTGATTGAGATCTTTATCTATGGCCTTGCATGTGTAGCGCAAATGGAATTGTACTTCCACGCTTAGTACCGTCTCTGAGCATTGTAACATGAGCTGTGTCATAGTGACACTGTTAGGTCACATGAAACTGAAACCTGGTTCTGTAGGGCTCGCAGTAAGAGATCCTTTCTTACCATTTCCATACATTCTCATGCCTATTAACAAATCTCTTGCTGTTCAGTCAAAAGAGAGTCAATCTTACATAGTGGCAACAAACACCATACCTATGGAACCAGAGGTAAGTGGTAATAGCCTGAAGTGAAGCTCAGTGATAGTTGAGCATGAGATGAGGTCAGCTATCCAAACATGGGTATGTAAATACTATGTGAAACTCAGCAGTGGCCAGGGCTGGCTAGTGGTAGCTTCGATGTATACCCAGGCACTGCATCAAGTGACAGGAAAACCTACACAGAAGGTAAAGAAAGATAGGGCACTAGCAGCAGCAAGAAATCAGTTGGGTGTTATCTGCCACTTATATGGCACAAATTTTGCTCCACACTGTCAGCCCAAGCCTGAATGTTGTCTGTTGAAGCCGACTGTTTCGGTATCTGAAGAGTTGAAAGTGGAACTGAAAGTTGTATAATCATCAGCAAAGGAACATCTCACTCCCCCCTTGAAAAGTTTACCAGTGGACACTTTGTAGGGAGGGGTATAGAGGATGGAGAGAACAGTTCATGGTTATATGTTAATGGTTAAATGGGCCTAACAGAAATAGCTTGGGGTGGGGTAGGGGGTTAGGTGCAGAGTGAAGGGAATGACATCTTTCGCTATAAGTTTATCTATTGAACGTGTGAAAACAGAGCTTGGTCATAGTGTGATCAGGTCAAATGGAAATGGAGCCTGATCTAGAGGGCTGAAAGTAAGAGATTCTCTCTCATCCTCCCACATTATGTTCAACAAAGAGGGTCAATCTCATCTATTCTACAGCCGATTCTCAGATAAAATATCCCATGGTAAGGTTTGAAGAGCAGAATGTTGAATATAATACTGGTTCTTGAAAGAGTTAATGATGAAGCAGCATTAAGCTTCATCGTATCTGTTGATATCATAAAGTCTGTGCAGAGAAGAGGCAGCAAAGAACAAGGCTCTGTGGAGACAGATGTTTCACTTTTAGCTCCTATTGGTCATTGGGTTATGCCTAGCAAGTTAATGTAACTTTCAGCTATTGGTATCATATAATTAACTATTTGTAAGTTAAACAAGTAACTGTTCTCGTTAAGACTCATTAGTAGTTTATCCTTGGCCATTGCTAATTAGATAGGCCCTTAGTCTCACCCAAGCAAAGAGGATTGAACTTTCCACATGCTTTTGGCTTAATCTGGTTTAATTTTATTCATTAAAATAGTAGAAAACAGAATTGAATCTGGTACTTCTCCCTGACCAGAAGTGAGGTCAGTGGGTGGTACTCAACATGAGACATAAGACTTCCCCAGTGCCCTGGCCAATATTTATCCTCAGTTAATGCCATTAAAAGAAGAGGATGGGCTGTGGTATCCTTATCATCTATTCAAGAGAGCAGATGGCACCTGAGTTTAATGTCTCCTGAAAAAGAAAGTATTCTCCTTCAGTAAATTGAAATCTATTTTCGATGGATTTGGTCACCCAATTCAAGCAATGATATAACACCGTTGAAAAAAACACTCTATAAATTTTCTGGGGTCTTGCCAAGAATTAGAGCTTCAGACTATTTTTACTGAAGTCGAGATAGGATTTTAGATAAATAGTTTGTGATCAATTTCTTTCCATTGGCCAGCAAGACATTCATGAATGAACAAAAATTTAAATACTAGCAGGGAGTTAAAGTTTACAATTAGAAATAATATGTGTGCAGAATTTGAATGAAGTGTAAAATCAATTCAGTCCTACAAAATCTGTCAATTCTTTCAAATGAAAGAGTTTCTTGAAAAAGTAGAAAGAAACTGGAGTGTGAGTAACAAAGTAAAATCAGTGAGTCATGGTTCTGAGCTTTCCTCTGATAGTCTTCTCTGCCCCAATATTCCAGAAAATTTCATCTTCAGCTTCCTTGTTGCTGTAACAAACATTGTAGCTCCATTAATGGCAGAATGGATAACCCCTTGGAAAAGAAAAGCAAAGAGCATTTATGACAAAGACCAATTTCTCCCCTATTGTTTGCATGAATTTAATGCTTAACATCAGACATTAATGGTGTTGTTTAACATCACACATTCAAGTCCATGAATTGTTTTTTAAGTATTCGACATACTGCTCTTATTTGATAGGTTGAGTGTTCGTATAGTACCAAGCATCGGAAAATGCAATTCTGTTACGTGTTTATATTGACGCAATGCAGCAGTCTCATAGTTTTCTACTGTAGTCCTGGTTACACCTTGACACTAAAATTTATTCTAAGTCCCTGAAGGTTTGAAATGTCTTTATTGTTCTGAGGTTCACGGGATTATTTTATTCTACTGCTCCGCTTCATAAACTTGTGACAGCGATAATTATTTCCAGTTCATTTGCAATACATTATTGAGATCATTATAATATGTAGCTGGTTTTTTACATTTCCATTTGTAGCCAACAACTGGTAGTATTCCTGAGGACATCAGTGTCCATGGGAGTGTAAATTATACACAACGACTGGGAGGTTTGTTGTAAAGTGGAGTTTTGTATTGCCGACTAAAGTGAATCATCAGAAATTTAGTTTTCTGCTTATTTATTATATAGGATTCTTATAGTATATGGCATTTGGGAATAAGCTAGTCGGGAGACTTTAATCCATTATTCAAACATTTTCCAAAACCAATGTATTTGCAAATTGTTTCTTTCAGAAGGGTTCCTACGTTTTGTCTGTGATAATTAGTTTTATGTGTTAACTGTGACTCTATCTATCCAGTTGTCTGGGCACACTGAGAACACATATGATATCAAACACTGCAGTAGTACCATTGTTATGCAATAATAATGGCTAGATGCTGCACTTGAAACCAACATGTGGAATGCTTTGACCTTTACTGTCATCTTTGCTGTTGTCTTCATCAGCTTTTATTTATTCACTCATGGGTGAGCATCAATAGCAAGACCAGCATTATTGCTCATCTGGAATTGTCATTTAGAAGACTGTAGTGAAGTTCCTTCTTGAACAGTTACAGTCCATCTGTTGTAGGTATACCCTCTGTTGAAAGGCAATTCTATGACCTTGACCCAGTCACAGTGAAGGAATGGTGATGCAGTTCCAAGTCAGAATGGTGTATGGCTTGGAGTGGGACTAGGTGGTCCCAACCATCTGCAGCTCCTGTTGTTCTAGGTGGTAAAGATTGCAGGCTTGGAAGGTGCTGTCAAAAGTGCTTGGCAAGTTCCTCCAGTACATTCTTGTAGATGGTATACATTGCTGCACGATGAAGAGAGTCAGTGATTAAGGTGGCAGACTAGATACAAGTTAAGTGATTGCACTGGATGGTGTGGAATTGTTTGAATGTTATTGGAGCTGTATTCATCCAGGCAACTGGAAAGTATATCATCAGGCTCCTAACTTGTGGCTTATTGATGGTGGGCAGATACTGGGTAGTCAGGAGGTTAGTTCCTTATCACAAAATTCTTAGCCTCAGATAAATTTTTGGAATTACAATATATATGTGGCTAGTCAAGTTCAGTTTCTGGACAGTGGTAACCCCCAGGATGTTGATAATGGAAGATACAGTGATGTTAATGCTGTTGAATGTAAACAAGAAGTATGGGAGAAGGTCATTGCCTGGCATATGTGTAACATGGATGTTACTTGCCACTTAACTGTTCAAACCTTTATCTTTAGTCTTGCTGCATATGGTCTAAGTCTGTGTATGGTAACTGATGAGAAGTTGTGAATGGTACTGAACTTTATGCATGAATCAGCAAAGGACAACTCCGTTTTGACCTTATGGTGGAAGCATGTTGTTGATATTATGGACAGGACAATCTGGTCATGTTTCAAGACAGCTGTGCTGTGGCATCTATGCTGGAACGGCTTGGCTACAGCTCTGGCTGGTTTGGGAGTACAGATCTTCAGTACTTCATCTGGGTTGATGTTAGAATCCATAACCTTTGAAGTATCTAATAGCTTCAGCAACTTCTTGACCTTGTGTGTGATTTAATTTATGTGAATGCTGGCATTTTTGATGCTTGGAATGTCAGAAGGAGACAGAGAAGGACCATGCAGTTGACACTTCTGGGAGATGATGGTTGTAAATGAGACAGCTTTCGCTTTTACATTGATGCGTGAGGCTCCCCCCATCACTGAGGATGGGGATATCTGTGGAGTCGCAGCCTCCAATTAATTGTTTAATTGTTCACTACCATGCACAACTGATGGCTACATTTGGCAGGGCCCTAGAGCTTAAGTCTGATCTGCTGTTTGTGGACTCACTTTATTACTTTATTTTTATTGCTTTTGTCTATTGTTGTCTAGTATTTACATATCTTGTATTGTAGCCTCACCAAGTTGACGTCGCAATTTTAGGCACACCTTGGTGCTGCTTCTGGCATGGTGTTCTGTGCTTTTTATTGAGGCAGGGTTGATAACTTGGCTTGATGGCAATGGTTGAATGGGGAATTGTACGGTTGCAGATGTTGGTCAAATATAATTATGTTACTGATAATGGTCTACAGTGGCTCATGGTTGCCCTGCTTTGAATTGCTAGGTCCATTCAGAATCTATCACAATGGTGCAAGGAGGGAGGTAACCTCAGTATTTGGGACTCCACATCCACAAGAACTGTGTGGTGCTCTCTTTTGCCATGGATGGATGCATCTGCAACAGGTTGATAGGTGAGGACATGGCAAGTAGACCTGTCCTTGTTGATTCTCTTACTGCCACAATCTCAAGTGGAGGTAGACCATTTCCTGCTGAGTCTTTTCAAAAAAAAAATAATGAGATGATAAGCAGGAACTTCAGATTGTTGTTCACTGAATTCTGAAGGATTGATCAATCATGAAACTTCATTCTGAAGGATCCTTGAGTGTTAGTTGTGGTTAGGTGTTAGCACTCAGGAAGTCAAAATATATGAATTAAAATTCCACATCAGAAACGTGAGCTCAAAATCTAGGCTGACGCTATATCATTGCAGTGAGGAAGGACTGACATGTCAGAGATGCTGTGTTTTGGCTGAGACATTAAACTACATTTTTGCAAGTTAAAGATTTCAACAAAGCGTGATGGTGCCTGCTCCAACTTTGAAGAACAGCAGCAAGATTTTTCTGCAAGATGTTTATTTTTCAATCAACATTACTCAGATTATATGGTCAGTGCTTTTTGTCGGCTCTAGCTGAATGTAAATTGACCATTATGTTTTCTGTAATGCAACAGGGAATGCACTTAAAAGATTCATTGGCTGCAAAACATTTTGAAGTACCATTGAGTGGGTAGGTGCTATGTGAATAAAAATTTTTTCATTTTATTAATCTGGGCATTACGCATAACATGAGAAGGTTACGTAATTACATATAATGTGCCACTGCATTGAGCGATTCTTGGCTTAACATGGAGAAATTTTGCCTAAAAATAGGTCATATTTTGCCACATGGATATAATCAAGTTGCCTTCTGCTCAGTATTATTAGTTGACATTTTTATTGTTTAGAATGGTACAAAATTGTGGGTCTGTTTTAGTAGTTATTATTGTTTATAATTAACATTAAAAAGGTCTGAGGCAATGGACATTAACAATTGGCAATTAACATGGAAAATAAAGAATGATGGTTGCTGTGTCATTTCTCAGAGCACTGATGAAAGCCATCAGTTTGAAACTAATAAAAACTATATCAAAGACTACAGTGTTAAGAAAACAGTAAAAATTCCTGAACATGCCATTACAAACAGAAAATTATTGCCTCCCTGTATAGCAATTATTTACTGAGATTTGGATTGAGACTGAAGATAAACCAAACTCACAGAGGTACCAAAATTATCCACTATGGTTTTTATACTCTTACGTACAATGAGCAGTATCTGTTTACAGGGTGGAAGCAGGTTAATTTAATAGCTTACAGACGTTTAAGAGCATGCAACAATTTTGGACTTGTGTACACCTTCTGTAGACCTTTCTCAGGAAGTAATGCAATATCCCACTGTAATTTAAGGTAGATCCATTCCTCTGCATATATCACTGTGCCATGGGATAACATGAGAAGTATAAACTGTTCACATGTTAGTATGTTCATAGTGTAGTTTCAGGCAAATGTTAACTACTGATGTGCATGTGGCCTGCAATGTAATGTTCAAGCTGTACAAATAATTGATTAGCCTATAGATAATTCCGTGCAATGTTACCTTTGGATGCATTTCTTGGACTTGGAAAGGTACAGGTCAGATTAACAGAAGTAATCCAAGGGATCAGAAACAATATGATTATACAGCAATGAAAAACTGGAGCACTTTTCATGAGAAAATTGAAGGTTAAAAGAAATTATGGTGGAGGTTGGAGGATTTTAACAAGGTGAACAGGGAAAGCCTACTTCCCCAAGTTAGTGATTCAAGAACTAGAAAGCAATAAATTTAAGACTGAGTAATAAGACATTTGGAAGATTCTTTTTAGAGCAGATTTAGAATATTCATCTAGAAAAAGCGAAAACAGAATTATAGAGTCGTAAAGCTTTACGGCATGGAAATCCTTCGATCATGCTGATCATATATCCTAAATGAATCTCGTCCTATTTGCCAGCATTTGGCTCATATCCCTCTAAACCTTTCCTATTCATGTACTCATCCAGATCCCTTTTAAATGCTGTAATTGTACTAGTTTTCACCGCTTCCTTTGGCAGCTCATTGCATACACACACCACTTTCTGCATGAAAAAAATTGCCCCTTGGATCTCTTTTATATCTTTACCCTTTCATCTTTAACCAATGCTCTTTAGTTTTGGAAGTCCCTACTCTGAGAAAAATACATCTGCTATCACCCTTGCCATGTTCCTCATGATTTTGTAAACCTGTACAAAGTCACTCCTCAGCTTTCGAAGCCCTAGGGAAGATAGCCCGAGCCAATTCAACCTCTAACTGTAGCTGAAATCCTCCAACGCTGGCAACATCCTTGTAAATCTTTTCAGAACCCTTTCAAGTTTCACAACATCTTACCTACAGCAGAAAGACTAGAATTGAATACAGTAATCCAAAAGTGGCCTAACCAGTGCCCTGACAGCAATGGACAATGCTTCTTACTTGTTTGCCAGGCCATGGAGGTTTCAGGATCATCACATGAATGGCCACAGTCCTCACCAGCATGGGGAGAGCATGAGGAGGTGAATGTTACATACCCACAGTCCATCCTGGCATCATTCCTCTTACTACAGGCTGTTACTCCTGCAGTGAAACAAAGGAAGGGATTAAGTAGATGAGAGTGGGCAGCACAGCTATTGGTGCAAGTCAAGGAAAGGTGGTGAGGTTCCAGAGTGAGGTTGATTGGCAGCTCAGAGGGCCTGCTAGGTTAGGAGGGTGCAGGGATTAGGGGAGGAAAGATGCTGCATGCTATTTGAGAGTAGTGTACTCTGGTGGGAGATGGACATAGCATCTGTATGGAATGAGGGAGAGATAATGGAGAAAAGAGTGTGGTACTTAGTCTGGTTGCTGAGTGTTCCTCCAGATTGTGACTAACAGCATTGACTCAGACAAGGACTGGCAGGGTCTGGTGCTGTGTCTCCTCTTCTGAACCTCCTCTGGGGCTAAAAGATGACCTTCACATGCATCACCCTGCGACCAGCACTTCCCGATCCCTGCCTGCGAAGCTGGGTGAACCTTGTCTGACATGGCCAGGCCAAATCATATGAAGTGACCAGAGCAGCTGTCAACTGACAGTGCATGGACTGGTGCAGAGCTACTTTTGAAACATGGTGGAGGCATGGGGTGTTCCAGGAGGTCTGAGCAGTGGAGAATGGTTTTGTCAGTGGCAAGGTGGAGGATCTGATGAGAGGATAAGTTTGGGAAGATAGTGCGAGAAGTTTCACTTGGCTTCACGAAGAGACACCCTTCATGAAACTTGACAAAACTGATACTTGACTAAAATCAGACAGATGGGTCAAATCGCCTTCTCTCTATTGCTGTGAAAGCCTGTGATTCTTTGGTACAAATACCACCTTGAGAAAAGCTAAACCATACAGAGAGGAGGCCCCAAGTTGGGATTCCTAATCTCCGCTGAACTGGGCCAATCGCATCTGGCTCAGTGGCACCGTGGGCAAAGAAAGAGGAAATCAGTCAGTATTTCTGCTGCTGATCACTGCCCAGTGGTCATTGTGAATGGTATGTAAACCCAGATATGACCAGAATTGGACTTGATTGTGATCGTGTTGGAAAGTTGGAGAGACGACTTAATGTTTATAATGATGAAGGAAAGAGTGTGTGGTCCCTTTAAAGGTGATGTTTGTTTTAGCCTGAGATGCACAGAGAGTTCTTGAAATTTAAACATGGTATCAAAATGATATACTGTTAGCAGGCAAAGCAACATTTTTATCAAGACAGCAGGTTTTTGAAATTAGCCAATTAGTTTAAACCAGGCCTGAGATACCAAACCCCAATTAAATTTAAATCTAATGGTTTTGATAAGATAGAACTGATTCTATTGTAAAAAATTTAGCAAGGGTATGAAAGAAGAGACATTTGAAAATCAGTGCAAGAACAACTGTCATCTGCCAAGAGAACAGCTCTCAGCTAAAAAAGAAAGAATCACTGGCTCTCACAGAATTCTCTAAGCTCTCAAAAAACCATCATCGAAACTAAAGGCACAATGGTTCTCTTAGCTAATATTCCTGACATAAGAATTCGATGTCGAAAGGCATTCCTGACTGAGGATCAGCAAGGAGGGGCTGGAGCATTGTGCTGGTTCAAATTCCACCATGATGGATGATTGAATTTGAATTCAATAATATCTAGATATAAGAATCTAATGATGACCATAAATCCATTGTCAGAAAAACCTATCTTGTTCACTAGTGCCCTTTGGGGAAGGCAACTGCCATCCTTACTTGGTCTGACCTACATGTGACTCCAGACCCACAGCAATGTGGTTGACTTTTAAGTCCCCTCTGGGCAATTAGGGATGAGCAATAAATGCTGTTTAGCTAGTGACGCCCTCATCCTGTGAATGGATCAAGCAAAAATGCTTTGCAATCATTAGCCACTCGCGGAAAGATTACATGGTGCATTTGGCGGAGCCTTTTGAGAGACTACAGACTATGGCCATTAATTTGGCAAAAACAGAATTTGCGAAGACGGAAATGTCATTCTTAGGATGACATTGATGAACGTGAAGATAAAGGCCATTGTGAAATTTCTGAGACCATCCTCAAAGAAAGAAATGCAATGATTTTTGGGACTGAGTGGATTCTGCCAGAACATTTTACCAAGCTTTAGTAGTGTGGTAGCACCACTGACAGATTTGTTAAAAAAAACATGAAATTCTGGTGGACAGACCAATGTCAGGAGGTATTTGAGGAGTTAAATGCAATGATAACCTCTCTGATGAAGGGTCTAGGCCCGAAACGTCAGCTTTTGTGCTCTTAAGATGCTGCTTCGCCTGCTGTGTTCATCCAGCTTCACACTTTGTTATCTTGAATAACCACTGCACCCATTTTAGCTGCACCAAACTTCTTGCAACCTTTTAAAGTCGCCATCAACGCAATTGATTTTAAGGGTTGGAACTGTGTTGTTACAGAAGAATGATTGTGGAATTGAAAGGACAGTCGGCTATTTTTCAAAGAAACTGAACATCCACCAGGAAAAATATTCAACCATTGAAAAAGAGTTATTGAGTATGGTGCTGGCCTTACAACATTTTAATGCTAATGTTGCAAACAATGTATCAGAGACAGTTGTGTACAGTGATCACAACCTGTCGACATTTTTGGAATGATTTAAAGACAAAAGCACCAGAGTATTTCTTTGGAGTCATATGATATACACATTTAATGCACACATTGTACATGTTGTGGGTCATTAAAATGTTATTGCAAATGCATTATCACTGTTTTAAAGGAAAATGTGAGTATAAAATAGAAACCGTATGTCCAGACTATTCAGCCTCTCCCTATAGCTCAAACCCTCCATCCCTGTCAACATCCTTGTGAAACCCCTTCAAGGTTCACAACATCCTTCCTGTAGAAGGAGACCACAATTTCATGCAGTCTCCCAAAAATGGCCTAACCAATGTCCTGTACAACCTCAACATGACCTCCCAACTCCGATACTCAATGCTCTGACCAATAATGGCAAAACATACCAAACACCTTCTTCACTATCTTATCTACCTATGACTTCACTTACAAGGAATTATGAACCCCAAGGTTTCTGTTCAAGAACACTCCTCAGGACCTTACCATCAATAGTATAAATCCTGCCTTGATCTGCCTTTCTAAAATACAACACCTCACATTTATCTAAATTAAATTTCATCTGCCATCCTTTGGCCCATTGGCCCAACTGATCAAAGTCGCTTTGTACTCTGAGGTAACCGTCTTCACTGTCAACCACGTCTCCAATTTTGGTGTCACCTGCAAACTTACTAACCATACCTCCTATGTTCACATCCGAGTCAATTATATAAATGATGAAAAGCAGTGGACACAGCGCTGATCTTTATGGCACACCGCTGGTCACAGGCCTCCAGTCTGGGAAGCAACTCTCCACCGCTACCCTCTGTCTACTACCTTTGAGCCAGTACTGTATCCAAATGCCTAGTTCCCCCTGTATTCCATGTGATTTAACCTTGCTAAACAGTCTTTCATGAGGAATCTTGTCGAATCCTTACTTAAGTCCATATAGATCACATTCACCACTTGCCCTCATCACTCATATTCGTTACTTCTTCAAAAAATTCAAACAAGTTAGTGAGACATGATTTCCCACGCACAAAGCCAAGTTGACTATCCCTAATCAGTCCTTGCCTTTCCAAATACATGTAAATCCTGTCCCTCAGGATACCCTCCAACCGCTTGCCCACCACCGATGTCAGATTCACTGGCCTATAGTTCCCTGGCTTTTCCTTACTACCTTTCTTAAATAGTGGCATAATGTTAGCCAACCTCCAGTCTCCTGGCACCTCACCTGTAGCTATTGATAATACAAATATGCCAGCAAGGGACCCAGCAATCACTTCCTTAGCTTCCCTGCAGAGTTCTAGGGTACACCTGATCAGGTCCTGGGGATTTATCCACTTTTACGTGTTTTAAGCCATCCAGCACCTCCTCCTCTGTAATATGGACATTTTTCAAGATGCTGCTAGTTATTTCTTCCAAATCCTTCTTCACATTAAATACTGGTGCAAAAGGCACATTTAGTATCTCCTCCGCCTCCTGCAGTTCCACACATAGGTGGCCTTGCTGATCTTTAAGTGGCCCTATTCTCTCTGTATTTACCCTTTTGTCCTTAATGTATTTATAGAATCCCTTTGGATTCTCCTTAACTCTATTTGCCAAAGCTATCTTATGTCCCCTTTTTGCCCTTCTGAATCCCCCCTTAAGCATCTTCCTACTGCCTGTATACTCTTCTAGGGATTCACTGAATCTCTGCTATTTATACCTGACTTATGCTTCCTTCTTTTTCTTGACCCAAACCTCAATTTCTCTAGTCATCCAGCATTCCCTACACCTACCACTCTTGCCGTTTACTGTAACAGGGCCATGCTGTCTCTGGACTCTCGTTATCTCATTTTTGAAGGCTTCTCATTTTCCAGCCATCTCTTTCCCTGCAAACCTCCGTTCTCCAATTGGCCTACCTCCAATTTAGAACTTTAATTTCTAGATTCAGTCTATCTTTTTCCATTACTGTTTTAACTCTAATAGAATTATGGTCACTGGTCTCAAAGCGCTCCCCCGCTGACACCTCAATCACCTGCCCTACATCCACACACTGAATCAGAATATTTTCTTGTACACACTTAACAAATTCCTCTCCATCCAAGCCTTTAACCCTATGGCAGTTCTAGTCTACGTTTGCAAAGTTAAAATCCCCTACCATAACCACCCTATTATTCTTACCTAAAACTGAGATCTCCTTACAAATTTGTTTCTCAATTTCCTGTTGACTATTGGAGGGTCAATAGTACAACCCCAATAAGGTGATCATCCCTTTCTTATTTCTCAGTTCCACCCAAATAACTTCCCTGTACACCCAGGAGTATCCTCCCTAAGTACAGCCATAATGTTATCCCCAATCAAAAATGCCACTCCCCCTCCCCTCTTGCACCCCCCCCCCCCTTTTCTCTCCTTCTTGCACCATCCTTTCTCTCAAATTAAGCTGCCAGTCTGGTCCATCCCTGAGCCACATCTCTGTAATTGCTATGAAATCCCAGTCCCATGTTTCCAATGTGCCCTGAGTTCATCTGCCTTAACTGTCAGGTATCTTGTATTGAAATAAATACAGTTTAATTTATCAGTCCTACCTCCTTTTTGCTTTGTTCCTGCCTGCCCTAGAATCATAGAATCTCTACAGTGTGGAAACGGGCCCTTCAGCCCAACAAGTCTACACCAAACATCAGACCCATCCCCCTATAACCCACCTAATCTGCACATCCCTAAACACTACAGGCAATTTAGCATGGCCACTCCACCTAACCTGCTCATCTTTGGACTGTGGGAGGAAACCAGAGGAAACCCACGCAGACACGGGGAGAATGTGCAAACTCCACACAGTCACCCAAGGCTGGAATTGAACGCAGGTTCCTGGTGCTGTGTGGCAGCAGTGCTAACCACTGTGCCACTGTACCACCTGTGCCCTGTCTGTCTTGCTCCTTTTCCAAACCGCACCAGTCACAGATTGACCTCTTTCCTCACTATCTCCCTGGCTCCCACAGCCCCCTTACTAGTGTAAATGCTGCCAAGCAGCTCTAGCAAATCTCCCCATCAGTATATTAGTCCCCTTCCAATTCAGGTACAATCCATCCTCCTTACACAAGTGACTTCTAACCCAGAAGAGATCCCAAGATCCAAAAATGTGAATTCTTCTCCCTGCACCGCTCCTCAGCCCCGCGTTCATCTGCTCTATCCTCCTATTCCTACCCTCAATAACTCATGGCACCAGGAATATTCTGGATATTACTACACATAGACCACCTTTTAACTCTGTATATTCTCTCCTCAGGATCTCATCCTTTACTCTTCCTCTATCATTAGTTCCAGTATATGATGACCTTCTGCTAGTCCCTCTCCCCTTCGAGAATATTCTGCACTCTTTCCGAGATATCCTTGATCCTGGCTCCAGCGAGGCAGCCCATCATTCTGATGTCTTGTTGTCAGCTTCAGAAAGATCTGTCTGTGCGTCTGAGTGGAGGGTTCGTAACGCAATCGATTGCTTGGAACCTGACGCACCCTCACGACATTACAGCCAGTCTCAGTACCAGAAACCTGGTTGTTAGTGCTGCATTCCCCTGAGAGTCCATTACCCATTACATTTTCCAAAGCAGGATTCTTGTTTGGGATGGGGATAGCCACAAGAGACTCCTGCCCAACCTGACTCCTACTTCTACCTTTTCTGAAGGTCACCCATCTGCTTAACTGTATCTTCAGTTTATTGCCCTTCCTGCAACTGCCATCCATCACACCACCAGCTCCTGTAAGTTCCTTGTTGCCTCTAACTGCCGCTCCTGGTGATCCATGTATTCCTATCGGATTTGGAACCAAATACACTTCCTGCAGACATAATCATCAGTAACATGGAAACTCTCCCTACGATGTCCAATCTCACATAACTGATGCCATATAGGTGTAGCACAAGAGGACAGACAATACCTGTGGAACTATATACTAGGGAAAAGTTAATAGGATCCATATGAGCACTCCTGCTTGGTCTTAATGGGTTGCTCAAATTGGGGTCAGTATTCCATCTTCCTCCTAAGACAGGTGACGTGGCTAACTTAACTACATTTTCAAAGGGATCTATAACTAAGTGTAGAAAGTTCCTGTTTGATTCGGGCAATACATATGAAAGAGGATAAATGTCCTATGATATCAACCTTGACTCCCAGGCGACAGTGCAGCCTTCATTCTGCTCCTCAGCAGAGAAAAAGAAAGGTAGGTGATGAATTGTTTTTGTAGCCCTCAGAGGAGCAAGAGTGTATCTTCTGTCAAAGTAATCTTGCCAGTAGTCACCTGGGGTCCTCATCCCTCCAATGTTATGAGTTTCTCCATCATCAACCCTTTCCTCATTACTCTCTGTACCAGAGGTACCTCTGGCCCATCTTTCTTTGCCATCTCACTTGGTTGCCATCACACAGGCCATTTTGCAAATTTAAATGGGGCCAGGGCCTCAAATTCACAAAGGCCGTTTCAACAAGAGAATGTGAAAGGCAGTACAACAACTTTCTACAACTGACCCAAATGTCTTTGGACTGGGAGGAAAGAGAGAGGAGAAATCAACAAACTTGAAGGGGGGAAATGTAAGCATGAATGGCAGGAATCACTTCTGCAATCGCTTCACAAAAGATCAATTCTCAACAATGTTCCTGACCAATGGGGAGCATGGCCTCCTGATGGGAGAGGTCGCAGTCAGTGACCTGACAGGAGCTTGGATTGTACTGTCACAGCAAGCTCAGTTTCCATTTCCATGGCAACTCGCGATGTGTTGAATCACAATTGGCGGTTTGCATGGGACGGATGAAATGTTCCTTTATGAAATCACCTTTATTTTTAATAGTGTCTATTAACAACACTCTGCCATACACTAAAACTGCTCAACTCTGCTGAGCCATTCTAGACCATAGCAGGGGGTCTCACACAAATGGACTGTTTACATAAAGGCAGAAAACCTTCATTTTTGTCACAACATTTCTGCAGTTCCTGAATGTCAAAAGGTATTTTAAAGAAGATTTGCACTTATTTGTTTTTTAGAGATATGATGAATGTGAATTTAAAACAAATGCTCCGCTCATGGTTCAGAACTCTGAACAGGCTGTATTGCTGTAAAATCCAAATTGTAATTTGGATATTTTTCCACACGAGGCTGAGAACATGCTGCTTCCATTTAATGTCCTTATGGACAGGTATCTTAGTGGATGAAGTCTCAAAACAATGGTATAATGCTACTTGCCAACTAATTTATCCAGGTAATTACCTATTTGGATCATTTAATTGGGAACCTGTTCCACAGCAAATTCAGTCTTGAATTATAAAGCAGGATGAAAACTATATGCATAAGTGTCTACATCATCCCTATCATGATTGAAATATCATTGTTGTAAGCTGGAATAATGATTTTGGCAACTGAGGTCCCTAATGCCTCCATTTCACCTTATTTCTCTTGACAAGCTTTTGTTCTTTTGATTTGATGGAAAAATTCCACTACTTGTTTCTCACAAGTCTTTGCAGTGTTGAACAAATAACTAGAGAATGATCCAGTATCTTTCAGTTCTCAGCTTCAGAATGAGTTTCCCCACCCTCTGCTTTTGTGAAGAAGCTCCAGTTTCACTTTGAGATGTTAGGAGCTCTCCTCCTGAATTTCTTTCTCCCGCTGTATCTGTCATGTTTCAAAATAATGACCCAGAATTTGCTGACAAGACAGCAGTGAGTTTAATGTGTGTAAATAATCCAGCAGTTTGTAGAGAGAAATTGTAGAGATATTGCCTCTCATTTAACCCTCTGCTGCAAAAATGGCAGTTTGCTGTCACCTATTTGTTGTATTTTAATAACTGCTAGGGTGAAAGAATTGCTATAGGCATATCTTAAAGCAAATTACACTAAACCAAGAAAACTAGGAGTGGTATTTAATATCCTAACAGCCCTTTTAATCATAAGATTTACAACCCTGCAATGCTTTTAGCCCCAAAAGGAAGCAATTAAGACTCTAAAATATCATTTCCACAGGTGGTGAATTGCTCCTAGAAGTTTTTTCACTTTTCTTTTACCTTTTGTTTTTGTTTCTCTTTTAATGCCCCCTTTCATTCCCTCTTTTTCTGTTTCTCTATTGCATTTCAGTCTGATTTGTCTTAGCTCAGTTGGCTGGACAGCTGATTTGTGATGTCAATAGTGTGCGTTCAATTCCTGCATCGACTCTGTTGCTTCTGACCTGAGGTGCTGACCCTCAGATTAAACTATCACCAGTTGCCTGTGTCTAATGAGAGGTGCTGACATCTGAGACAGTGGTGACTTTACCTACAATCATTCTATTGTACACTGTGCCATGTTTATTTGTTTCACTATTATTTAAATTCTCACTGATGAAGAAAACAGATTGATGTCTCTGTTTTGGGCCAAGGTTCCAGATGTCCAATTACCTTCTCCATGATGTTATCAAATTCTTCCTGGAATCTATGATGCAAGATGTTTCTGGACTGTATGATATGAGTTAAAAAGCTACAAAGGTGTGAGATTGTAGCTTTTTACTCATACCCTTCATTCCAGAAACATATTGTGCTACTGACAAATTCTAGACCATCTTTACTTTTCAGGTTTTATTACAGGAACGATAATCTGATTTGGTGCAAGTAGAAATGTTTGAGAAAATTTCATTTACTTTTGAGTGTCATGGCGAGATGTTCCTTCCACAATTTGTCAGGCTGCTCAGGAATATTAATTTTAGCATCCTTTCAAACTTCTTTGTAGTTAGCTCAGAGACTGATACTTTGCCTGAAGATTTATTTCAGTAAAGTACATTGCATTTGACACCTCGGCCTCCCATATAAATAAAACACAAGGTTTTATTATTACTGCAGCTGGAGATCGATGAAGGCTTGCAAAATCAGATTGCTCACTGCAGCTTGATTCTGTCATATTGGACTGGATATGTTATTTTACTGGTGTTGCCCTCTCTGTATTATCACCTCGATATGGTGGAGTGGTTTATGTGCTCTGAAGATCCCTTGAGAAATGCCTTGGGATCACTTGCTCCTGGTAGGATCACTGATGTACAACGAGATCTGGGTGTTCTTGTACATCAGTCAATAAAAGCAAGCATGCAGGTACAGCAGGCAGTGAAGAAAGCTAATAGCATGCTGGCCTTCATAACAAGAGGAATTTAGTATAGGAGCAAAGAGGTTCTTCTGCAGCTGTACAGGGCCCTGGTGAGACCGCACCTGGAGTATTGTGTGCAGTTTTGATCTCCAAACTTGAGGAAGGACATTCTTGCTATTGAGTGAGTGCAGCGTAGGTTCATGAGGTCAATTCCCGGAATGGCGGGACTATCATACGTTGAAAGATTGGAGCGACTGGGCTTGGATACGCTTGAGTTTAGGAGGATGAGAGGGGATCTGATTGAGGCGTATAAGATTATTAAGGGATTGGACACTCTGGAGGCAGGAAGCCTGTTTCCACTGATGGGTGAGTCCAGAACCAGAGGACACAGTTTAAAAATAAGAGGTAGGCCATTTAGAACAGAGTTGAGGAGAAACTTCTTCACCCAGAGAGTGGTGGATATATGGAATGCTCTGCCCCAGAAGGCAGTGGAGGCCAAGTCTCTGGATACTTTCAAGAAAGAGATAGATAGAGCTCTTAAAGATAGTGGAATCAAGGGTTATGGGGATAAGGCAAGAACAGGATACTGATTGTGGATGATCAGCCATGATCATAATGAATGGTGGTGCTGGCTCGAAGGGCCGAATGGCCTACTCCAGCACTATTGTCTATTGTCTATTGTAAGACATCAGAATGTATAATGGCAATCTATAATAATGTAAGCGATTATTCTGTGTTACCTGATTACATGGAGAGCTCTTGTAGGAAGCGGAAACTGTACCAGAATGGAAGAAGAATACATGTAATTGCTAATTCACAAATAAACAATACTTGGGAGATTAAAGCCAGTTAGACCCTGAAATAACTGCACAGAGGCTGGCATCCCATCACCAAGTCACCTTTTATTTACACCGTGCTCAGCTGGCTCAGAGCTAATCCCTAGACTGATGAGACTTTCTGAATCTCCTGTTTAAATCTGTCAGCCAGGGCTCCCTGATTTTGGCCCAGGTTAACAGTCCCAATCAGGGATCTCATACTCCACGAGATCAACCTAACTGACCTCATTCCAATCACTACCTATCCTAAATTCATGATAAAACATGGAGGGACTGACAAAGGTAACAAAAGTTTAAACAGGTACTGAATTACACTGTTGAAGTAAACTTGGTGATGAAGAGGAAGAGAACATTTTTTAAGACCCACCGGGATTTAGGAGGACCTTGCAGGAGAAAGCTGGGAAAATTGAGACAGGAGGTCAGATAACTGTAAAGTCCAGATCAAAAGCAGCAGGACAAGCACATAGTTGAAGGGGCAACTCCAGGGTCTAAGCGAGGCTAAACTCCCACTTTCAGCCAATGGCAAATATACAAATCAGGAGCAGGCCTTTAAACCTGCTCCGCCACTCAATAAGATCATGGCTGACCTGATTGTCACTTCATTCCTGCTCTACAGCTTATCTATGTCTCTCTGCAACCTACAGCATCCTTCGTCACTATCCACAGCTCCACCGACCTTATAGTCGTCTACAAATTTACTAACCCATCCTTCTATGCCCTCATCCAGGTCATTTATAAAAATGACAAACAGCAGTGGACCCAACACCGACCCTTGCAGTATACCACTAGTAACTGGTCTCCAGGATGAACATTTCCCATCAACTACCACCCTCTGTCTTCTTTCAGCAAGCTAATTTCCGATCCAAACTGCTATATCTTCCACAATTCCATTACTCCACATTTTGTACAATAGCCTATTGTGGGGAACCTTATCGAACGCCTTGCTGAAATCCATATACACCACATCAACTGGTTTACTCTCATCTACCTGTTTGGTCACCTTCTCAAAGAACTCAATAAGTTTGTGAGGTACGACCTACCGTTCACAAAACCGTGCTGACTATCCCTAATCAAATTATTCTTTTCTAGATGATTATAAATCCTATCCCTTATAACCTTTTCCAACACTTTACCAACAACTGTGGTAAGGCTCACTGGTCTATAATTACCAGGGTTGTCTCTACTCCCCTTCTTGAACAGGGGAACCACATTTGCTATCCTCCAGTCGTCTGGCACTATTCCTGTAGACAATGACGAGTTAAAGATCAATGCCAAAGGCTCGGCAATCTCCTCCCTGGCTTACCAGAGGATCCAAGGATAAATCCCATCCGGCCCAGGGGACTTATCTATCTTCGCACTCTGTAGGATTTCTAATACCTCTTCCTTGTGAACCTCAATTCTACCTAGTCTAGTAGCCTGTATCTCAGTATTCTCCTCGACAACATTGTTATTTTCTAGAGTGAATACTGTTGAAAAATATTCATTTAGTGCTTCCCCTATCTCCTCTGACTCCACATACAACTTCCCACTATTGTCCTTGATTGGCCCTAATCTTACTTTCATCATTCTTTTATTCCTTAAATACCTATAGAAAGCCTTAGGGTTTACCCTGATCCTATCCGCCAACAACTTCTCATGTCTCCTCCTGGCTCTTCTGAGCTCTCTCTTTAGGTCTTTCCAGGCTACCTTGTAACCCTCAAGCGCCCTAACTGAGCCTTCACATTTCATCGTAACATGAGCCTTCTTCTTCCTCTTGACCAGAGATTCCACTTCCTTCGTAAACCACGGCTCCCGCGCTCTACAGCTTCCTCCCTGCCTGACAAGTACATACTTATCTAGGACACACAGGAGCTTTTCTTTGAATAAGCTCCACATTTCTAATGTGCCCATCCCCTGCAGTTTCCTTCCCCATCCTATGCTCCCTAAATCTTGCCTAATCTCATCGTAATTGCCTTTCCCCCAGCTATAACTCTTGCCCAGTGGTATACACCTATCCCTTTCCATCACTAAAGTAAACATAACAGAATTGTGATTGCTATCACCAAAGTGCTCACCTACTTCCAAATCTAACACCTGGCCGGGCTCATTAACCAGTGCCAAATCTAATGTGGCTTTGCCCCTTGTTGGCCTGTCTACATACTGTGTCAGGAAGCCCTCCTGCACACACTGGACAAAAACTGATCCATCTATAGTACTCAAACTATAATGCTCCCAGTCAATATTTGGAAAGTTGAAGTCCCCCATGACAACTACCCTGTCTCTCCCACTCCTATCGAGAATCATCTTTGCTATCCTTTCCTCTACATCTCTGGAACTATTCGGAGGCCTCTAGAAAACTCCCAACAGGGTGACCTGAACTTTCCTGTTTCTAACCTAAGCCCATACTACCTCAGTTGACGAGTCCCCAAACATCCTTTCTGCAACTGTAATACTGTCCTTGACCAACAATGCCACACCTCCGCCCCTTTTACCATCTTCTCTGTTCTTACTGAAACATCTAAATCCTGGAACCTGCAACAACCATTCCTGTCCCTGCTCTATCCATGTCTCCGAAATGGCCACAACATCGAAGTCCCAGGTACTAACCCATACTGCAAGTTCACCCACCTTATTCCGGACGCTCCTGGCATTGAAGTAGACACACTTCAAGCCAACTTCTTGCTTGTCGGTGCCATCTTGCTTCCCTGAAACTTTATTTCGGACCTCCCTACTCTCAACCTTTTCTATACTCGAACTACAATTTTGGTTCCCATCCCCCTGCTGAATTAGTTTAAACCTACCCGAATAGCCTTAGCAAATTCCCCCCCCCCAGGATATCGGTACCCCTCTGGTTCAGGTGAAGACCATCCAGCTTGTAGAGGTCCCACCTACCCCAGAACGAGCCCCAATTATCCAAGAATCCAAAACCCTCCCTCCTGCACCATCCCTGTAGCCACGTGTTCAACTCCTCTCTCTCCCTATTCCTCGCCTCACTAGCACGTCACAGGCAACAAACCAGAGACAACAACTCTGTTCATCCTAGCTCTAAGCTTCCATCCTAGCTCCCTGAATTTCCGCCTTAAATCCCCATCTCTCTTCCTACCTATGTCGCTGGTGCCAATGTGGACCACGACTTGGGGCTGCTCCCCGTCCCCCTTAAGGATCCCAAAAACACGCTCAGAGACATCACGCACCTTGTCACCTGGGAGGCAACACACCAACCGTGAGTCTCTCTCGTCCCCACAGAACCTCCTATCTGTCCCCCTAACTATGGAGTCCCCAATGACTGATGCTCTGCTCCTCTTCCCCCTTCCCTTCTGAGCAGCAGGGACAGACTCTGTGCCAGAGACCTGTGCCCCACTGCTTTCCCCTGGTAAGTCGTCCCCCTCATTCGTATCCAAAACGGTATACTTATTGTTGAAGGGAATGGCCACAGGGGATCCCTGCACTGCCTGCCGGTTTCCTTTCCGTCCCCTGACTGTAACCCATCTGCCTTTTTCCTGTACCTGAGGAGTGACTACCTCCCTGTAACTCCTCTCAATAACCCCCTCTGCCTCCCGAATGATCCGTAGTTCATCCAGCTCCAGCTCCAGTTCCCTAACGCGGTTTTCGAGGAGCTGGAGTTGGGTGCACTTCCCGCAGATGTAGTCAGCAGGGACACTAGTGGTGACCCTTACCTCCCACATTCTGCAGGAGGAACATTCAACTGCCCTGACCTCCGTTCCTATTATTCTAAATTCCCAAGACTTAAAAAATAAAGAATAAAAAATAAACTTGCTACCTTACCAATCAGGCACACAGAACCTTTTTTTTGGTTAGAGGAGGAGGATGGGTGGGAGACATCACCCGGGTAGTGTTTCGGGTAACGCAACCGCACAAATAAATTACCTCACTCACTCACCAGTCCCGTGTCGGCTCCTGCTCAGCGTCCCTCCGCCTATTCACGAGGTAAGCTTTTTAAAGATTCAAAAGCAGTGACTCACTGGCTTCCTGACAGGCTCCTGGTCCAAGCTCCCGCTCGCGCTGCTGCTGCAACCAGAAATTACCTCAGAAGACAACCTCGCCATTCCAGGTATTAGTCACGTAATGACTCCAACACATTTACATCTTTTCATAAATAAGGTGAACAGTACTCTGAATATGGATTCACCAGTGTCCTGTGTAACTGAAGCGTAACCTCCCCACGGTTGTGTTCAATTCCCTACATGATAAATGATCACATTCTATTACTGTTCCCAAATATTTGTTGTATCTGCATAAAAACCTTTGAGGTTGTGCACTTAGACAACCAAATCCCTCTGCATCTCTGAGATCCTAAATCTCTCACCATTCAGGGATTTTTTTTCTCTTATGCGAAAATGAGCAATTTCACATTTTACCACATGTTACTCGTATTGTTACATCTTTGCCCACTGACTGAACCTATCAATGTCTTCTTGTAATCTCCTTGTGTCCTCTTTATGACTTACTTTGCTACTTATCTTTCTGTTGCCAGCAAATTTGGCATTTATACACTTCAGTCCCTTCATCTAAGACATTTATATAAATGGTAAACAGTTGAGCTCCCAATGCTGATTCCTGTGACACAACATGCATTTCATCCTGCCAACAACTACTTTCTGCTTCCCCCAATCTTCTTTCTATGCCAACATGCTACTGCCAACACCGTAAACTTTTATTTTCTGTAAGTGATGAACAGCAGCAGATTTATGAGGTATAGAATACCTTCAGGTTGGGACAATATGGATAAAAGCACCAGGTCAGTACATGATTGTATGCAAGGAAAACCATTGCAAATGATGAATTTGCAAAATGGGGCATTGATAGAAATACTGCACTGAATGTAAAAGTATCGAAGGCATTTGATGCATACTTCTTTATGAAGAGAAATTAAAAGATAGAGGTGCAAAATTTAATTAGAGAGTGCAGAGGCTTGGGGAAGCATGGATTGGTTCATAAACAACTTTTACAGGCAAGCAACGAGAGACAGAAGGCCGAATTAATTTGCAATCTGATCATTGTTGAAAATACGAATGAGGTCTTTTACAAGCCAGAGAGGATTTGACTCCAGGCAAAACAGTGCAGATATCTAGTAAAGGAGAATCTTTGAGAAAAGCGCGTTCACATGAGGAGAAAGTGAAACATCGTAAAAGGAATTGAGTGAGGAAATTCAGTCTGTACACCGCAGAGAGGAAAGCACATAAAAAGTACAAAAAATGAAAAGAAAATGCGCCAAGCACCATTTTGCGCTGTTTTGAGATGTGGAGGGAACAAGGCACAGAAACAGGATTGCCCAGCAGGGGGAGCAGAATGCCATAACTGGCCAACATCTTTGAAAACAGCAGGCCAAGCAGCATTTTAGGATCACAAAAACTGACGTGAACGCGCTTTTGTCAAAGATTCTCCTTTACTAGATAGCTGCACTGTTTTGCCTGGAGTCAAATCATCTCTGCTTGTAAAAGACCTCATACGTATTTTCAACAATGATCAGATTGCAAATTAATTCAGCCTTCTGTCCCTCGTTACTTGCCTGTAAAAGTTGTTTATGAACCAATCCATGCTTCCCCAAGCCTCTGCACTTTCTAATTAAATTTTGCACCTCTATTTTTAAATTTCTCTTCATAAAGAAGTATGCATCAAATGCCTTCAATACTTTTACACTCAGGGCAGTATTTCTATCAATGCCCTGTTTTGCAAATTCATCATTTGCAATGGTTCTCCTTGCATACAATCATGTACTGACCTGATGCTTTCATCCATATTGTCCCAACCTGAAGGTATTCTATACCTCATAAATCTGCTGCTGTTCATCAATTACAGAAAATAAAAGTTGATGGTTCATCAGATGAAGAGTCTAGGCCCGAAACGTCAGCTTTTGTGCTCCTAAGATGCTGCTTGGCCTGCTGTGTTCATCCAGCTCCACACTTTATTACCACGGATTCTCCAGCATCTGCAGTTCCCATTATCTCTGACATCTTTGAAAAGCTTGCAAAACTCCATTACGGTATAGAGTGGACAAATGGACATCTGTGAAAACAAAGCAGGTTCAATAAATGGGAATACCATAAAATCTGAGCGCCACAATTAGCAAAGAAATGATCAGTTCTTGGAGGGAATACTGGAGTAAAGACCCTGAAGGAGGGTCTCGACCTGAAACGTCAAACTTTCCTGCTCCTCTGATGCTGCTTGGCCTGCTGTGTACATCCAGCTCTACACCTTGTTGTCTAAGTTTAAACTGGGTGCTGGAGCAAGTGTCTGAGTGTTATCAGTCGAGTTTAAGAGGTGTAAAAAGATTAAAATTTAGCTATTTTCAATGAAACTTCAGGGCCATATTGAGAGTAAAAGCAAAATACAGCAAAACTCAGTAAAAATAAAACCTACAGCAAAACTTCAGGTACAAAAGGCAAGAAATTACAAAATCTCTTTTTATTATCATAATCCAGAATGTTCTCTATCAAGCAGGAATGCATGTTTAAAACTGAAATTAATTTACAAAGTCAATGAGATTGCAGACATAAACCCAAAGAAGAGAACTCTCAAGATTATTTGCAGGTTTAAAAGAATTGAAGAAAGGATCCCACATTATCCCCTGGGATTGCGCAAAGTCAATATGCTTGGATTGACCAAGGAAGTGCCACGCCTATCCTTAAAGAAGTAATAGATTCTATGCTCAGACAAGGAGTAGTTTTAGCTGTCACAGTATGGATGAGATGCTGTTCAGGAATATCGATCTGGATGTCCAAAAGCACATCTGCCTTCTAGATCCATCTTTTCTTACCTCTCAAATGTTCGTGTTGCAGCAGAAGACAAAGAAAATGCTTCAAAGGTTTTCTGAAGCTGTCTGATCCTTGACAGAATTGACTTAATAACTGAAAGGGGTTTGCTTTCAAATGGGCAACAACCTGCCCACCAAATTGATGAGTTCGTCTTAATGTGATGCAGACTGTTGGCAGGGAAGGAATGAAAAAGAAGCAGTTCCTGAGTTCTAGATCCCATGACTGCGCAGACATCCTGCTGCACTTGGGCAGAGGGTTACAAGTTAAGAGTTGTCTTGTTCAGCTACATAGCAGAAACCAGCAACCCTGGATAGACCTCAATTCAAGGGACTATTCAAACAATTGAGGAGTAGTATTGAGTAGGAAGTCTGCTTGAGTTCCTGACTCTGAGCTACATTGCTTTGTTAATTTAATGATTACCTTTTCTTTGTTTTTCTCTCTACACTGTGTAGCCAATATTGGGGTGTGCCATCCCAGGCAGACATTTCTGATTACTCCCACAAATAGTAAACTATGGCCTAAGCTGGTGGGGTCCAACCTTTCATTTAAATGGAGTCCTCAGGAGTTAGGCATCACACGAATAATACCTGAGGGACGTAGAGTACCTTATTCAGTCATGTATTTCTGGCTCAGTGTAGTTTTTAATACCGTTTGCAAATTAGCAACACATTGCCTGCATGTTGATAAGTGAAATATCACTTTTTAAAAAATATTCATTTACAAGATGAGGGTGTTGATGGCTAGGCCAGCATTTATTGCCCAGAGGGCAGTTGAAGAGTCATGACATTGCTGTGCTTTTGGAGTCACTTGGAGACCAGATCAAAGAAGGATGGCAGTTTCCTTCCCTAAAGGATATTAGTGAATAATATTCATAGTCTAATGAACCAGGTGGGTTTTTCCTGACAATCAATTCATGGTCATCGTTCGACTTTTAATTCAAGATTATTATTTTAATTGAATTCAAGTTCTACCATCTGCTGTGGTAGGATTTGAACCTGAGTTCCCAGAACATTATTGGGTTTCATGATTAACAATCCAGTGACAATACCACTAGGCCATCATCTCCCCCTGCTGCTGCATCAGCTTTGGGGATTAGGCATTTTGCCTCTCAAAGTTGCCTCAAAAATATAGTATTATCAAAAACTCACAGCCCATGGTAGACTGGAACCTAGTTTTACAGCCTACAGCTGAGGATACTGGGTGGATTTGAAATGGAATCACCATTTACCCTTTGCAAGTTAATCAACATTAATGAGGAGAGATGAGGATTTAGGTTGAAGAAATTAAATGGAATTCCCAATCCTTGAGACTTCTTAGGGTTTAGCAGGTGATTGTCTCTGACATAGCAGATAGCTGATTCGTAAATGTAGGGCCTATTTGAAGATCTGGACCCGAGTCCTTTTTAAAAAGCTTCATTCTCTTTGTGTTGAGCAAATGGGTACTTTATGTTTCTACCGAATGATCCTTGCATTTGTGAGATATTTACTTCCCCAAGCCACATTTCTGGGAATTCTGGTGGATGTACCCAGCCAAAAAAATACCAGGAATAAGGCCTCCTTCTAGTGCTTTAACCTATGGCAAGGTCATGGACAGATGATTTTTCTGAGATGAGCTATTCTGTATTCAATAACAAACCCTCCGGGTTAATGTATGGAAATAGTGCGGATCTGGGATTGACTGACTTCCAGGACAAAGTTTATGAAAGAAATGAAGCAATGTCTTCAAGCCACACTCAAATCTTGTACCTGGTTTTACAAACAAGACTCAGCCAAGAGATGGTAAGAACTGCCGATACAGGAGTCAGAGATAACGCAGTATGGAGCTGGAGGAACACAGCAGGCCAGGCAGCATCAGAGGAGCAGGAAAGCTGCTGTTTCGGAAAAAGGTCCCGAACCGAAATGTCAGCTTTCCTGCTCCTCTGCTGCCTGGCAGCTGTGTTCCTCCAGCTCCACACGGTGTTATCAGCCAAGAGGTGGACCTATGGCCCAGATTTTCAAAATCCTTGCCCTTTCATCTAAAAAGGAAGAAAAACAGAATATCTCCTCACTCAGTAGACTGTAATAGAATAAAATATACCAAGCTTATCCTCCTATACCTGTGTTAGTTTTCAAATTTTTCCATCAGTTGTACCCACACTGTAGCGAAGTGTTACTAATAGGTGAATATATCCTCGAGATAGTCAGTTAAGAAGCTATTATGCATGACGGACCAATCCAGGGATAAATCCTCAAACATGAAGACTCTGTCTCTTCCCCTTGATGTTTTGTCCTCTGAACATAGAACATAGAACATAGAACAGTACAGCACAGAACAGGCCCTTCAGCCCACGATGTTGTGCCGACCATTGATCCTCATGTATGCACCCTCAAATTTCTGTGACCATATGCATGTTCAGCAGTCTCTTAAATATCCCCAATGACCTTGCTTCCACAACTGCTGCTGGCAACACATTCCATGCTCTCACAACTCTCTGTGTAAAGAACCCACCTCTGACATCCCCTCTATACTTTCCTCCAACCAGCTTAAAACTATGACCCCTCATGTTAGCCTTTTCTGCCCTGGGAAATAGTCTCTGGCTATCAACTCTATCTATGCCTCTCGTTATCTTGTATACCTCAATTAGGCCCCCTCTCCTCCTCCTTTTCTCCAATGAAAAAAGTCCAAGCTCAGTCAACCTCTCTTCATAAGATAAGCCCTCCAGTCCAGGCAGTATCCTGGTAAACCTCCTCTGAACCCTCTCCAAAGCATCCACATCTTTCCTATAATAGGGCGACCAGAACTGGACGCAGTATTCCAAGTGCGGTCTAACCGAAGTTTTATAGAGCAAGGAACATACTATTGACATTACTTTCTTTGTTCAATGTACCATTACAGCACATTGCGTAGGGAGTTCAAGCTCTTAAATTCACACATTGCAACGTCGTTGTAGAGACTAGTTAGTTATCCTTGAGTTATGTTCAAAGATTTGAAGATTGAGATCATTTTCTGTCAGCCTTTATTTATTTTTGAGCATTCCTAATTTGATGTCACAGATAGGTTCTTTATAATCCTGAATCATTATGACAATGAACATCTTGACTCTACTGAGTGCTGCCAGTAATTCAAGAACAGTGACTTTGTGGATCTCTGGGAGATCATTAAATTCTTCCTACATAAAACAAAAAATACATAAGCAGCTAACTCACGCTCAATGCCACCAGCCGTTATTGTTTGGGTTGAGGTGTCAGGATCAGGTGAAATCCAAGGATGAAGCTCACAACTACAGGCCAATCGCTTTAAGCTTGATGGTTGAAAAACCAGCAGAAATAATGATCTGAGACAAAATTAATAGTCACCGCTAAATGTGAATTGATTAAGGAGCTGACACATTTTAGGATTTGTTAAAGGCAAATCATGGTTAGCTAAGATGAAGGGGCACACAGTAAGCTTATCCGCAAAGTTAAAGCCCATGAAATAAAAAGAAGAGTTACTACATAATTGCAAATTCTTGCATGACAGGGAGTTACTTTTTATCGAAGCAGAGAAAGGAATACAGTGGGATTTCCCAAGGTTACGAACTAAGACCACTGCATTTCTTGATAATATGTTAGTGACATAGACTTGGGTGCACAGAGTGCAATTTCATAACTTGCAGATGATGCAAAGCTTGGAAGTCATATGAACCACATAAGGATGAAGATGGACTACAAAAGATAGTTTGGTGGAGTGGGATAATATTTGGCAGATAACATACAATGCAGAAAATTGTGAAGTGATGCACTTTGATAGAATGAATAAGGAGATGCAATAAAAACTAAAAGATATAATTGGAAATGGGGTGAAAAAACTGTGAAATTTGGGGATACATATAAATAATTCATTGAAGGTAGCAATACAGGTTGAGAAAATGGGTAAAAATGCACATGGGATCCTAGTCTGTATTCAAGAGAGACAGTACGAAAGGAGGGAACTTATGACTGACCTTTATAAAGCATTGTTGTGGCTTCTACTAGAGTGTTGTACTCAGTTATAGGCACTGAACCTTTTGAAGGATGTTAAGGATATAGAGAGGATGCATAGAAGACATGTAAGAATGAATTCAGAGATCATTCCAGAGATCAGGGAACTTTAGTTATGAGGATAGATTGGAGAAGATGAGGTCGTTCTTCTTGAAATACTTTGAGAAGTGATTTAATAGAAATGTTCAAAATCACAGAGCGTCTAGGTAATGTGGATAATGAGAGGCGAAGAGGTCAAGAATCAGAGAACACTGATTTAAAGAGATTATCAAAGCTGAAAAGAGAGAACTTTTTTTGCTCAGTAAGTGGTTAGAATTCAAAATGCAGCACCTGAAAATGCGATAGAAGCAGATTCATTTACGCCTTTCAAATGGGAATTAGTTAAGTTCCTGAAAATTAAACAATAGCAAAATTAAAGTGAGAGGATGGCAGAGTGAGACCTACAGACAACCAGAATAGCATTGACAGGCCAAATGGCCTGGCTCTGTGCTATGACCATTAAGATTCTATGTTTGAGTCTTTGGAAGATTGTGTGCTGCTGCCCATTAGTCTGCACTCCTTGCCTTGGTGGATTTAGAAAAATGGCATGCAAACAACAATTCTAGGTCATTTGAAAGCAAAACAAGAAGGGTGTCCAAGCTTGGATCCTGCAGCACTTAAAACAAAACTTCCATTGCATGCTAGCTATTGGGGTATGGTAACATATATGGTTATGTTATTGGACTTGTAATGCAGAAACAAATGGTCTGGTGGCATAGGTTTACATCATACCACAGTTCCTGAGGAATCAGAATTGTGATAATCTAATAAATCTTCAATGCAACACTAGTACCCGCAATGGTGACCATCAAGTGACCAAATCCTTGTAAAAACTCATTTTGTGTACTGATGATTTTTAGGAAAGGAAATCTGCTGCCTTTCCTCAATCTAACTTAAATAATTTAAACCTTCTATACCTGGCAACATCCTAATAAATCTCCTCTGAACACTCACTAGCTTAATAATATCCTTTATGTTACAATACTATCACCTGTCTTTCTTCTAAACTCCAATGAGTACAGGCCCAACTTAGTCAACCTTGCCTCATAAGACAGTTCCTCCATACCCAGAATCAGCCTAGTGAACCTTCTCAGGACTGCCTCTGATGTTAGTATATCTTTTCTATGACCAGTGGCCAAAAACCTTTCACAGTATTCCACTGTGGCTGACCAATACTTTGTTTAGTTTGGTTTAGTTTGTAAGTTTTCAGGAGGTTTAGAGGTGACCTTATAGAGGTTTATAAAATCATGATGGGATTAGATAGGGTAGGTAGTAGTCTTTTCCCTAGGATGGGGGATTTCAAGACTAGGGGGCATGTTTTAAGGTGAGAGGGGAGAGATTTAAACAAGGCATGAGGGGCGAATGTTTTTACACAGAGGGTGGTTTGTATGCGGGCACAGTTACAATGATGAAGAGACACTTTGGTAAGTACAAAAATAAGAAAGGTTTAGAGAAACATGGGCCAGGAGCAGGCAGGTGAAATTAGTTTGATTTGGGATTATGTTCTGCATGGAATGATTGGATCAGTGTCTGTTTCTGTGCTGTCTGACTCTGACCCCAGACACACACCAAAGTGGTTGATTCTTAACTGCCCTCTGAAATGCGAGCATGGGAAGTTAGGAATAAATTACAAATCCCAGGCCTGACAGTAAGGCCTTCATTCCTTGAATGAGCTAAGAAAATCTCACTGCTTCCTCCCATTTAGAAAATCATTAACATACATCCATTTGTTACTTATGCTACTATTGATCCACATTTCTCTCATTACACTTTATCATGAAATCATACAGTGGTTTCAACATAGAAAGAGGTCATTTGGCCCATTGAGCCCATGCTGACTCTCTGCTAGACCAGCTTGGCATGTCTCACTCCTCTGTCCTTTTCCTACCGTTCTGCAATGCCAACATCTTCATCATGGCTCACATGGCTTGACATGGCTTCCCTCGTCCTTTTGGAACGTAGGCTAATTGAGTAGGTTAATGAGATTCTTCAGGTAGAATTCACCTCTTGACCCCATGCTGGTAATCCAAGTATCTGGATCATGGTCCACACATTCTAGTTAGAATTTAACATTTAATTTTTCGAGATTAAAGTTTGACTGTAGAAAATTAGACAAATGCAAATGAAGCACATGGAAGTCTCTTATATTTTAAAAGGCTGAGATGATATTCCTTTGCGAGGTTAACAGCGAGAAAATTAGTGGGCTTGCTACATTGGAGATGTGCTGTTTACATTACTCACTGCCCTGCCTGCATCTGGGCTGTCTACACTGAAACATTTTAGGGGATAACTGGCCAAGTCTTCAAGGCCAACAGAGCCAACTGCAGAGTAGGCTCCCTCCCTTACAATTCAGGATGTCGGGACAGCCTCTAGATGCAGTCTGAGGGAAAGGGAGAGAAGAATGTACCAAGGACAAAAATTGGCTTGGATGATACTTCATTGTAAAGTTCCTTGCAACTTTGTAAGTATGTATGCACTCTTAAAATGTTTGTTAGTTGCCATCAGATCAGGTGACCTTGTACGTTTTTGAGAAGTGAGTAATCTCTTCAAATATCCCAAGGCTAGGGTAGTCCTTTCATTATTGAGGATGGCTGATGGCAATTTAACCTGAGGGTCACCATACCTCAGGCAAGGGGTCAGGTTGAGAAGGAGAGTCCTTCAAGGTAACCTCAGCCAGTGTGGGAATTGAGCCCACCCTATTGGCATCTCATTATATTGTAAAGCAGCTATCTAGATAACTGAGCTAACCACTTACTTCTCTCTTCACTCTGGGATTGCCTCCTTTCTGGAGTAATTTCCTCAGTGACTCAGTCCAATGAAGTGGATTCTAAGATCTGAGCTATCCACTTTCCCCACATCTCCAATGGAGTGTAACCGTGCTAAGCTACCCGAACATCAGGACTGACTGTGGCCAGTCCCCGGACTGAGTTAGCAGGATTGCCCTGGCTGAGAACAGCCCAGACCCTGGATTGATGTTGCCATAGTCCCTTGACTGATGTAACAGTGATCCCCAGACTGATTGCGCTTGACTTTCAGAACTGGTATAGGTCCAATCTCAAGGCTGCAAAGACACAAATTGCAGGAATCTGAAAGTACTAAGCACCTGACTGACAATGGGCAATCCAATGAGTTAACTGCTCTGGTTTTCATATCAGGACTTGGCAGCATCTAGTTTTTCAGGGAACAAGAGGAGAATATGAGCTGCTCAGGTGTGCTGGGGTAATAATGAGATGCCAGTACATAGAAATAATATAAATGCTGCTCATTAGCAAGATTCTGACCTCTGCTTACAATTTAAGGCGAAAATTGGGGTATGTTTTATCATAATCAAGATCCTGATTGTTTTTCATTTTCATGCTCACAACTTCCTAGCCATTGTCCCGCCATTCAAATAAGTGGAGAATTCCTCCCGTTACCACAAGCCATTCTTGAGCTTGCATGAGCAGTTTTTTTTATTTTAGGGGAGAGAGATGCAGATTTCCACCATACTTTGTGTGTTTGTATGTTTATACAACAGTTATAATTGACATAGCATTTTCCTCATCTTACTCTGTCCATCTAAAAAGACTGCATCCACCACACCATGGCATCCCTTTATTTGTTAAATGATTACAGGGGTTTTCCCTCCACCTCTACCCAAGGATTGTCATTCTACATTTTGCACATTCTACTGCAAGAAAAGTTCCCTGATTACAGCATTAGTGTTTACTCATTTGAACCAGTGAGTCTCTTAAACCTGTTATGGTATTATAGTTTCTGTCAAGTTTTTGACTCTACATGTTTTTGGCTTTGTGTTTCAGATGAGCTCAGTCTCTACATTTGCAAAAGCTGTTTTTAATAACACTGATATCTGAGAAAGAAAAAACTCATCTTGCATTAGTGGAATAACTGAGAGACTTTTTGTAAGATTATACCAACTACTGATGCTGTACCAGACAGGATGTCCTTATTTGTGAAAGCCCACAGAATTATCTTTAACTGCCGCCACCTTTAATAAACTAATTATAACAACAGCCCAACACATATTTTGTGTACTTATTATGGTTAACCAGCTCTTCCTGGAATATAAACTTGTACAAAGTTGACAACTTCTGTCCTAAAATTTGCTGTTACTGCATCCCAGTCTTCACAGCACTGCACTGTAACATTAGTGCACTGTACGGTTAAATGAGAACATTTGAAGTGCAGTGAGATAAACTAAGTATTATCAAAGTGGGTAGAGTAATCCAGTTTTTCATTATCACGGCCTTCTGGGAAACTCAAAGCAAGACTCTAATTTAGTACGCCTGCCATTTCATTCGTCTGCAAGATTTATTTCCCTCCTTTCATCTCCAAGAGAGACAACACTTTTCATTAGCTCTTCGCTTATTATCTCTAACTCTGAACATGGATGGAATGTTTTTGCCCTGTTTCTTAGGCTGTTTGGTTGTCAGCAAAATATTCAATAAAACCCAGTACACAGACAAAGGAATATCCCAAGGAAGAACTGATTAATTCTTTGAAGGTCTCAATCTGGACCCAGATCCTGGAATTTTTAAATGATCTGGGATTTCAGGTGACTTTTTTCTTTAAGGGTATTCTGGGTTATTTGATTTTGAATCTTTTTGATTATTTTAGCATGTTATGAATTGTCACTACTGTTGTTGTGGAATTTGTGACAGTTGTCAAAATGTGAGCAGAGTTTTTAGAGCAGCTTGTCTTTTGAAGATTGTCCTGAAACCTCCTCAGTGAACTGGTAAGCTTGTCATAAAAAAGATTTGCTTTTTCAGCTTTGCAATTACAGAGCCTTGGGCAGGCAGGAAACAGATTCAAGCTGGCTGAGTATTTGTCATTATTGTTAGTGCGCCGGAGGTACACACTCAACTGGATACCTTACTTATCACTTGTCTTTCATGCATTTATAAAATCCTTTGCCATTTCCGTTTGTTTTGCCTGTTGGCTCAGTGGTGCTGTCATTTCTCACCCCTTAAGTCAAATAGTTGCAGATTTAAGTTCCACTCTAGGAACTTGAGCACATAATGCAGACTGACACTTCAGTGCATTCCAGGAGAATGCTGTGATGATGGAAATACTGACTTTCAATTTAGGTGTTAAATAAAGGTCCCATCTGCCTTATCAAATAGATGTGAAAGATCCCACATTACAATTTAAGAAAGAAGAAGGATATTTTCCTGACATCCCCTAAAGTATTTATCTCTCAACTAACACAATTGGCGTTATTTGTGTGATTTGGCAATCTGCAAATTGGCTATTTCCCTTGCATATATAACAATGATTATATTTCTAAAGGAACACATTGACTGTGAAACTTTGAGGTTCTGCTGTGTCTGTGATAAAGGAACATTCTTGCTTGCCTTTTTTATGCATTTTCTTAAGTTTTCCAACTTTTAATTCTCTTGCTTGTTTTCTGTGCTCAGTTGATTTTCTTTTACACTGTTACATTGTTATGTTCTTCTATTTAAAACCAGCTTTAATTTTACTTTTCTCAACCAAGAGACAGTTGCTTTTGCTTCAACCTTTACTTTGAAAAAGAAGACCTTTCCTTGATCACCTCCCGCTTCATGACGTCAGATTGCTTTCCAGAGATTCCTCCTGCTGTAAAGTATGGAGTACTATGATGCAAATCCTTTAAGAAAACAGTCAAATCATGCAACCTGGGAACTGCAGATTTTGTTTTCTGAATAGATGAGCTCAGTTAGACCAATTGTCTTTTCTCATCGGTGGATTAATCATTAATCAATGGGTACTGGTATGTGTAATATTGGCCTGCAGCATAAACCTTTTGCAGTAAGAAGGACACAGATATTCTTCTACAAAAATGTTAATGAGAACAATCTGAAGTGAAAAATAATATGAAGCTCCTGCTGCTTTGGGCTGTGATATGATTGATAATTTATTTTCAATAGCTTCCACTTCCACTGCAGTGCCTTGGATTAGTGTTCCTTTGACGCACAGCTGAACCTGATCACCAATGCCAACCTTTGTTGTACCATGTACTACATAACAGGTGGAAGTAGCTTGTTGAGAAATAAATACATCTGCTTAACATAACATTTGCCATCCAGTATGCAAGACCATAAAGACCACCAATCACTACGTCAATTTGAGGGCAAAAATCAATACAATATTGAGCTGCTTAGTAGTATTCATGGTTTGTTGCTGGAGAGCCAATGTGTCATTGTGTGAGGCCAGAGCAGCTTTGTTTATGATGGCTTACTGTGAAAATATAGCTTGATGGTCTAAATCTCAGAGAGTAACAAGTGGAAAATGGCCGCTTATATTAGGAGTCATGGGATATCTGTACTCGTTGAATGACCGCCTTCACAAGAGGTAGGCCTTCAGAAATAGGAAGGAAGCCTGGAGTAGAAAATTTAAGGAGGAGAGTGACAGCCAAGTGATATTTGGCCTCAGATTTGAGATGGATGGCAGGAACAAATTATGGAAGCAGATTTTACACGTTGATATTCCATATCATTATGATCAGCTGCATCTTTGATTTGAGGTGCCGCTCCTAGCACATGCAGGAAGTCCATACCCCAATCTGAACTTTGCCATCTATAAATTTTAAATGGTAGGAAATTGGCTTCTCGAAGCACAACACTTTTCAATATACATTCCCCGAATGCAGTGGGAACCCTGAAGCCGCAATTCTGACCTGTAACTTTCTGATTGCAAGGTGATTTGCCCTGATACTTTCATTAACATTCCAGTGTGCATGTATGTTATACTTTGATGAGCTTCATACTAATGATGTTCTATGAAAAAAAATTGTCTTATAGTATCACTATCAAATATCTGACTTTGGCAATAGTGCACCATGAATTCCCATGATCAGGTTTGTTGTTGCATTTTGGAATCACACTGATGCAGAGACTTTTGAGATCCTGTCAAAATTATTTTAAATGATGTCAAGCTGCAATCTTGTGAAATTCACATTGAACAACAACTGTGAAGAAATTTTAATGTTCCTGTGTGAGCCTTATTCTTTCAAAGATTTTAAAATCAACTGCCTGACACTAAAGCAAACTGCAACACACTCTGTTTATACGTTACATAGCATCTAGACTCACTAGACATCTGTGTTAAATGGATCTTTCTTCTGTAGAAAGTTGACAGTGATAAATGACTGTAAGGCTGATACTGCAGTGCAGTGTTGAGGGAGTGCTGCACTATTGAAAGTGCCATTTTCAACTGCAATGTGAAACGGAAACCTTTATTCTCTCAGGTATATGCAAAGCATAGCATAATTTTGAAAAAGGGTGGGGTATTTTTCTCTGTTGTTCTGCCCAATATCTACCCCTTGACCAACATCACTAAGAAAACGTTATCTAATCATTAGCATATTTTAAACATGGTATCTTGCTGTGTGAAAACTGTCATGTTTGTTATATTACAACATTGACTATGCTTGGAAAAATTAAGTATTTAATTGACCAGAGAGCATTCTGGGAGTCTTGCGATTGTACAAGATGCTATATAAATGCAGTTAGTTGTCATCATTTACTTTCTCCCTTCCCAAAGAGTAGTGGGAAACTAGTAGACTGGGAAATCTTTAAAGGCCAACAGAAAGCCACCAAAAAGTTATCAAGAAAAGTAAGATAGATTATGAGAGTAAACTAGCTCAGAATATGAAAACAGGCAACAAAAGTTTCTATAGATATGGAAATTGGAAAAGAGTGGCGAAGGTAAACATTGGTCCTTTAGAGGATGAGAAGGCCAATTTAATAACTGGGAATGAGGCAAAAGCCAAGACATTAAATAGTTTTTTTGTGTCGGTCTTCACAGTGGAAGACACAAATAGCATGCCGAATATTAATGGTAAGAAGGTTATAGCAGGTGAGGACCTAGAAACTATCATTATCACTGAGGAGGCAGTGCTGGGCAAGCTAATGGGACGAAAGCTAGACAAGTCTCCTGGCCCTGATGAAACCAGGGTACTAAAAGAGGTGATGGGGAAAATAGCAAATGCACTAGTAATTATTTACCAAAATTCATCAGCATTTGGGGTGGCTCCCGCAGATTGGCAAACAGCCAATGTGACGCCATTGTTTAAAAAAATGTAAGTAGACAAAAACCAGGTAATTATGGGCCAGTTAGCTTAACTTCGGTATTGGGAAAATGCTTGAATCCATCAGTTAGGAAGAAATAGCAAGACATCTGGATATAAATTGTTCATGAAGGGTAGGTCATGTTTAACTAATTTGGTGGAATTCTTTGAGGACATTACTTGCATGGTGGACAATGGGGAACCTGTGGATGTGGTGTATCTGGATTTCCAGAATGCATTTGACAAGGTGCCACACACATAAGATAAAGTTGCATGGTATTACAGGTAATGTATTGGCATGGATAGAGGATTGATTGACCAGTAGAAAGCAAAGATCAGGGGTAAATGGCTGTTTTTTTTGTTGGCGGTCAGTAGCTAGTGGTGTGCCTCAGGGATCAGTTTTGGGACCGCAATTGTTTACAATTTACATAGATGATTTGGAGTTGGATAATAAGTGTGGTGTGTCAAAATTTGCAGATGACACTGAGGTGAGCGGTAGAGCAAAGAGTGCAGCAGACGCTGAAAGTCTACAGAGGGATATAGGTAATCTAAGTGAGTGGGCAAAGGTCTGGCAGATGGAGTACAATGTTGATAAGTGTGAGGTCATCCATTTTGGTGGGAATAACAGCAAAATGGACTGTTTTAAATGGTAAAAAATTGCAGCACACTGCTGTGCAGAGGGACTTGTGTGTCCTTGTGCATGAAACACTAAAAGTAGGCTTGCAGGTGCAGCAGGTAATTAAAAAAGCAAATGGAAGTTTGTCTGCAATTGCGAGAGGGATGGAGTTTAAAAACAGGGAGCTTATGCTGCAGCTGTATAGGGCCCTGGTGAGGCTACATCTGGAGTACTGTGTGCAGTTTTGGTCTCCTCACTTGAGAAGAGATATACAAGCACTGGAGAGAATGCAGAGGAGATTCACTTGGTTGATTCCAGAATTGAGAGGATTGGATTATGAGGAGAGACTGAATAGACTGGGATTTCACTCATTGGAATTCAAAAGAATGAGGGGACATCTTATTGAAACATATAAGATTATGAAGGGAACAGATAAGGTGGAGGCAGGGAGGTTGTTTCCGCTGGCAGGTAAAACTAGGACTAGAGGGCATCGCTTCAAAATAAAGGGAAGCAGACGTAGGACTGAGATCAGGAGGAACTTCTTCACCCAAAGCGTAGTGAATCTGTGGAATTCTCTGCCCAGTGAAGCTGTTGAAGCTACCTCGCTGAATGTTTTTAAGGTAGGGCTAGATAAGTTTTTGAACAGTAAAGGAATTAACAGTTATGGTGAGCGGGCGGGTATGTGGAGCCGAGTCTCAAAAAGATCAGCCATGATCTTATGAAATGGTGGGGCAGGTTTGATGGGCTGGATGGCCTACTCCTTCCCCTGGTTTTTGTGTTCTTATGCTCTTATCCTGTCTAAATCTCTCAAATATGCACTGGCAATTAGAAGCTTGCCCACTCCACTTGAAGAAAAATTGTAGTTAATGGGATTACAATTTTTCACCATGTGAGGCAAGAGTGCAAAAATGGCCCCCCACACACACAGCCTACTCTAAACAGTCTCATTAATCTCTTCCTCAATGTGTTTCACGTCTGCTGTTGAGAGATAATAACTGGGATGTCCATTGGGTGAACTTTATCACTGAGAGATAGTATAGTGGGTCTTAATGGAATGGTATTTCCACTTTCTTTCTGCATGTCTGAGATACATTCACATACCACCATTCTATTGCTGGTGAATTCATTTTCCAACTGCCTCAAGCAACACTAAAAGAAGCTTTCAAAGGTAGGTAAGCTTTCACCTGTAAATAGAGAATTGTGATCAAAAGATTCAGCCCAGTTTTTATAAACTAATCATCCTGGATATGGTTAATGTTGTTGCATTCTTTTTAATAAGAAGTTATAAAATACTTTTGACCCGCATTAATATTTGATTCATTGTTGCTGTGATGCTGAGCAATGAATTGCTGTTCATTGTTAATGAGCGTCTAATAATGTATGTACATAGTTTTTTGTTTTTCAAAATCGACCTGTTCAGGAGATGTTACAGGTCAAACGTGACCCCTGACCTTCTGCCCAGGAGGTAGGGATGCTACCACTGTGCTACAAGATCCCCATTCTTTTTTTCATGAAGGATTATCAAGTTGACACAACTTATTTTTGGAAGCCGTTTGAATGCACTGTCTTTGACTATTAAATTTCTGGAGCTTTTGGACTTAATGATTGGGCCTACTGCCCACTGCACTACCCACATCCCTCATTGTGTCTGTTGTGTGCAATTCGTATTTCGGTACAACGGCATTACCTTAAGTTCAAGTTCATACAGCTGTTTTTCTGTGGAGAAGTGAGGAAAGATTATCCACTGTTATCCATCCTATTTAGTGCTTTCATCAGGGACAAAGACAGTGAACCTTGTTGCAGGCAATTCAGCCCCTTTTCTCACATGAGGGTGTGTTGTTAGAGGTGAAGCTGGGGATCCAGAGCATTATGTGCTGATAGCCTCCTCCTAAATGCAATACTATTGTTTGATGTGGTTTGAAGCATGGAGCTTAAAATATTTATTGATAGATACACTATATATAATTTGCAGAATGAAAACAGAACATTGGATACAGTAAATGTTGGTACTGCATATGAGTCTTCTCCTAACATGTTTCATTTTACCCCATCAATGTAGCCTTCTATAGATTCCTGGCTGAGAACCATTAAAAATTAGCAAAGCAGTTGAATTTTCAGCACTTCCGGTTTAAATGGACATTAAGCTTCACCCTAGGTATTGATTTTATACAATCTCATTTTCCTGCATTCCCTTCAAAAAGTATCATAATTTTGAAGAAGAATGGGGTACTTTTCCCCGTCATTCTGCCCAATATCTACCCCTTGACCAACAGCACTAAGAAAATGTTATCTAATCATTTCCCCTCAAAAAGTATCATAAAATTCTCTGAATAATTATCCAGTATATTTTGAATTCTGTCATCGGTGAAACATCTATTGTGCCTGTGGCAAAATCTTTGACATCCTGAAAACTCCTTCTGCAACGAGGTTTGATTCAAAGCACTCTTTATCCTGGTATTGCTGCCTCTTGTCTCTGATTTGCCTATCAATACAAATCGTTTGCACCATCAATTTTATAAATCACTTTGAACACCACTTAATAAGTTTCTCAGTTCAAAACAAAATGGCCCTAGTTGCTGTTTGCTTCGCTCAGAGTCCTCATCATCAAGTAAATCTGCATTGCACATCCCTTGTCCAAAACAGCACATACTGTTCCAAATGTACCCTAATTGTAATTTTGTATAAAGTCACCATGACCTCATTTTGCTTTAGTGTTCAGTCCTTCGCAGTGAAAATCTCAAAACTCCATTTCCCATCTGGATGGCTTTTCCAAAATCTGATCTGCCCATCTCTAAAGATATCTGTGTATACCTAATTGGGTTTTCTTCCTGTTCACAAGAAGCAAAAAACTAACTTGGAAAGTGAAATAGATGCATGACATTTTGGACACATACTGTGGGCCAATCGGCAACCTGAGTTAGGAAGGCCATTTGGCCTCTGATAGCTGATTGATGGTGTGTTTCTGGGAGTTTCTGTTACTTAATTTTAGATTTCTTGTTAAGTCCACTGCGATGAGAACTTTCTCATTTAGCAGTATTCCATTGTTTTACTGTGCTTAGAATGTGTTTTTCAGAAATTATGGGTATAATGTATTGGGTTTTAGAAAAGATATTAGATCAGATACGACACAATTCATATTGTATAAGTAAAGAAGAATGACATATTGGTATGGATTGAAGACTGGCTAATGGATAAAGACATAGAGTAGGAATATATATGATATTTTCAACTTGGAATGTTGCAACCACTAGTGTATCATAAAAATCAGTGCTGGGGCCTCAGATATTTACAATCCAAATGAATGATTTGGGTGAGGGACTGAGTATAAGGTATCCAACTTTGCTGGTATGCAGGTCTCATTAGAAATGTCTTATTCAAGAGGTTGGGCCAGAATGTAGCAGATGGAATCTGATGTACAAAACTATGAAGTTTCCATTTTGTTTAGAAATCAGAATTTTTTTTAAAAGATGAGAGATTGGGAAATGTGAGCATCAGAGGAACCTTGATGTCATTGCACACAAATCACATAAAATGAATATGTTGGTACAGCAAGTAAGGAAAGTGAATAGTATTTCAAACAGTTTGGAGAATTAGAATAAAGTCTTCTTGCCGAAATTTTACAGGGATCTCATGAGATGATACCTGGAGTACCACGTACAATTTTATTCTCTTTGCCTAAGCTAGGATATACTTACCTTAGAAGAAGTACAACATGGGAACACACTCCTAATTCCAGGATGAGCGGCTTGTCCTATGAGGAAAGATGCAGTAGACCAGGTTAATTTTTCCTTCAAAATTTAAGTGTGTGACGTGATACCATTGAAACATAAAAAATCTGAAAGGGTTTTGGCAGATTAGGTATTGGTAGCACATTTCTTTTGGCTTCAGAATCTAGTAGTAGGGGCTGTCCCAGCCATAAGGGTAGGCCACTACAGACATGCTGTGGAGAACTGTCTTCACGCAAAGCTCTGTTCTAAAGAGCTGTGAGTCTCAGTTGATGAGGATATTCAGTGCACTGATTGATAGGTTTTGGTATTTGTAGAATGAAGGGTTAATTGGGAAAGAGCAAGATTAAAATGTTGAATAGTCTTCTATCTCATATTTTTAGTTATTGCTGCCACTTTTCTGTAATGTACAGAATCAGCCATTGATCTGCCCATTCTCTCAGCCTCCTAACATATTCTTGTCCCCAATTGCGTCTTTCAGGTAGTTTATTACCCTTCCCAGGCTCAAAGCCAGTTGATTTGGAATTTATCCTTTACAAATCATTTACGTATATATTGAATTATAGAATCCTTACATTCAGCCCATCAAGAGAGTACCAACCCTCTGAAGAGCATCCCACCCAGACCCTGAACAAATCTCCCACCCCATTACCTTTACCATGGCTAACACGCCCAGCCTACACAATGCATGGACACCAAGGGCAGTTTGACATGGGTAATCTGCATAACCTGTACATCTTTGGACCTTGGGAGGAAACCAGATGACCTGGGGGAAACCCATGCAGATACAAGGAGAACCTGCAAACTGGACACAGACAACCACCTGAGGGTGGAATCAAACCTGTGTCCCTGGCACTGAGGTATCAGTGCTAACCACTGAACTACTGTACCGCCTGTTACCATCATTTACATAAATTACATTTGGAGAACTCTAATGGCCAGACCATGGGACACTGCCTGTCTGAGAAGCTTTCATTTACAGTAAACTTGTGTTGTCCTTCTCTCTTCGCCAAGTTACACATCATTTGCCCTAGTTTATCGCTAAATTTTTATATCACCATATCCAATTCTCTGTAGAATCCATCTTAAATTTACTTGTGTTTATAATTTTGGTCACACCACGTATGCACGTTGATTACTTTTGATCAGTCTCTGCCGTTCTAAGTATTCATTTATTTATTTTTCTTGGATTGTGAACTTATGGCAATTTTCCTGTCTTTGACTTAAGACAAAACAATTAGGGATCGCCTGTTTTATCCCACACCTCTTGTTGAAGGTGGACAGAAAACCCTCTGAGCACAATTTTTTTCTCTTCCTAATACTTCTCTTCCTGGAAATGATACACCACTACTTGAAAAAGGAGGAGAGGCATTCTCCTGATGACCTGGCTAATGTCTGTCATTTAACTTTGCCAAATAGATAGACTAGTCATTGAGCTCGGCATCATTTGTAGCAAAGTCCTCTGCACAAATTAAATAGACAATGACATTGACAAACAGTGTTGTAGCAAAACAACATTTAACAGAGTTCAGGGAAATTTTCATATATTTCACTGAAAGGAAAGAATGAATTAAACAATAGCAAGATTCTGTGGCTGACACAAGGAACAATTGATAGTTAAGTAAAATGCATGAAACTGCACTGACAGCAGAAGAGCGTGTGGAAAGGGAGAATATGAAAAGGTTAGGCACCAGGTTTTCACAAAGTCAGAAACACTCCACCGAACTTTGAAAATTATGGACCTTATTAGGGGGAAAGTTCTTGAAGCAACTAAGATGGTGGTGCCTATTGACAGGTTGGATCTTTTTCTCTCCAAACAGTGCTGAGGAACGACCAGTAAAAATATTTAAAATGATGGAAGATTTTGATAGATTGGAGATTGAGAACATGTTCCTCTTTGGGAAGAGCACTGCTAGAGACCAACAATATAAAATAAATGCCAATAAATTCAATTGGGGATCTTTGCCTAAAAATAATGAGGATTGGGAATTTATTGCCACAGGGAAGGATTGATGTGAATAGTTCGGATATATTTAAGGGAAGCTAGGCAAACATAAATGATAGAAGGGAGTAGTGTTTAGCAGATAGATTTAGGCAATGAATAATGTGAGAAGACTTGAAGGAAAAGCAACACCAGAATGGACTGACTTGATTGAATGACCTGTTTCTGTGTATATATGCAGTGTAAAAGTAATTCCCATTGATAAAAAAAATTCAAAAACAGTTTAATGGCTTTGAAATACCACAGGAGAAGATCAGTTCATAGAATCCCTTCAGTGTGGAAACCGGCCATTCGGACCAACAAATCCACAGCCACACTCCAAAGAGCATCCCACCCAGACCCAAACCTCTACCCTTTCCCTGTGACCTTGCATTTCCCATGGCTACCACACCTAATCTGCACATCTCTGAGCACAATGGGCAATTTATCATGGCCAAGCCACGTAGCTTCACATCTTTGGACTTTGGGAGGAAACTGCAGCATTTGGAGGAAACCCAGGCAGACACAGGGAGAACATACAAACTCCACATAGTCAGTTGCCCAAGGGTGGAATTGAATCCCGGTCACTGGCGCTGTGAGGCAGCAGTGCTAACCACTGTGCCGTCCTTTAATTTAAGTTCTTTCTTTGATGCTGTGATGGTCCTGATTCAGAAGACCAAACATGTGAAATGAACAAACCAAGAAATGAAAACGTACAGCACAGGAACAGGCCCTTCGGCCCTCCAAGCCTGTGCCGACCATCATGCCCTAATTAATCTAAAAATAAACCTGCCATTTTTTGATCTGTATCCCGCTATTCCCTCCCTAGTCATGTACCCATCTAGGTGTCTCTTAAATGTCTTCAGTGCCCTCTTCCACCACCTCTTCACGTAGTGCATTCTCGCTACTACCACTCTCTACGAGAAAAATTTCCCTCGCACATCTCCCTCAAACTTTCCCCCTCTGATCTTAATCCTGTGGTCCCTTGTAACTGAAACTTTGACCCTGAGAAAAAGCCTCTGATTAACCACCCTATCTATGCTTCTCAATTTTGTAGACCTCCATCAGGTCTCCTCTCAGCTGTCTTTCCATTGAAAACAATCCTAGTCTTTTTAACCTTTCCTCATAGTCAGTGCCCTGGAGACCAGGCAACATTCTGGTGAACTTTCTCAGTACTCTCTCCAAGGCTTGCCAGCAAGCATGCCATTTGCCTTCTCAATCATCTTGTCTACCTTTGTTGCCACTTTCAGGGAACTGTGGAACTGCACATCCAAATCTATCTGAATGTTATTGTTCCTGTGGAAATGGGAGTGAATTCAAACATAACTGAATTGCAAACTGCATTTGGTGTTTGTGTGGATAAGTACACACACACTCTTGCATGAATGTACAAGTTATACCACAGAATTTTTTTCTTTGATTCAGTCTAAATATTGGATGGTCTTGGTGAACAGCTTGACGTACCGCGTAATAAACTTGAAGGCCTGAGGTTAAGAGAATGATTTAGTCCAGTGCTCGGTGAATTATTTCAAGATGTATCCAACAGACTAGCTCAGACGCAAAGCTTCTAACTCTAAATGTGCAGTTCTACATTTGTGCTGAATAACTGCAGTGCCAGTAAGAGCGTTACAATTGCTTCAGTGGTCTTTAGTTAAAAGACAGAAAATTGTTCAAACATTGCCTGTCCTGAACACATTACTCTAAATCCTACTAGAAGCATAATGTGGATGAGGACAGGTATATGTTCAATTTCAATGTCCTCTGCAGTTAAGTGGCTTGCCAACTACACTGACACTTACACATGTATAATGTCATTTGGTGAGGTATCTGGATGCAATTAATGCCTTGTGAAATTCACCCTGTTGAAGGAGGCATTGCCATCAAAGCACAGTCAGATGGGAGAATTACTTTTCTCAAATCTTGACATTCAGACACACTTGTCCATTCATAGAGCTACAGGAAGGGCACCTGAAGGTAGTTAGATTTTTATTTCAGAATGGGGTAGACATTAAAAAAACACAGTGAGCAGGAAAGTGACAATCAGAACAATTATATTCTCATAGCCTGACAATGCATCACATCAATCAAACAGGATACCAGTGCTTCTTCAGAGATGTGAACTGTGCAAAAAGTTTGAATTCTTTGTTTGAATTCAAACTTTTTGGATTCAATCATAGTCTGAACAACTAAATAGTATCAATCAATCCCCTCTGACCTTAATCCTTTGGTTTATGTTACGGACCAGACCAAACCCCTTCAAAATATGTTAAGAAGACAATCTAGACCTAACTCTCTATTAATTAAAGGTAAGTGTAAGATGTTGAGTTACAGATGCAATTAGATTGGTTAAACTACTAGGCTTGAAACAAAACACCCTTTATTCATACACTGTCATTAAAATCCAGACAAAATTTTAAAAAAGCACAGAAATGGCTTAACTGTAACTACCGAAATGCTTAACAAAATAATATATATTAACTATTATTAATTAATATTAACTATTATTAATCTACTTGAAGGAATGGATTTGACACATACATAATGATTTGTAATGCAACATCACACCTAGCACTTGAAATCGCCTGTTAAGTTCCTCTGTGAACATCCTCAGATGTTGTTTCAGTGGAATCATTTTCCTTTGACTTTGATTTTTCCTTCCCAATATTTAATTCAAACTCGGGCAGTGTTGCAGCATTTTAGTTTTGCATTGGGAGCACCCCAGATTCAGTTTCAATTTGAGTGCATTCACAGTCCTGATTAATTAACTTTCCAATATAGTAACATCCCATTAACATGCCCTTGGCAAAGGCAAATTCTGGAAAATAGATTGTGTCACATGAAATTCTACCAGCAGGAGGAGAACCCCAACATTTAGCTATAACAGAGGGAGGAATAAGAGCTTCCACATCCTCAAGACCCCAACAACTGCTACTGTAGGCTAAAACAAAAAAAAAATCCTGATTCTGTGGCAGCTTGGCCCCATCCATTGAGGCTGCTTCTATTGTTCCAACCGAAGAAAAACCCAAGGCCTCATAAGCTGGTTGCTTTATTAGCTTTGGAGCAGACTGCTCATCATCTCTATCTAAACCTTTCTTCGGAAAAAAAAAACAGAATACACTCCTTAAAGCTAAACTATCAAAACTAAATGAATTGAAATTAACGTTACTTTTTCCGTTTCTTCAGCTGGACATATGGTGATGTCTGTTGATGTAACTGAATTGGAGTGACCTCATATGATTACTCACATACCGTGATGTAATTAAAACATTTGTAAAGTATTTTCCTTCCCAGTGGCCAGTTTTAGGCATGTTTGAAATTAATGGTTTCTACATTTTTTGGAGGAAGATCACATACTGAATCTCAGTCCAACTCAGACTTTGTCTCGAAGAAAATATAGTGTAAGAGCTTTATTTCTAGTACTATATAAATCTAAAATAGCATTATAAAGTAATCTTTTTGTCGTATACTCATCAAGTATCAGTGTGAGACTTGTGACTGCCCATTATCTGCTAATGCCTTGAAGTCTAGGTTGTAGTTTGAGACTCCCAGCCATAGGCAGCAGTCGATTGGATATCTGCAAGGTGGTGCAATTCTTGGACTTGAGTATCTTCATTTGGGAGCATTCTGAGTCACAGAGGGTATGTGGAGCCACTTTAAAACCACAAGATGAAAGGAATAAGTATTTGTCTATGTATGGGTCTCTCCCTCACCACTCCCACCCCCCCTTCCCCAATCACTGCCCCTCGATCTGATTTCCAGTTCAGTATCATTTTGCTTAGTAATGATCTCCAGGTCAACTCCACTGCTTTGTAAATCAAACACTTGATGAAATTTGGTAGTCAACCCACCAACATCTACTTGAAGGAATGGATTTGACACATACATAATGATTTGTAGTGCAACATCACACCTAGCACTTGAAATCGCCTGTTAAGTTCCTCTGTGAACATCCTCAGATGTTGTTTCAGTGGAATCATTTTCCTTTGACTTTGATTTTTCCTTCCCAATATTTAATTCAAACTTGGGCAGTGTTGCAGCATTTTAGTTTTGAATTGGGAGCACCCCAGATTCAGTTTCAATTTGAGTGCATTCACAGTCCTGATAATATGTGCCATGTCTTGGTCCTTACCTGGCAGTCCAGCTAATTTAGTGTCCGCGTCATTTCTGTGAGAAACCTGAATTAAAGTAACCTTGCGTAGTCTGACAGCTCGCCACACATTTCACTGCCTGATTTAGGAGAAGTGACACCTTCAGGCAGCAGATCTTAACCACCCTCGACTTAACCACCTCACATCAGCAATGCAGGCTTAGATCACTGTAGGCAGCATCTGGTTCATTGAGTAAGGATTTAGACATGGGCCCTTGCTTGAATCAAGTTTATAATCCTAAGAACAATTTTGATTACTTGAGAAATATCCATAATTTTACTCAGTAATGCTTGCTGGTGGATGATTCAGTGGTAATCGATGAAGGGGAAAATTAGGCTCATTTCTGCAAAATGCAACAATGCCCATATCTGGGTGTTGCATCATCAGTCCTGATGGAAATAATTTTTTCTTGACTAGAATATTTTTCTCATGCATGTACTTTATGAATTTATTGTAGATGCCCTCATCCTTTGCTCTTTTTAAAGGACAAAAGTGTTAGAAGATCTTCTTTAGGCGTTCTTAAAAACCACACACACAAAAACAGTCAGCTGGTCAGAGACAGTCGTATTGATGGATTTATTGAACTACAGTGATAGATATTCACAGCCCCTCAGGTCTCACTGTAGTTGCTGAAAGATTCTTTTAGAAAAATGTTTAACCTGTCTTGTAAAGTAATAAGTGACATATTTTGAATTGCCAATGTTATTACTTCTTTGTTCATAAAGTCTTTGAATAAAGAGTCAGTGGCTGCAGTCATTGTTTCTTTAATTAGTCTGCCATCTGTGAATGATTTCTTGTGGTTACTTCAGAGGGCAGATGTGAAATGATGCTTTAACGTGCAAGGTTTACCTTTTGCTGCTGGTTTAGAAACAAAATGAATGTTGAATTTTGAAAACGACCTTCAGCTTGACGGCTTTCTTTGTCTGAAGCATGCTTTTCAAGGGAAAAGTAACCTTTACTGTGCATCATTGTACATGCTGGAAAATCAACTGATGGAACCCAGTCAAAGCAGTTAGAGTTCACCACTGGTGTTGTTTCCTAAAACAGATAGATCAACTAGATCAAGTCGTGCCAACTTTCACTTTTTAAATGGCAATAGACTTTGGTGACATATAAAGAAAACAATCATCTTTTACAATTAAGAACAGAATTTATTTTCTCTATTCTGTGTAGAAGTTGTATGTTTTTGGTTCATTTTGAGATGGTCCAGTTTCATCAGTCAAGAGCCAATAATAATCTCAATATCTTCATTTCCACTGTAGGGTACTTATTCTGATATTGGTTTGCTCTCTTAGAAAAGTACCCCACTGACTTCTCTATTCCTGATTCACCTGGCAAAAAGAGTGCACCTACTTCCAAGTCACAAGTATCCCTTGCCATTTCAAAAGATTTTGTCAAGTCTGGTTTGGAAAACCATTGTACGTTTATTAGGAGCAGGAAAGTTGACATTTCGGGTTAGGACCCGAAATGTCAACTTTCCTGCTGCTCTGATGCTACCTGGCCTGCTGTGTTCCTCCAGCTCCACACTGTGTTGTCTCTGACTCCAGCATCTGTAGTTCCTGCTATCTCTGAGTAAATTTATTAGGATTGTCTTCAGCTTCTCAAATGTTGCCTGGCACTCTGGTGACCATACTACCATTTGCCTGTTTTCATAACAAATCTGTTAAAGATTTATGTTGCAGTTAGGTATAAATTTCTAAGAAAACCCATACATTCACATTTAGTTTCAGGAATGAGAAATTCTATGCTGATCTCGCTGATCTTGCCAACACTTGCCCTTGCCCTTAGGTATGTCCCAGGTAAGTTAGGTCCACTTGTGAGCTTTCCTTCTTGATGAGAATTGACTATAATTACTTAAATAGGTCTTATAATTGCTTTACATGTTATTTCCAGATTTTGCTATACATTGTAACATCATCTAAATAAACGACAGGGAAAGATATTTTTGAAATTTAGTCAGTAGGTTTTAAACCCTAATGACATCGTTCAACATTGATATATCCCATTTTCTGTAATGGAGTCTGATGTTTCCTTAGCTTTCGATGTTAATGGTTCTTGCCAGTACCCCTTCAATAGATCTGTTTTGGAAAGAAATGAAGCAGTGCCAACTTTTTATAGTATAGTCTTCTAACTAAGGAATTAGATATGAATTTATTGCATGTACTTTAATGTAGTACGTGCAATAATTTACTTCCCCTTATTACAGGAACTTTATTTTTCTGTTTTCAATGCAGAATCTAGTTGATCTATCTGGTTTAGGAAACAACACCAGTGGTGAACTCTAACTGCTTTGACTGGGTTCCATCAGTTGATTTTCCAGCATGTACTGAATTTCCTTTTCCACCTGCGCTTTTTTTTTTGCACTTTAATTGACAGGGATGTTGTTTTATCAGTACTGGCTCCCCTACATCCACATCATGTTGAGCGAGCATAGTAACGGTGTATCTCTACAAAGTTCCTTGAATTGTTAAATAATCTGAATGGATCACCCCATTGTCCTTCCTTTAAGTACAGAATTTTGGTGTTGAACTGTCCCAGTGTTTCAGTATTGGCTAGTCGAATTGTAGGAAGTTCACTTTGTGAATCCTCGACTTCTCCATCTACCTCAAGCTTATTGCTCCTGTCAACTTCAAGTACCATAGCGCCAAACATACCTGCTGTTTTTATCTTGTTCCCTATGATGGTACTACTTTAATAAGAATGTATATATTCACATGATGCAACTGATTCTCCTTCCTGCAATTAGGATAAATAATTAACCCTCTTAACCATCTTTGGTGGACCACTGAATCTTGCTTTCAGAGGTTCATCTTGCAAAGATGACCATAAACATGTCGAGATAACCAGGTGTCGAGCTGGATGAACACAGCAGGCCAAGCAGCATCATAGGAGCAGGAAAGCTGACATTTCGTGCCTAGACCCTTCTACAAAATTTACTAACAGTCAAATGAATAGTTCTTAAGAAGTTGGCCTGGGTATAAAGGGTACCAGTGTGATTACATGTATTCCCATCACTTGCTAACTTTGGCATGTTTTACAAAACTGCACTGCACCCTTATAAAGTGTTGGGAGTGTAAATTGGGTTTTCTGTACTCCTACATGCCCACTATTTAGTGAACACATTCCTCATTCGCCGGTCTAGTAGAATCTTTCCAATTCCTCATCCAACTCCATCTTTAATACAATAGCAGTTCTTCAGCCTCAGCTGTACTTTTATATGTTTATTTTAACTTACTTAACTCTGGATCTGTGTTCTGTGTGTCAGTTAATGATGAACATCAGCTTCATATTTATAGTTGAAACTACAGTTTGATCCATGATGTTTTAATTTTAAGTTCATTTCTTGGACATTTATGAACACCGTGGTAGTTTTCTGGAAGATAACACATGATGTTATCTAACTCCTTAAGCATTTATGTGGTTTCGAATCTGGTTATTGGAATGTCAACTTTTGAATTTTCAATTTCGGATACATTTAATAATTGTTCTGATATTTCTATTTTATCCCTCTTACACATAGGTGCACTTTTCCCCTGACAATCAGCCCTGTCAGAATATCTTTTCAAATTGTTAACAGAACACGCTCATTAATTCTTTCACCTCTCTGGAGAATTCACTACATGAATCACATCATTGAATTTCTTATTGATTTGACTAAGCCCAGTAAACCTTGTTTTTAATTGTTCTCTAGAGACAGGTATAAACAGTAACAGCATATCTCCAGGAATAAAATTTCAACTTTTGGCCTGATTATCTGCTTTAGTTTTTTTTTAACCCAGACTAATACTTCTGTCCCCTGTAGGGACTTAATATTCAGCACTCCATTCACAACACTTGTGTGGTCTTTTGATCCCTCTGCCCATAACTTCTATGTTCGTGTGTGGTTCTCTCTCATTTCACTTGACGATTGGGCTACTCTCTGAAAACTTGTAATTTTAAGTAAAACTTTTGGACTATAACTTTGTCCACCCCAGCCCAATACTGGCACTGCCACATCATTATTTGATGAGCATCCTTGAAATACTTTTTACCTAAACTCACATGCTCCTGTCAGTTTCTCTCAGAATCTTGAAACACAGATGAGAACTGTCATTTCTGAGCTTTGGTTTATTAATTTATCTTAAACAATTTAAATGGTCCTCTTAACTCAGGAGCAGATGTTAGTTCAAAAGAATTAAACTATGGGCTATCCCTAATGGCAAAGAGTAAAAAAGGATTTCCTTTGTCCCAAGCATTAGGATATTCCTGGAAATAAACTCTAGTCATGGTCTTCAATGTTGCTATCATTCCAATCGCCATGCGATTGTATATGGTAAGCAGAAGATGTAAGTTGTTTTATTACCAAACTAGTCATAATTTTTTGGAATACTTACGTAAAATTTGTTCTTTGATCTGATCTTTTTTGTGTAACTTTGTCACTACCACAGCAGGCCAAGCAGCATTCTGCTTGGCCTGCTGTGTTCATTCAGCTCTACACCTTGTTATCTCGGATTCTCTAGCATCTGCAGTTCCTATTATCTTTGTCACTACCACATTTGTAGCAATTTTTCCTAAAAAATCTATAATTGTTAAAAGATTGTAATTTACATTCCTAGTTTTAGATGAGACTTCTGCACAAGTTCTTAAACCCTGCTAAGCAATTCTTCAAAAGCTAGTATTGGCATTAAATAAAGTTAGATCAATAGTTGAGATTTCCACACTACATGACCTCTATGCCATATCTGGCAAAATTAGACAACATCTTTATGTAATCCTATCTAATATAAATACTTTTGCCTGTGTTTTTGTGATATCTAAGTGACTTGCCATGTGCGTTTCATGAACCATTTGTAAAATCTCATTCTGGTACTGAGACAAACTTCTTACGCAGAGGTAACCACATTCTTAAGAACCCTAAAACTTCCTCATTTTCTTATGATCAGCTGTTTCACACGTGCAGTTTGAGCCAACACTTCTGCAAATTGCCCCAAACTGAAGCTATAAAGGTTCTTTCCAAACGATGGGTAACTCTCCAAAGCACAGCAAAGCAATCCCAGAATCTTTGATCTGGAAGCCTGATGCATTATGCTGTTGATTTTGTTCATTTATAAACTTTCCCAATATAAATTAAACTTGATTACTCACCAGCAAGTGTCTCTTTCTCTCCCCCTCTCTCTCTAATACTGTGTTTTCAGAGAAATTACCATGTCTAAATGAATACTTACAAGTTAATCATTAAATACCTTCAGACACACAGAAGATCTATATGTCACCAGTATAAAATTTAAGAATCCAAAACAATTGATAATGGAATATATATAAATCACACATCTTACATCACACTGGTCCCTCCTGTATTTCCACCAGTCCCAGATCCTTTGATTATGTTTCAAATATTTGTGCATTCTTAGGTCTGACAAGCAATTCTACCTCTAATTAATTGCCCAATTTCACCAATCTGGCTTCTGTTGTGTCCTGTCTACCCATCAGGAATACATGTTCCAACTCTAAAATGGTTTTGGTTGCTTCTAATGTCACCTTACTTGAGAACGAAAATCTGGTGTCTTATCTTTTATCCTTTACCCTTTATAAAAATTCCACCTCCAGTCCCATGTTATCCTTATTCAAAAGATGCCAGCGATGAGCCCCCAAGCTTTAGTCATGACTTAAATGGAATGAATATGCTGATAATAATGCTTAGCTGATTGATACTTTGCCACAATATATATGAATGTATAAAATGCCATGAGACCACCAAAATGGCCAATTTGCCTGGCTGACTATTTCAGACAATACAATTCACACCAGACTTCATCAGTAACATAAAAGTAACTATTTATTGTCCCACGCTTCACTGTAATAAAAGACAAAAAAAAGATTTCTAATGAACTACTATGTGACTTAAAATATACCCCCTTCAAAACCCTAAAATATACACACACCCCTTCCCCCCCGCTGCACACACAAACAAACATACACACTATTATTTTTAAGATAGTTCGCAGTTTAACAGCTGTATTGTGGGTAGAAAAAGAATATATAGGCAGGCTGTACAAAATTTCAAGATTCAACAGTCCAGACCACAAAGTGGAAAGTTATTTTTTAAAAACCCTTTTGATCTCAGAAATGTTGACATGCTGTTTCTGCAGTGTAACTGTCATTCTTCTGTTTAGTGGCTGATCAAGTGGACCTACATCTGTCTTGTTTTAGAATTCTTTCCTTTCAAATTTTCTTGGTTTTTCTTTCTCCCAGGAGGAAGAGAGAGAGAGAGAGAGATGTCCTGGCATTTGCAGCTTTTCAATGCTTTGCTGCTCTGGTTCAAATTCCCCTTCTCACTTTGGACAGAAGTATAATGCACAGCTCAAAAATATGTAACACTTGGTTTTTAAGTTGCAAAACTCTCCTGACTTTTCAGTTATACCAGTCCAATTTCCAGTTTAGTTTATAGTCTCAGAAAAATGAAGTATGTGGTTTCTTACAATACTTTCTTTTGATTTTATCTAATAAGGAAGCCTATTTTATACCTATCCTTTAGAGCTACAGGATTCAAAGGATTAAAGCACTGCATCTCAAAACAACATCTTATTGTCATCAACGAGAAAGAGGATAAAGTGTCCAATATTTCTCCCTGCTCCATAAACATGTCACCACTTCTAATCAAGGTAACAAGGTATAGAGCTGGACGAACACAGCAGGCCAAGCAGCATCATAGCAGCAGGAAGGCTGACGTTTTGGGCCTCGACCCTTCATCAAAAACAGAGGAGGGGAAGGCAGGACCCCCATCTCCTACCTACGAACTTCATCCCACCCCTTTGACCTGTCCGTCCTCTCTGGACTGACCTGTCCCCTCCCTACCTCCCACCTACACTCACCCTTACTGGTTCCATCCCCACCTCTTTGACCTGTCCGTCTCCTCTCCACCTATCTTCTCTTTTATCCATCTTTGATCTGCCTCCCCCTGTCTCCCTGTTTATTTCAGAACCCCGTTCCCCTCCTCCATTTCTGATGAAGGGTCTAAGCCCGAAACGTCAGCCTTCCTGCTCCTGAGATGCTGCTTGGCCTCCTGTGTTCATCCAGCTCTACACCTTGTTATCTCGGATTCTCCAGCATCTGCAGTTCCTATTATCTCTGATACCACTTCCAATCAAGCCTGCCACCATTTTTTGTCTCAAGAGTTTATGAATTGTTTTACGTTCATTACTATTTGTTCAGCATTGAGGCGTACTCATTGTGACAAGTCTGTCACATGCTGAGTCTGAATGAAATGATAGAATTCCTGTGATTGCAGTGAGGCTCAAATGTGTTTCTAATTTAGCAGATGGCTGATCTTAGATTGGTCACATGTTTCTGTTGCATCCTGCTGATTGTTTGGCTGTATATACATCAGCAAATGCACAGCATTAACCTTCCATTGTCCAGCAGTGTGTTCTTTTGTTGAGCCCCTTGGCTATTAAGGATGACGCATTGATGATCAGCATTGGAAACTGTCTCACCCAAATACGAAAGCCAATCTGTGGATGTGATGATCTGAACTGAAACAGCAGAAGAAGGTTATTCAACATCTGTGATAAGAGATCAGAGTTAATTATTAACTGGGCAAATTAGAAATTTGACAACTTTGAAGGCAGAAGAAGAAGGAAGGAAAGAACAAATGCATGTTATGTGATAAGATAGAAAACATGAGATTAAAAGGCAAAAGGGGATAATAGTGCAAGTCAAAAATGTTGATAATGGGTCATATAAAGGAGCATTACCAGATGTTGTACGAGAACACAACCAAAAAAAGCACAAACGAAACTGGGGATAGAGGTCATGATCTGAAATTGTTGAACTCACAATCAGTCTGGAAGGCTGTAAAGTAACCAACTGAGAGATGAGATACTGTTCCTTAAGCTTCCATTGAGTGACATTAGAAAACTGAAGGAAGCCAAGAATAGGCAGCTCAGTGTGGGAGAGGAACAAGGAGTTAAATCTCTGTTTTGCTAATAAGACTGTGGACATGGCAATGATTTTGCTTGTGGAGAAAGCAATAGAATTGTGTTCTGGAAGTCTGTTGTCTCTTCAAATGTTTATGATGAACGTTAACTGTCCAGCTGGTTCAACTGTCCAAAGTGAGTGCTGCAGCAAATGGAAGTAACACCTGCTGGAATAATGCTAGTTAATTGTAGCATGGAAATTATATTTATACTACTGATATTTAACTGAGCGAATAGAGCTCCCAGGTAACAAAGAAATTAAAAGAAACGTGAGGAAAAATAATCGCCTCCCGTTCGTCTATTCACATCATACTTCCCCAATGCCTAATAACTTAAAAAATAATCATCCCTGGTGGGTCCAAGGAAGGACTTTGCAATTTTGTTTGCCATTTTAAGAAGTACGTTGTACACATGTCTGGTACCTGGACAGTTTATTTCACGTGATTCTCACTCTCTCTACATTTCCACAGTCCCATTTCATAGCAGATGGGCTACTGCCATTGTAGCTTTGCAGATTTCTTAATTATTAAACCCGAGAGTGAAGTTTCCCGCTGGGTGTATGGGATTTTGAAATCACTCCTTAAATCTTTTAATGCACATGTCTAATTTTGAATTGAGCATCGCTGGGATTCAGTTTATCTGATCCTGAAGGATCCTGAAAGTTCTTAAAAGAGGTCAGTGGGGTCTTCATTAATTTCCTTTGCCTTCAGTGTAGCCTTAAGGGCCAGTTGCATGGAGAAACAGTTTGTGCAGCAGTCTAATGCTAACATACCTCTGTGTCTGACAGAATCAGGAAAATGAACCTCAGTGGACTTGATGTTAAACTTCTAATTCTGCAGAATGATTAGAATATCATTTATACAAATTAAAGCAGTTCTCACTGGAGGAGAAGGTTGTCACAGGATAAGAATGCTGTTTGTTTTTAAGGGTTAGGGAATGTAGAGCAAGAAGGTCCAGCTATGCACCAGCTGTGTTTCTAACTCTGAGTCAGATGTCCTGGATTCAAGTCCCACTCCAGGATTTGATGACCATGCAAGGTATGTTCATCACTTGCCCAAACAGATAAAGTATTGATCTGTCAATACTGCCAACAAATGCCACTAGCTAGTGATAAGAGCAGGAGAGCTCCTTGGTACACTGTTGATGGAAAGAAAACTGGAGCTCCCGTCATCACCATTCATAGCTCTTGACTGCAAAGTATTTGTGAAAGTGCCTTTTAACTCCAGCAACTGGGAGCCTGGTTGGCTTTTTGTCTCAATAGCTGGTGTGAATGAGATTGATGCCAACAACATGGAATTTGATTCCCCATTCCAGCTGAGGTGGCTTCTGGATTGACTTGTTTTCATTCAGAGATGTGAAGAAGAATATGGACCAAAACATAATATGATTGTAATGTGGTCAGGGAGGTGGACCTCAGAATATGTTCCCTGATTGAGGCTGTTAATGTGGTCTAGTCAGGGAGCCCTGGCTGACAGATATAAACAGGAGTATCAGAGGTTATGTTCACTTTGAGAACTGGCCCTGAGGGAGCTGGATCAGTTTCAAGGACTCTCTACATGTAAAATAAAGGGTAATTTGGTGACAGCGTACCAGCCTCTCTGGAGTAATTTCAGATCTTATTTGTCTTAGTAATGGACTTTGGACATCCCAAGGATATGAAAACTGCTATTTACATGCAAATTGTGTTGTGTAAATAATGCATTGTTGGTCAGCTTTAATTTGGAAGACTTTCAGTTGTTGTTGATGGCTTTCCTTGACTGTCACCATTCTCCTCTTGATTTTGTTTTTACTGCATTCGCTCTGCTTCATATTTCTAGCCTGGATATTACTGCTTTGAAGGGGAATCCTGGGATACCCAGGGAAGAGAATACATCTTTATTATAGGTTGTCCACAAGAATCTGCAACCAGGCCTCAAAATGGGAGATAATCTGAGTTTGCTCCAGTGGTACACCTTCTTTGAGCCTAAAAATAGGAGTGACTTCAAAGGAAAGTAGGGATAGCCACCCTGAAGTGAAGCTGAAACTTCCACCTTGCCCACTCCTCACTTGGCTTTTAGCTGGCCGAGGAAGCCCTCAATCTGGACCAGAAGCTCAGATGCCATCTTTGCCCCATTGGAATTTGCTCATGAGATGGTCAGAGTAGGGAACAGGCTGTCGGCATTTCCAACCATACTATAGCTCTGCAATAAATTATGGGGAGACGTGCAATAATTTTTGTCAAGATTCATCCTGAGCAGCTCTTTGATACAAGACATGCTGCTTCTGGGAATGCAGACTGAGACAAATATGACAGCGGCTGGAGGAGCATTAATTTGATGGAAAATGCTCTTTTGTTGATGCTCTTCCAGTGCAAAGAGTTGTCTGTGACAGAGTGCTGCAGACTGGCACAATGCAAGGCCAAAGTCTAAGGCCTTTCAAACAGTGCACTGGTGGGCTGGGAACATTTGGAACCCTCAGGCTATAGGCTCATTATTGAATGCATAAAGTAAGTGCCAGAAGTTTGGCGACTAAAACGTGGCACTGAAAAGTGCGCCATGTAAAATGGAGAACTGGTAAGTATTATTGTCGTTTCCATACTATCCAGTTTCAAATGGATGGAAATGTACTTTCAAGGAGTTTTTGATTAAAATATATTTTTGAAAATAAGTACCAGTACCTAATGAGGACAACCTCGAAACATGACTGTGAGTTGGGTCAGATACTGTTTTCATTGCTTTGAAGTCCCGCTTTGGATCATGGAACAGCATCTTTTCGTGCCAATGGATAACACTTCTTTTTTGTTTGTGACTAATTGCCAGTGTTTAGTGACAAAACATGTTGCCAGATTTAAACTTCCTATAGAGTCCTGCCATCTCCTGGACTCACCTCAGAACACTAAAAATTTTTTTTGACCTCTGCTGCAGCATCTGTGGCTGAGAATCAAAAATGACATAAAATCATCACAAATCCAGAAGTTTTATTGCCAACGACTTAAACTTGGAATCAAACATAGTAATTTAAAACATATGACAACCCCCTGGCTTGTCAGAGATAATGGGAACTGCAGATGCTGGAGATTCCAAGATAATAAAATGTGAGGCTGGATGAACACAGCAGGCCAAGCAGCATCTCAGGAGCACAAAAGCTGACGTTTCGGGCCTAGACCCTTCATCATGAAGGGTCTAGGCCCGAAACGTCAGCTTTTGTGCTCCTGAGATGCTGCTTGGCCTGCTGTGTTCATCCAGCCCCTGGCTTGTCAGTCTTCTTTGACTACAGACCAATCAAATCAGTCTGACTCAGACTAATCCATTTCCAGTGGGTGTTCGCCTGTTGATGGTCTCTGTCAGGATTTTTAGCCTGATTTAATATTTTGACTGCACAGCAACTGCCCTCATGCTGAGTCACTTGGAACCTCTCGATTGGCAGTCTCTGACTACTTTCTGGAGTGCATGGAAACACGTTCCAAAAATTGTTAACTCATTCCCACAGCAAATTTAAACAAATTTTGCAACATTTCCTTAATGTTGGAGTTATGCCTGCAATGTTTCATCAAGCAATTCCTGGGCTGACAAAAGTTCAAGATAAGGTCTCTATTTGGTCTTCGCTAAGCTGCATGTCAGTGCATCAAGAAAAAAAATGTTAAAGAGAAAATAGGAATGAGAAAAATGCACAGTAATCTTCATTACAGTTTTCAGACCAACATGGTAAACCGTTAGACTGACCAGAATCTTCCTTGCCACTGAATCACGTGGAGATTGAGGAGAGAGTTGGGAAAATTGTGCGCGATTGTCTGTAAGGAGATTCCTAGTGTAAATGAGGGTGCAATCTTGTAGGGTCCTGAGCATTCTGGGAAATGGTGAGAGTTGTGGCAGAATCAGATGAGAGGTCTGGTGATGTCTATTTCAATGCTGAGAGCATATCCCTCTATCTATAATGTTTTTGTCAAGTGGCAATGTGAGTTTCTTGCTAGACAATGGTGAGTTGCCAATTAAGGGGAAACATTTATTATTAAAATACTTTGTTAATATGCAAAGTCACTTCATTAATATTCAGTTTCCTAGCTTAAAAAATGCACTGAACAAGCTAAATGCTGAGAAGCTTTGACAGGAAGGTACATGTTGACTTTAGCTCCTAAGGACCTCCATTGTGCTTAGAATGAAACAGCATTTCAGCACATGATCCATGGGCACAGCCAGAGGCACCCTTTGTCCATGGATGTTGGCATCTGGCCAGTCCCTCATGGCCATCATGGCACTTCTCTAACCTACTTGCAGTCACTCAGGAAGCTCATTGCAGGGCACTCCTGCTAATGACATTGAAAGGCTGCTGCAAAGACGCTCTGTATGTATGGACAGGCACCCGGTTAGGCCAGGCTGCTCAAAGGGATGCTCTTTTAGCACTCATTCACTTTGTGCCAATCTACATGCTGTCACCATCCTTGCTTTGCTATGCCTTGCCAGTGAATGGAGTCACACAACCAGGCAGCTTGCCTTTGCTGGACAGCAACCCTCAGTCAAGGGAACACACATCTTGTAGTGTGGCAGAGTGCCGCATCGATATCACACCTGCATCATGAGCCAGCACCTTATGCTACAAACACCCTGCGTCTACACCAGTCAAGCAGCCATGGTGCAAAGTCTTAGGGGAGTAGTCCTTTGGAAGTCCATGAAGGCACCTGTCAGCCAGGGGATCCCAGCATGGTAAGCCTCCGATACTGGCATCAGGCATCCTGTTAGAGTGTTCTTATTCAGGGGTATGAGCTTCTGCGGTCTGAGGAGTGGATCATGGACGGTCCTGTATCTCCAAAGCTGCCAGTCTGGGCAGTTAGGGCTAACACAGTTGGGGAAATATACAGCCACCAATCAGGCACTTCTCGTCCAGGCCTCTTTGGTTAGGTCCCTCAGCAGGAACGGACAACAGTCAGGCTTTAGTGACTGTCCACAGAAGCTAAGGGGGAAAGGAGATGCGGGGTTGGAATAGGGAAGGGGATATGATGGGGGAGGGTTTGGCAACTGTATCTGCAAGAGGGGGCACACATTAAAGCATGGATGGGAGGTAGTCACACAGGAGGAGGGTTCATTCACGGTCAGGAGCGTGCTGGCTTCAGGGTGGTGATGGGTGTGGGCACAGTATATGACCACAACTGGCACAGCCACCTCATATGCCAGTAGCTGGAGCATATGGTGCGATAACTTGCCATGCATGAAACTCACCAAAATCGACCCTTATTTGATTTTGGGTAAAATTCATCCTTGCAATTACTTGTGGAAAGGCTGGTCTGAAGATTTGTTGGGGTGAGGTGGGGAGGTGGTGGTGTCACTGAAAGAGGCTGTCGCATCTGAGCTGCCTCTGATCTATCCAGTTATTCATCACACTTTTGGCATCATTCCCCAGCTGGGCACTCCCATTACATCACTGACTGTCACGGGAAGCACAGGTCAGGAATTTACAATCTGATTGGGAATTTCATGAATGACCTCACTTGCCTTTTGCTGTCTTAAAAATGAACCAGCACCTAATCAGCCATTCCACTCATAAAAAAAAACCCAAGTTACAACCACTGACCACCAGCAGTGGGAAATAAATAGCGTTGGAGAGGAAAATAAAACACTGCCGCCCCCTGTGGTGCCCACCTGTTCACTTGGCCTCCTTACCTCTCCTGATAAGTTCTGTGTACCATTTCTCACCAATTACAGCAAACACTTAATAGCAAACAGCAAATGCCGAGAAGTGCAGAGCTGGGATATTGTTATATTTTATATTTGCAGCTTGTGGGTGTGCTGTCTGAGCTTGCAGAGGGAACAGCGTTCTATAGTAAAACATATTTGACGTATGAGTTGCCTTGGAAACAGCCTGTATACCTCTGTAGTAATGAATTCAGTAGAAATTCATTCTAAATTTTGAGACTTGCTAATGGACAGGTCATTGCGTGAAACTTTTGCAATTAAATGAATATGAGGTTGTTCCTTAGGTAGGATTTGTTTGTTTTGGAGGCATAGCTAGCACAGTGCAGCAAGGCCATGGGTTTACTTTATCCCCATATTTACAATACTTGAATAAACCCATTCAGGGCTTGAGCTGTGTATGGCTGAGAGGTAGGAGCAAATACTCTGCTCCATGGTCTTTTGAATGCTGCTATGCAGAAAGCTTAAAGGTTTCTATACATCAAGATCCCCCCCCGCCCCCCGATCCCCAGATACAACACATAACCAGAATGGTGGGTCCCATATCTTTAATAAAAACCAAAAGAACTGCAAATGCTGTAAATCAGGAATAAAAACAAAGTTGCTGGAAAAGCTCAGCAGGTCTGGCAGCATCTTTGAAGGAGAAAACAGAGTTAACATTTCGGGTCTGGTGACCCTTCGCCATTTCTGATGTGTTGATCCCATTTCTTTAATCCCTGACAGTGTTCTTCTGCTGTCTAACAACCACACCAGTCTACTGTGCCTGACAGGCACCTATGGCCAGATTTCAGCGTCATCTTGGCGGGATTTTCGCAAATGATGCCTTGGATTTACAAGGCCATTAAACCTTCTGCTGCTGAGGTGATGGCCTAGTGGTTTTATCTCTGGACTGTTAATCCAGAGACCAGACAACAGTCTGGGGACCCGGGTTTGAATCCCGCCATAGCAGATGGTGGAATTCAATAAAATATCTGGAATTAAAAATTGAATGATGACTGTGAATCCATTGTCCATTGTCAGGAAAGAACCCACCTAGTTCACTAATGTCCTTTAGGGAAGGAAAGTGTCATCTTTACCTAGTCTAGCCTACATGTGAATACAGACCCACAGCTAATGTGGTTGACTTTAAACTGCCCTCTGGGCAATTAGGGATGGGCAATAAATGCTGCCTCGCCAGCAACGCCCTCATCCCATGAATGAATAAAGAATAAATTTTCCTATTTCAACGGAGATATTATTACACACCATTGGAGAAGATTTCATTGGTAATGCCTGTGACCTGAGTGCCCATCCCTAATTGCCCAGAGGACATTTAAGAATCAGTCACATTCCTGTGATCTAGAATCACATGGACGCCAGACCTGGTAAGGATAGCAACTTTTCTCCTATAAAGGACATTAGTTAACGAGATGGGTTTTTCTGACAATCGACTGTGGTAACATGTTTGTCATTGGCCTGTCTTTTTATTTCAAATTTTTTGCCATAGTGGGAACTCAAACCCAAGTCCTTAGAACATCAGTCAGGATTACTGATATTACCACTGCCCCAACACATCTATGCTGTAAATCAGGAACAAAAACAAAGTTGCTGGAAAAGCTCAGCAGTTATGGCAGCATCCATGAAGGAAAAAACAGAGTTAACGTTTTGGATCTAGTGACCTTTCCTCAGTTCTGATGTTTTGTTCCATATCTTTAATCCCTGACATCTATAAGGTATCTTACCAAGCACAGCTCATACTCTACCAAGAGCATGACTATGGGCGACCATCCCTCCCACTTTTAGACACGTTCTACCACTCGCTTTACCAGGAAGAACTCACATTGTTGGGTATCCCAGAATTGACTGGCATACCTGGCACCAGCACCATCTTTAAAAGGCCGCCGTGCACCCCAGCGAGTTGCCCTGCACATTTTCTGAACATTTCCCTGTACGAGGCAGAAAAGGGAAAATTGACACCTGGCTTTGTGGACAGGGGTCCTGGAGGTCCTAGTGGGCAGGGTGGTGCAGAGGCCCTTGCCTCCTGGGACCTGCAGAATCTGGTTTGAGGTTACCACATGGGTCAGTGTAGCCAACATGGTGCCTGTCAGGCACAGTAGATTGGTGTGGTTGTATGGATGTCTCACCCATCTGTAGGGATACATACAATGTAGGAAGGAGGTCAGTGATCTTCTCCAATCTGTCAGTGAAAATGTCACTATCTTCCCACTGATGTTGGTGCATGGTTCATAACATGGACCTGCTCTGAGTTCCATGTTGAGAATTCTTGATCTCTAGTTTGCTTGCAGTAGGCACTGGGATAGAAAGCGCACATTAATGAGGTGAGATGTCCAGTTAATAAGGTCATTAACAAACAATAATGCCCCTTAACAGGCAACGTTCCGCTGCCTGGACTTCCACATTTCTCACCATAGCCTCTATATTGTTTAAGCCCTTACATGATTACACCCAATAACCCAAACAGATGATTTTAAAAATCTTTTTATAAAGAGACACTGTTATTCGAGTGTCAAAAATACTTACTTCCAATGTTTCATACAATGAATACATTTAAAACTGAATAAAGGTTGGCTTTTGGTCCCCTACTTCAACTGTTGTTTGTCAGGAATTTAAGATGTGACCAGAGGATGGTTGCCTAGAGGTAAAGATTGGAAAATATCACCTTTTTTTTCAAGACAGAAGATTTACAATCCAAGTAGCTTTACTGAAGAATGCCTGAAAACAAGTGCAAATTGTCAGGGAATGTGTAGTGATTGGAACCAGGGCCAGTTGGATCTCATTGACTATGATTTCCTTGATTGGGGTTATTACCCTGGGCTAATCAGCGAGCCCTAGCTCCCAGGGGATTCAGAAGGTCTCCTTAGTTTAGAGACTTGGTTACAGCACATGTACAGTGCGCGTATAATTGAAGAGTGACCTGGTCTCGGGATATGGCTGCTGTGAAGTTATTTCATATGATTATTTGCCAGTGTTCTCTCAGTCTCAACCTTATGACCACTGGAAGAATGGAAAGGACATCTGGACCAAGATGAAAATAACGTAAGCCCTGTCCTTTGATATGCCCTAACAAAAGTAAACTGGGATGCAAATATTTTTGGGAGCTGGATGCCCACCTGTTGGATATTGAGAAACGTTTGGCTCTTTCTGTTATGTTTCACAGATGAAATTTACCAGGAAGATGCCTAGTTAGATGCGAGGCATGGCTAAATTTTAATAGTTTAAAAGATGGATGGTTATTCTTTGGAGGAGGAACATATCAAGAGTTTGAATAGACTTGTAAAATTGAAGGACTTTAATTTGATGATTCCTTGTTCAGACACATTTAAATTGTTGGACATCTTAGATCGCTCAAAGAATTCCATGCAAAATAGCTGGAGTAAGCCACTTCATTATTGATACATTCTCCAGTAATATACCTTTGCTGTTAGGTGTGCCTTCTGTGTTTTAAAAGATACTGGACGTGGAACGTAAAGCAATTGATTTCAGAAAGTCAGTGTAGGATCTGCAGGTTAGATTAGATTAGATTAGATTCCCTACAGCGTGGAAACAGGCCCTTCGGCCCAACAAGCCCATACCGCCCCTTGAAGCATCCCACCCAGACCCATCCCCCTATAACCCACACACCCCTGAACACTACGGGCAATTTAGCACGGCCAGTCCACCGAGCCTGCACATCTTTTGACTGTGGGAGGAAACCCACACAGACACAGGGAGAATGTGCAAACTCCACACAGATAGTTGCCCGAGGCTGGAATCGAACCCAGGTACCTGGCATAGCCAATCAGCGTATTATTATATGCTTGTAACAATACCTAATGTTTCTGATCAGAAACCTAGGCATGCATTAGTTATAATTGGTGATAAGAACCAAAAAAAACTGTCTTATAATTAACAGAAAATTTGCTCATCATTCCTATCAAAAAATAACATGTCTGTTAAGGGATGCATGTGTGATTAATGAGTGTAAAAGGTTAATTAAAGGGACTCTTCTCGTGCAGTGGTAGTATCCCTACCTTTGGATCAGTGGCTTGGTTCAAATCCCACCTCCTCTGTAGATCTCTGATACATCACTGAGTGGTTTGATTAGGAAACTTCAAAAAGGTCCATTGAAGGAATTTGTATAACATGAGTCATAAGAGACCAAGAATGTTGTCATGTCCCATTATAAATCTTCTTTTAGAACACGGCTTAAATGAGGTAATTGCCGAGGATCTAAAGGTATGGGACATGCGGAGCATGTGGATTTAAATTCTACAGTAGAGCGTGGCAAGAACAAAAGAGTGACTTGATACAGCCTTCATGGAGACTGTTAACTTTTCAAAAGAAATTTAAATTTCCAATTGCTAGCTGAAAGGTTGGCACAAGAGTTCACATTTTAAGACTTTTACTGTAACATCCAGATTCAATTTAACAAAGCACTACCGAACAGAAAGATCCCTTCTCACGCATAATCTAACCAGAAAAGAATCCACTTCACTGGTGTAGATCACACTATCCCTTTACATAGTCATTCAGCCTTTCCAAAACCAATCTGAAGTGACTGTTACCTCCTGAAATTTTATTTCTGTTCCTTTCCTTTCCCAGCCTGTAACCAGTAAGCCCAGAACCATCTTTCACAGTGAATAATTTTCGCAGCAATTCTCCCACTAGTACAAGCTGGGCAGATTTTTCAGCCTTGTATCACATCCTCAGGAATTTGTTCTTTTCAGATTGAATGAATGTGCGAAACTGAGCTGATCGTCTGAGATGGCCTACTGAACCCAGCTTACATCAACTGGAACTGGGTTTCAGACAGGTTCTAGCATCATAATAGAACCTAATGCAGCTTAGCTCTGTCATGTACGAGGAGAGCTTCCTGTAGCTCAATGCCCTCAATCTACCTCCTCAGACAGTTGCACCTGTTCCCTTGGTTCGTATCTCATTGCCTGCTGCAGTTGTGCAGAGCACAGCATGCCAGGACGGTATGGCACATTCTGTCCAGGCTATACTAGAGGACTGCCCCAATCACCGCCAACACCACCATCCACCTCCAACCTGTCAGACTGGCCAAGCCTCCAAAAGGATGTTATGCCAGCTGCACTCCAATTCCCATCCCATTCCAGACCACCTAGACCACTACGCCCCACCAACTGTTCCACTTCCCATTGCATTCATGGGAGGCCACGGTCATACTTACATGACTCATGATGCAGTGGTGTTCCCTTTGTAACACAGCATCCTTGGAAGTTTGGCAAATGATGTGATGCTTCTGCTTAGCGTTTGCTTCATTTGAAATTATTAGCACTAAATTCTGCATCACTGAGATGATAATGTTGGTTTGGTTATAGTGCAGGCTGCTTTTGATCAGCATTTAATAAGTAACCATGTTCCCCCCGCATGTATTACATATGTGCAAAGAATATTGCAAATGAAATGTAGCTGTGGTTTGTAAATGGGTGTGTGATGTATTTGTTTCTTCAATGTTCGAAAGCACTGTAGGTATGAATCCTGCACATTCACCTGTCAAATTTGCCTCGCAAGAAATCAAAGCAATGTTAAAAGGAATGGGCAGTCCAGCATAAAATATCACCATAGAATAGGATGTGCCAGTCAATTCCACTATCTTGAAAGGACAGTAACATTCAGTATTAAAAGCAGTACAAAAACCTGGGAAGAATTGGACAAGTCAAGAACATTTATATTATATTAAATAACATGCTAAAAATTGTCAGTTTGAGTCGTCAAACAAGAATTGACATATAAGAATATTAAATTATGCTTGAAGCTGAGTACTTTGCTAAAACACCCTAAAATTGAAGATATTTTAAGGGCAAACTTTAAAAGAAATTAATTCTGGAGAAATGCGTACTTAAGTTTCTATTCTTGGGTAACCCAAAGAACGTTAATTAGTTTTTTAAATATTTCTTTGCTTGTGTCAAGAAATTGTTGGGGTTTGAAAAGAGGGATAAATCTCATGAAACTCTTTGTACAGAGTGTGTCTAAAATTGTCACAGAGTATGTGTCTCTGAAAGAGACCGGGCAATGTTTCCAGGCCTACATATTTTGTTTGTACAATGAAGTGGGAAATGGAAATTTGGACTGCTGTGGCACAGAGAATATGCTAGACTTTTTAACAACTTGAAGCAAAGGTGGAATTGTGTAGTTTTCGCTCATTGGTTATTCATGAATGTGTAACTTTTGGAGAAACTGGATTTGATACTTTTGTGAGACTAGCTGGCACTGGTTGCCTTTTGGTTGAAAAGAAAAGGAACTGCCTAGCTACAGCTTTCTGACTGATTTTTACTGGTAGTTTTACACAAAAATGAGAGAACATAGGAGGCAATCTGAAACCCAAAAGCCGACCAGAAAGCCAGATCTCCCTATCTTTCCTCTAATAAGTGGTAGAAAACTAGTGCTATTAGACATTGCAAATAAAGAGAACACAAGAGAAAGACCTTGGTTGAACAAACAGACTAACAATTGAGGAACTTCACAGTTAACACCAACATAATATGGTAATTTAAAAAAAGCTTTGAGGTAGTGACCTAATTCCCTTAGAGGTGTGGAGTCTTCGTCCACAGCCTATGTTTTCTGCCTATGATATTCCTGCAAGCTGTTTGTCTGGTCTGCCTTGTCTGTTCTATTTGTGAATGGATATATGCGTGCTTGGATTTTCGGGGAGTATTGTTTACGTTCATATATTAGTGATTCGTAATCCATTTTGCCACATATTAGATGATAGGTTTGTATGTTGTTACTTTGTTTTCTTGTTTATAAATCAAACCTGGTATGAGATTCTTATGGTTTCAATAGCTGCCACAGTCAGACAATTTAACAATCCTAGAGATTGCATTGATCATATTTCCCACTTGTGATGACTCACTGAATTGTGGGGCTTAATTTCTAGAACATTTTTCCTATCAGGGTTGTGACAGTATCTGATGTTACATTTCAGGTGCCTCTGACCACTGGGTACCGTAGGGCTGGAATGCATCAGTTTTGATTTATACTTGAGTGTTCTTTCAAATTTGATATTTGTTGAAGTGCCCCTTTAAGGGCTGGTTCTTCCAGTAATTGGTTAATTAGGTTAGTTTGATTTGATTGATTTTTCAATAAAAGTACAAAGAGACACTTATTAACACCTGGACTAGGAGTAGAGTGAGGAGGTAGTCACTTGTAGTTCATTATATGCTGCAAATAAATCTACATTGGCTTCTGGTCTCCTACTTCACCAACTGACTGTCAGGAGTTTAATTAATCGGGACTGTTTTCTGTTTGTTTTGGCTTCTTCCTTTCGGCCAGTTCTGCTGGGGTTAAGCCAATTAAACAGTATTAGGTAAGTATTTGAGAATGAAAAATATGAACCAAAGAGTTGTGTTCCAGTATATTATAAAGGGGAATTATATTAGATAATTGAAGAGTTAGCATTACCACAGGCATAATGGATTCAATAGCCTCCTTCTATGCTGACAGTTTGATAGGCAATTGTAAGATTACTCATTTGACAATGTGAGTTAGCTTATTGTCATTAATGGAGTGTTGTTAACTCAGAGTGGTTGAGATTTAAGTGTCTGTGTTAATTTACCTCTGTCACACTGTATGGTTTAGCACCTTCAAGCTTGTTCCCATACAATTATGTTATCAATGTTGTTTTTTTTTTAAAAAATAAATAAAGTGTTGAAAGGCAGAGGTTGAGAAAATGCCATTTACTTTAAACACTCTTTTCTTTCAGAGGTAGCCATGGTAATGGTAGCCTACTGTATGCATTCCCAGTTCACACACTTACAATGTACTTAGGCATTAAATTAATGTTTCTAATTGCTATAAATGCTAATCACTGACTGGGCACCTATCGTGTCAGTTTGATGCCCCATTATTTATTAAATGTCAGATTGTAGACAGCCTAAGAGTTGGATTTAAATAAGCCGTGCTGTCTAATTCTGAAAGATTTTGGTCCACCTCTTTCATTTCAGCACTTGCTAAAGCTTCATGCGAATAATCCTGAATGTAATTTGAGTATTTCCCCCAAATATATATGCTCCCTGAAGGGACAGGAGTCCTCACCAGCCTGATTGACTCATTTGGACCTAAAGTGTTGCGACTAATAAGGCAGTGTCCTGTCATATCTGTGTCTGTACACTGAGGAGTGTGACTCACTGAATCTTGCAAGGAGCAACTGTTGCTTTTCCTCTTAATAGTTGCTGAGCATGTGCAACTCAAGTCCAGAGGTTTAATTAGGGCTCCAGCACCTTTTATCTCAAAAGAATTGAGGTAGAACTGTAAAAAAGTGTATCCGAACGCCTGTTTTTGTCACCATATTTGTATTCTAACATCTTGAATTGGAGTAGAAATTTCTAAGTTACTGTGGGATCAGGCATAAGTGAAATGAATCTACCTGTAGATATCTATGAAATAGTACAAGGACCGTGTCTTTTTATTTTAGAAAGGACTGGGGACTGAAAAGAAAACGAATTATTTTAACTAAAGTGCTTGAAAGAATGGCTACAGTTTTGAAAGCAAGTAAGCGATGCCTGTGGCAGATATTGTAAACAACTATTTGAATCAGCTGTAATTGACATTCAGATCTAGAGCCAAGGATGCCAAACAATTCTTGTAGGCAGCAAGAAGTTGATTAGTCCTTGGACGAATGACAATTATCAATGACCGATACATCTTACTTATCAACAAGCTGTATGATTGGTTCTTGGGTGGCAGACAGCTTAGAGCTGGAAACAAGTTACAGAGACAGAAAGAAAAATGAAATCCTCCCACCTCAAAAGCTGCCCATTCTTTGCCATCAAAAACCCGCTTTAAATCTGAAGAAAACCGGTCAGCTTTCCAACAGCAGTTGCTGTGAGCTTTGACGTTTGAGTTGATAAATCAGAGATTTTCCAAACAAATCAATTACACTGTTTCTGATGAACCAGAGGAAGTGCCCAGACAAAGACCTGTGAATAATAAAGGGAGTAGCTGAAGAAATATCATCTTGACATCAGAATGGAGTGCAAAGACCACTGAAACTGACCTACAGTTTTTCCACTTCCATTAATGATCTATTTTTCCTATTTGTTTGCATGTGTGTGTAAGTTACAGTTTTAATTATACAGTGTTACGTGCAAATGGTTCACTTTTCTTCACCTGAGCCAAGTTATCACAGTCCTAAATTTCCCCATAATCCTCTCAGACTAAGGAGAACACTGTCTAGTCTCGCCTCATGACTGAAGTTCCCCAAACTGACATCACTCTGGTCAAATTCCTCTGTACCTTTTCCAAGATCTTAATGTCCTTTCAGAAATGTGAAGCCCAGAATTAAACTCCATAATCCAGTTGGTGACCAACCAGTGACTGATATAGGTTCAACATAACCGCTTTCCATTTGTAATCCATTTTTAATTGTCTTAACAGCCTTATCAATATGTCCTGCACTCGCAAAGGTTTGTATTTGAATACTATCAAGTTTCTTTGTTCCTTGTTTAATATTGCACTCTGTAATTTAAATGGCTACTCTTCATTTTTCCTTGTAAAAAACATCATTTCTTGTGTGCCTCCTGGTGTCACCAGCTGCGCCGTGTCCTCTTTGAAGCTTATTTCTCTGCTTCAACATGTTTACTTCATTTCAAAACATTGGGTCATCGGAAAACTTGAAATTGCAATCCAGGTTGTCAAAAAGGGCTATGGTTCCAATGGAAGAAGGCCAGTGGAGATCTCCCTTTGGTCTGGATATACTGCCGTTCACTACTACTATCTGTCAGCTTTAACACTTGCTTTAATTTTTTCTGAAGTAAGGCTACAATCCTAATCCTTTCTTTCATTATACTTGTACGGTGTGATAAAGGTTTGAACTCTATTTGTATTAAGTATTGCACACAACTAATTTTTCTCAATAAAAATTATGCTAATAAAAGCATTCAAATTCCTCCATCCTGATCAGCAAATCTTGTCAAATCGCAAGGAGTCAGTTTGGTTGGACTCAGCCAGTCTGTGGTGCCTGTTTCAGGGATCAGTGAGAAAGCCCAGGGGCATGAAAGTGTGAGGGAAGCTGTCGTCAGAATAATCTCCAAGATTCTCAAGCTCTGGAAGGATTTATTTGTCATTTTTCTTTTTGTTTTCTCTCTACATCCTCAATATCCATCAACTGAAAATTAAATTCTTCCATCTAATCACAAAATGCAAGAGGAACAGAATGATGAAAATTAGATCAGAGATAGAGCAAGATGTCTGGAAAATTCTAATATCTAATCAGACATTTAAAAAATCTGATTTATATGCTTATGACCTTTTTCCCCTGAAGTGTATTAATTGAGAATTAGGTAGCACATATTGGCACTCAAGAAGAAATGTATCTCCACGACGATGTATACAACCCATAACAGTCCGTTTAAACTTTAGTAGGTATGAAAATGCAGGTCTCACGTACATGAATTCTGACAGGTGGCACTGAATACCAAACATCAGCCAAGTGTTAATTTTTGGGAGTTCTGGGGAGTGTTTCCCTCCATGAACTGCAGTAAGTTTTCTCACTCAATTCTCTGCTGCTTACCTCCTAATGCGTCTGCCATACCTCAATGATGTAGTGGTTCACCAACGGTGGAATGGTTACCACTGCTGTTTACTGGGATAATCGCTATCAGCACAAATCATCTTTTATAGGTCATGAAAAAGGACAGATTCTGAGGGCACGTAGGTGGCACATGGATACATTGTTGCAAATAGAAGAATGTATTTGTAAATGTATTGCTACTTTGCATCATTCTCTGTTAGATTGACTGTCCCAGTAACTGCAGTTACACAGCCTACTTGTCCTTAGTGTCCCTCTATGTGAGTCAGTGCACAACAAAGTGAAGCATGGAAGTAGAGGACTATTTTAAGTGAATCACAGTCATAGAGTCATACAGCATGGAAACAGACCCTTTGAACCAACTCAACCAGATTGACCAGACATCTCAATCTGACCTAGTCCCATTTACCAGTATTTGGCCCATATTCCGATAAACTCTTCCTATTCATGGACTCGTCCAGATGCCTTTTAAATCGTGTAATTGTACCAGCCTTCACCACGTCCTCTGGTAGCTCATTCCATAAACCCTCTGTGTGAAAAAGTTTCTTCCCAGGTCCTTTTTAAATTTTTCCCCTCCCATCTTAGACCTCTGGCCTCAAGTTTTGGACTTTCATACTCTAGGTAAAAGAGTTTGACCAGTCACTCTATTTATGCCAGATATACCATGATGATGTGGTACATGTCCAAAAGCAGTCACCTGGAAGAGTTGTTCAGGTGGCCACTGACTGTGGAGCATGCCCTGAGATGTCGGGGTCTCTATGCTAAGATGGAGGATCAGAGGAGAAAGCGACCAGCTGGAGCCACTAGGTTCCCGCTTTGACTTTTGTGTTGGGAGTCACTGCTGTCAAGTTATTGGGGGAAGCAATGGCCTAGCATCGCTGGACTGTTAATTCAGACACCCAGATAACATTCTGGGGATCTGGGTTTGAGTCCTGCCATGGCAGGTGGTGGAATTTGAATTCAATAAATTTCTGGTGTTAGGAATCTAATGATGACCGTAAATCCATTGTCGATTATGAGAAAAAAACCCATTTGGTTCACTAATGTCCTTTAGGGATGGAAACTGCCATCCTCACCCGGTCTGGCCTACATGTGACTCCAGACCCACAGTAATGTGGTTAACTTATAACTGCCCTCTGGGCAATTAGGGATGGGCAATAAATGCTGCCTGGTTAGTGGCACCCTCATCCTGTGAGTGAATCAAGAAAAATAAAGTTTCTCTCCAATGACTTGAAGAAAAGCAGACTGTTTATAAGCGAAGTGAGGATAGTTAAAATGAGATGTAACTATGTGCAAATGGGCTGCTCACTGCACGAGTGAGACTCTCATCCTGCCATTCAAACCTGGGAAGCAAAGTCAGGCTTTTTTGTTTCAACACCAAGAATCTTGTTTTTCCAATCTCACCAGCCTTTTCCACCTGGCACACCATTGTCCACATTGTTCAAGGGCTTGGAATATTCAGCCCATGTTCCTTCTGGATGTTGCTGCTGGTTGAGTCTGGTACATTGCAAAATTGCCCCTCTTGAATACAGTGTGTGGAAAAAATTGCAGATTAGCTTTGAAGCATTGGTGTTATTACCTTGTGAACTACTTGAGTTTAAGGTATACTTGGTACAATGACTAGTGTCAACAGATTAAACCAAGAGATCACACACAGAAGCATTACAATTTCGTGTGGTTTTTCTGCTGATTTCTTTGCAGTTATCAAAATGAAGAATGTGTGGTGGGAAATGGATTACTTTCTATAGCTGACGATTATTCAATTGTTTTCAATATCAAACACACTCAACTCAAAAATAAATGCAAGTCAACCAAAGGATAAAACTCCCTCTAGGCCACGCAAACGGCATACCTTATTAGCAATCTCAAGAGAATATTTGCTGCTGACTCAGAAGAGCATATCCATTGGGAGCTGGGGAAAGACTGGTGTTGACCTAATGGTATCCATCTGCACCACAACAATAGTGTGAAGATAGCTCACTGTAATTGTATGTTGGCTAACAGTGTGAGAAGATTTTCAACCAACTATTCAATTGAAACTGCAAAATCAGAATGACATTTGAATCAGCTTGGCTCTTCTCATTGTACTTATTGATGCTCCTGTTTGAAATGTTAACATGTTCCAGATTGGCAGAAGTGAAACTTGAGTTTTGGATTCATCCATTTGTAACTGTAATACTTAATTGAATAGATCCAGATTCAGACTGTTCATGCTGTTTGTGTAGGCTGCACTTCCTGTTTAGGAGTGCCAATTCAATTTTATATTTGTGTTGCAGGAACATTGATAATTTACTTAAACTGGCCTCTCTCCTAACAGCAACATCTACTCCTAGATTCAGAAACAGCAATCATACTATCCCTGTGTAAGAACTGAATTATCTTCCCCTACATATCAATTATAAATTTAATACATATTATTGCTTCTCTGTTGCTTAGGATACCCCACACCTTGTTCTTTCATGTTTAAATAAAAAAGGCAAAGACTTTTATTTATGTAGCACCTTTCCTGGCCTCAGAATATCCCAAAGTGCTTCGCAACCAAAGTTTTACTTCTGAAGTATAGGCACTGTTGTAGTGGAGAAAATGCAATTCAGAAGAGCAGAACTGAGGCCGTGGTGCCAATTGCAAACTATATCAGCTTGTTTCAACAATAGGAATGAACCTAATGTGGTCAAATGTAATTGCTGGAGACTTACAATTTAGTTGGCTCTTTTAACATGAAATAGATATGATCAAGACATTAGCCTTTGAACACGTCAGTAGTAGATGCCAAATATGTACTCAAAATGTCTCCGTATTCCGTATGAACAGTTCCAAGGTGCCTGCTAAAAGACAGATTATTTTCAGGGACTTGTAAAGGATGATGTCCAAACACTGTTGTTTAATAAACATTACAAATCCAGTCAACAGTGAGACAATCTGTAAAATTTCATAGGAATTCAATGTAAGACGGTAACTAGAAAAAATAAAAATAATTTTTAGAAGCAAGTTGAACTTTTGTATTAGAGATGATGGGAACTGCAGATGCTGGAGATTCCAAGATAATAAAATGTGAGGCTGGACGAACACAGCAGGCCAAGCAGCATCTCAGGAGCACAAAAGCTGACGTTTCGGGCCTAGACCCTTCATCAGAACTTTTGTATTGAAACTTGGAGAGTTTGCTTTCTCAGCAGGAAAAACTCAGTTACCTCAAGACCTTAGTGTTCTGACCGTTATCCTTTTAAAAATATTGGTTAGGTTTGCAAACATTGTCATTGTATTGTTGGCAGATTTAAATTCATTTTCTGAGTATTTCAGCCCAAGTCTGTGTTGAGTTGACTGGCTTAAGTCAGGGTAATCGCATATATATTCAAGGAGAATTAAATAAGATATCTGCCCTGAATCAATCTAGTGATTGCTGTCAGCATCTATGTTTTACTTAAGAACAAAAGAAGTAGGAGCTGTAGTAGGCCAATTGTCCTTTAAACCTGCTTCGCCATTCAATACGGTCATACATGATCTACCCAGGTCTCAAGTCCTCTTTGTGCCAGCTCCCCATAGCCTTCAACTCGCTGAAATTTCAAAAATCTATCTACTGCCTCTTTAATCTCTGGGTTGCTCCCAACGCCACATGCTAATGAGGCAAGGAATAGAAAGATAGGACAGAAAAATGTGTGGCTAAGGAGCTGGTGAAGGAGATCAGGTTTCAAGTTCTTGGAATATTGGGACCTCTTCTGGGGCAGGAGTGACCTGTACAAGAGGGAATGAGTTGCGCCTAAACTGGAGGGGAATCAATATTATCACAGGGAAGTTCACTCGTTTGACTTGGGAGGGTTTAAACAATAGTGGCAGGGGCTGGGAAACGGAGCAGCAGGTCAGCAAGTGAAGGGATTGAGGAAAAGGTAGATGTTAGGATGAGTAAATCAGAAAGGAAGGACATGCAAAAACAAGTGAATGAACATAATGGTAATAATGGGTTGAAGTGTGTTTATTTCAATGTAAGGGGTATGGTAGGCAAGGCAGGTGAGCTTAGAGACTGGATCAGTGTAAGGAACTGTAATGTTGTGGCATTGCAAAGACTTGGTTGAGAAAGGGATGGAATTAGCTGCCCAACCTTCCAGGGTTTCGTTGTTTTAGATGAGATAGAGAGGAAGTAAAAGAGGTGAGGAGCTGCATTACTAATCAGGGAAAATGATACATCTGCAGTCAGAGAAGACATACTGGAGAGCTCATCCACTAGGGAAATGTGGGTCGAGGCCAAAAATGAGATGTGTGCAATCACTCTGGTGGGGTTATACTATAAGCCCCCAACAGCCACTAAAGAGATTGAGGAACAAATATGTAGGCAGATTATGGAAAGGTGCAATAACAACAGGTCTGTCATATCAAATTTTTTGAGGAGGTAATAAAAGTGATCGATGAGGGTCGAGCAGTAGATGTTGTCTACATGGATTTTAGTAAGGCTTTTGACAAGGTCCCTGATGGTCAGCTCATCCAAGACGGTGATGGTGGGAGGGTGTTGTATGTATATGTGTGGATTCGTAAGTTTGCAGATGATACAAAGATCAGTGGAGTTATAGTAGTTCATAAAGCTGTCAAAGGATACAGTAGGATATAGATCAGTTGCAGATATGTGTGGAGAAATGGCAGATGGAGTTTAATCCGGATAAGTGTGAGGTGCTGCACTTTGGGAGATCAAAGATTAAGGAAGCATATACAGTTAATGGCTTTGATGCGCAGAGAGACCATGGGGTTCAAGCCCACAGGTTCCTGAAAGTGGCCACTCAAGCAGATAGGGCGGTAAAGAAGGTGTATGGAATACTTGCCTTTATTTGTCAGGGAATTGAATATAAAAATTAAGATGTTATGCTGCAGCTTTATAAGACTTTGGTGAGGCCACACTTGGAGCATTGCATTCAATTATGGTCACCACATTACAGGAAGGATGTGTAGGCTTTGGAGAGGGTGCGGAAGAGGTTTATCAAGATGCTGTCTGGATTTGAGGGTACAAGCTATAGGGCAAGGCTAGAAAATCTTGAGCTGTTTTCTCTGGAGCAGCGGAGGCTGAGGGGAGACGTGATAGAAATTTATAAGACTATGAGATACATAGATAGTTAATGGTCAGAATCTTTTTTCCAGAGTTGGAATGTATACTATCAGGGGCATGCATTTAAGGTGAGAGAGGGAAAGTTCAAAGGAGATGTGAGGGGCAAGTTTGTTAATGAGTGGTAGGAGTCTGGAATGTGCTACCAAGGGTGGTGGTGAAGGCAGATACGATAAGAATAGATAAACACATGAACATAGAACAGTACAGGCCCTTTGGCCCACGATGTTGTGCCGAACATTTACGCTAAACCTAAGGCCTATCTAACCTCCACTCCTACCTTATGCTATCATCCATATGCCTATCTAATAGCTGCTTAAATGCCCCTAATGAGGCTGACTCCACTACCCTCTCCGGCAATGCATTCCTCGCCCCTACCACTCTGAGTAAAGAACCTACCTCTGACGTCTCCCCTATATCTCCCTCCACTCACTTTAAAACTATGCACCCTTGTGATAGCTACCTCCACCCTAGGAAAAAGTCCCTGACTGTCTACTCTACCTATACTTCTGATAATTTTGTCCACCTAATAAGTGAGTAATGGAGGGATATGGACCAAGGGCAGGCAGAAGGATTGGTTTAATTTGGCACAATATTCGGCACAACATCATGGGCCGAAAGGCCATTCCTGTGCTGCAGTTCTATGACCTCGGCTCCTCAACTCCCAATGGTAGAGTATTCCAGACATTCATTACCCTTTGAGAGAAGAAATTCCTTCACATTGCAGTTTTGAAGGAGTGCCTCCGTATAGCATTGCTTTTTAGTTATTTGGACGGGGTGGTTGTTTGTCATGGAGTGAGACACTGAATGATTGTTGTATATGTTGCTGAATGGCACTGTGCTATGTGAATGTCAGACCTACAGCACGCTCAAGCAAATTCAAGTGGCAAACACACTGTGTGGATCAAAATGAAAGGAGACCAGGTCCTAATGGGATCAAGAGCCAAGTACAGTCAGTCAGGGAGTAAGGCTACAGCCAGTCAAGGGACTCATTTGAATCCAGTCCAGGGATTTGATCACAGTCAGTCCTGCAGGTTTAGTGCAACCAATAGAAGTGTTGCGGAAACATGAGTAATTTTTTTCCCTGCAAGAATCAAAGGGAGGGACTGAATATGATTTCATTGGATGGAAGAACAGTTAGTAAAGCCTTAGGAGAGGTGTTAAGATTTCCCCAATGAATGAATAGGAAATGCAGAGTTAGCTGTTAGAGAGGAAGAAGTGAGTGAGAGCCATTGAATGGACATGGTTAAGGCTTGAACTGATGAATGTACGGAGGCAGTGTGAGAGTGAGTTTTGGCCCTATGAATATAAGTTACAGAGAAAATTGTGGTGCATGCTTGCGGATCACAGTCATTAACTTTCTCTCTGGCACATTGCACTGATCTTTACTCCAGCTTGCTTCAGGTTGGCCACATCTGGTGGTGTGGCCTCTACTGCTGGTCAGCAGGAAATAGGATGGCCCTGCCATTCACTGCTGTGTCCACCGGGACTCAGTTGGCAAAGTGGGAGGACCAATTTCCTTTTCTGGTTTTAATGATGGAATACGATAATGTGAGGGGAAGTTCCTGGCTTGGCTGTCTTGGTTTGGGGTTTAAACATGGTGCCAGTAGTATGATTGTTGCAAAAGTGATGTATGCACTACTGCCCCTCCCAATGCCCAATTCCATGAGGTAGGTACAAATGAAGAGATGGAAAGCAGGAGGCTATGAGAGAGAGGACAATATGGGCTGTGCCAGACTTCCATGAATCTGACTGAGACAACACATTACCAAAGTGTGAGGAACAATCGGCCCATTGAAATGGAAAAGCATGAATAAAGAAACTATTTTTCATAGCTCAGATGATTTGTCAAATCATATTTAATTAATACTGAATGTTATTTGGCAAGTTAAATTTTGTTCTTGCAGTCTCTAATGTCAGTACTGATGGTTTTTATTTGATTATTTTATCCTCTAGTCTTCGTAGAGCCAAAACATTGAAAATCGCTAGTTCACAAAAAATATTGTTCACTCATCTGTCAGAGTGTATGAATTTGTGATTCTTTTCTTTCTTTCGAAATATCACTTCTTGGGCTCTGTTTTCATTTTCAAAGCACTGCATGTTTTGCCTCAGCTGGAAAAGCATTATCTTGTCAGTCTTCTACTGCGCTCCTTTCTTTTTAAAGAAATGGGTTTCAACCCTCCTTCGGTGAAGGTTTGCGATGGGGACAGTTACAATACTACTAGTAAACCTCACTACTCCTTTACTCATACGACTGTGCTTCAGCTTTCAATCTACACAGCAGGAAGCTACACAGATGTAAGTTCTAGCAAGAATTAGCAGCCGACCCATTGCACTGAGGTCAATCGCAGCACCCACTGGTACTTCCCACATTTTAAAATCTTATACAAATGTACTATAAATGTGATTTGGAGTCTGTCTGAACACCACCGGACACTAGTTCGTATAGTTTCTCCTGACAGAAGCAATATATTACATTTTAGTGTACGACTGGAGGAGCTGCTGTGACACATAACAGGACTTTATATTTGTGTTTTCAATGATGTGCTGCTGGCTGATGACAGCTACAACAAACAGCAGTGAAAGTAATAAAAGCAAAATGCTGTGGATGCTGGGGATGCGAAATAAAAGCAGAAATTGTCGGATAAACTCAGCAGGCCTGCTAGCACTTCTTCCAGTCTTCAATTCTTATAAAGAGTGCAATCTGGCTTGAAAATTCAACACCTTTCCTCTCTCCACACATGCTCCCAGGCCTGCTGAGCTTCCCCAGTAGAAGTAATAACTTGGATTTGATTAATGGGTTAAATCTGACAAAAGAAATTCCAAGGTGTTTCAGTGGCCTAAGGAAAAAACACTGACACCAAGCCAAAGAATCTAGGAAAAGAAACAGTGACAAAAAGCTGGGTCTACAAGGAGCTTTGGAGAGGCTGTGTAGGGGCTGGGGTGTTTGGGATGATGTTTCATGGAGAGGGGGAAATTCCACAGACTGGAACATAGGTAGGTGAAAGTGTAGCTGCCCAAGGTGAGGCAAAGAAAGATGAGGACCCAGAAGTGGTTGAAATGAGTGAAATGGGGAGCTGATAATCTGACGGAATTTAGTGTTCTAGAGATTACAGAAATAGGAAGTGGTGATAAGATTGCCGAAGGAATTAAATAGAAGGATGAGAAATTACTTTTGAGGCATTGGGATTACTATGACCCAGAGTGGGTAACAAAGGCAATATGTGATAAGTAAGGGAAGTCAGTTTATAGATCCGAATATTTGAAATTGTAAAGTGGTCTAGTGCAGCTTGCAATTGAGGCAGCTATTACATGCAAACAGATTGATCTCTGGGCATTTTGCTCAAAACCCAGAATCAAAACTCTTAATGCTAATTGGTCACTGAACATCTTTCGTTATGAAATACGTTCTATGCCATTTGTGGGATTACAAGCTGAAGGAAATTCTAAAACAGAATATATGTATTTGTTTTTCAGATTTACAGACTATGATTAATTTTGATGCTACCTTATTTGATACTTTCAAAGTTATCTTTGTCTTAATAATGGTCACGGCGATAGTGATTTACCTTTATTTGATATATTTACATTATAAGTACCAGTTTATTGACAATCAACTACTGTAACTGGATGGAGTTATGTTCTGTGATATTTGTAACAAAGACTGATGCATTTTCTTGAAATTATGCTTTTCACTATATTACTGAAGGCAATTACCCTTGCAAAAGTTGATTTATATTGTATGAAATATTTTTTAAAAAGAAAATGATTGCATTTGAAAGAGTGACATTCACATCACCAGACATCTTAAAGCAGGTTGTAACAATATAGTTATCACTGTAAGAAGCATAGCAGCCAAATAGTGCACAGCAAGTTACCGCAAATAGCAATTTGATAATAACTAGGTAACCTGTTTTTGTGATACTGATCAAGAGATAATATTGGCCAAGGCGCTAGGGATCACTCATGGTCTCAGATCTTCAATTAGCAAGATAGTCATAACATTTTCATTGTTCAGTGCGGGAGCATCCCATATTAAGACACATTCAAACAATTGATGATATTAACTTTTACTAAACAATAGAACAATTGATGAGAAAATGAACAGAAGCTGATTTGCTGCCTGGAATAAACAGGAGTTGCATTTCGAGCCGCCCCTCTTTTCATGTTCCAATTGCACAGCATGTAGTCACACTGTCTAGACTGGATTGCAAGGCACTCTCTGACTGATCCAAACGTTGAAGTGAAGCCTATTGTCTGCAATGGCCCTGGTGCAAGAAAGTGCTGCAGTGTTTGTACGCTCAGCATCAGCCAGAAGGTTGCATTCCTGGATCATCAGCCACATTCGCAGAGGATAACCCTGTCTCCCAGCATCCATCTATGTTAGGCATCTGGCTATTAAAATGAAGCAGGAACCTAAACGTAAACTTCTCAAGACAAAATGTATCTTGGCAGTTTCCAGAGTACTTGGCACAGACTTCTGTTCCAATGATCACAGATGACTAGTATGTTTACCGAATAGAAGCATCTTCTATTGACTAGGTCAGCTATGTTATGATGTACCACTCTCAATGTGATGTGTATATAGTCTATAGCACTTTGCACTGCGGTAAGCCCACATTGTTAGTGCCCAGATTGAAGCACTGACCTTATCACGGGATAATGTGATAAAGTAGTGTGATCTGGCAACGATAATTGTTTGATACATCTCTGGGTTGACAAATGAAAGATCCCCACAAGCTTTGAGCTGGTCTTTGGAGGTAGCATAAAAATGTTCTTTAACTATGTCTTTGACAGCGAACAGGATAGGATGGCCACCCATTCCTTCAGGGTGCAAGTGTTGTATGAGCAGATGCTCCAGCAGTTCAGTAACTATGTCCCAGGACATCCTTAGCCTGAGGTGGCATTGCATCTTGCTCATCTGGAGGAAGTTACACTGAGAAAATAAACTCTGAGCTTCCGGTGCTGCCTCTGCATCATGAGGGGAGTTTCAGCTATGACCTCTGCATGGAGAGGATGTTCAGTAGCCACGAGGCTGCTATTTCAGGGCTTGCTGATGTAGTTCTTCCTTGTAGATTGACCCTCATAGAATCATAGAAGTGGCTCGGTGGCTAGCACTGCTACATCACGATGTCAGGGACCAAGGTGACTATCTGTTTGGAGTTTGCATGTTCTCCCTGTGTCTATTTTGGTTTCCTCTGGGTGCTCTGGTTTTCTCCCATCGTCCACAGATGTGCCGATTAGGTGAATTGGCCGTACTAAATTTCCCCATAGTGTCTAGGGATGTGCAGGCTAGGTGGAGTAGCCAAAAATGTGGAGTTACAGAGTCATAGAGTTGTACAGCACAGAACATACCAACTCATCCATGCCAACAAGATATCCTAAATTAACCTAGTCCCATATCCCTCTAAACCCTTCCTAAACAAATACATATTCTGATGCCTTTAAAATGTTGCAATTGTACCAGCCTCCACTAGTGCCTCTGGCAGTTCATTCCACACATGCACCACCCTCTGCATAAAGTTACATCTTAGGTCCCTTTTAAATCTTTCCCTTCTCACCTTAAACCAATGACCTCTAGATTTGGACTCCCCACCTTGACTAATCACCCTATCCATGCCCATCATGACTTTATAAACTTCTATAAGGTCACCCCTTACCCTCTGATGCTCCTGGGAAAATACCCCCAAGCCTATTCACCCTCTCCCTGTAGCTCAAATCCTCCAACACTGGCAACATCCTTGTAAATCTTTTCTGAACCCTTTCGAGGTTCACAACAAATGCAGTACTCCAAAAATGGTTTAACCACTCCCCTTTCCCCCTACGTCACTCGAGTAAGGCATATAAAAGTATATTGTCAATTGCTTAGCTTCAAAGTGAGAGGACATCAGCTCCAGCCCTTGTGTCGCCTATGAGACTTAGACTGTCTTTGTCTTTCTGATGATCTGCAGGTGACCCTCAAAGTCTCCAGTGATAATTTCTCCTACACAGTGATAACTGTGAGCGATTTGTAATGACTAGGAACATTGTCACTGTTGTTTTGAGTCTCATGTTGTTGATCACTGCATGTGTTTCACAAGCAGAATTCTACGATTATAGATATCTTAAACCTGAATTACTTAAGTACCTGTTTATGCAGTTTGAAGAGTCCCACATCACTCACAGGTCAAGCCTGCTCCCTCAGACAGGGAAATACCACTTACTCAGCCCCTTTTTAAACTTGTATTGTGCATTTACAATATGTTTTGCGAAGTGAGTCACAACAGCACCTTTTCCTTCAATGTACTATTGTTTCCCAACTTTTATATGTCAAGTTGCCCCTAACCATTATAATTACTATTCGAGCACCTCCCTGACAGCCCTAATGCAAATCCCCTGATTTGTTGCACCCTGCCTGCAGGACTGACTGTCATGATATGTGCCCCCTGACCTTCATCAAATCAAGCATCCTACAGAGGTCCATGCCCCTGGATTCAAATCGGACAAATACCCTTGACTAACTGTGGTGGGACTGTCTATCTGATGACTTTTCCCTGGCTTGACTGAGGATTTCTCTCCTTTGACTTTGTGACATTACCACTTATTCAGGCATATTCAGTGCGTTTACCATGTAAACTGTTGGCACTAACTGTAGGTGTGATGTTGACGTAGCACGGTGCTCTGCAGCACCATGTTCACCTTCTTAACTGAACACTGTGGATAACAATGACAAGCTGTGTGGGTTGTGTCTGCACTAAACAGGCAGGGCAAGGCAGAAGTACAATGAGGCTGTAAGCGCTCGATGAGGTGGCACTGCGCAGGAAGGCAAGGCTGAGCAGAAATGCAATGAGCATCCAAGTAAGAACAAAGTGAGTGAGTGCTTCAAGACCATGCTAGGAGCTGAGGTGCCCCCGTTCAGATGCTTGAGATGGGCAATCTGCCCTGACAGCAGTATTGCAATGAAATGCATTGATAAACTCTGAAGTGCAGTGTTGAAGTGGGGAACTGTTGTCTAAGTGAGCTGCAGATGTGCCATGGTGTTGGTGTGCCTCCGATGCCAACATCCATAGCTGATGGATTCAGCCAGTCACTGGCCCTGAGATGTGGGCAGTATTGGACACAACACATGTCTGGAGGGGCAAGCCAGATCTGCTGCATATTCCTGACGTGTTCTGATTTGTGTTAGATTTCTAGCATCTGCAGAATTTTGCGTTTCTATTAGTATTCCTCTTTACTGGCTTACCCAACATTTTCTCCTACACAACATAAAAAAATCAGACTTTTCTGAAGTCCTGGGAGAGAATGAGTTGGAGCAGAAAATAAATGATAATCACCAAATAGATTGATACTAATGGCTGCAGTCATAAATCTTCCTGCATGTGTGACACAGTGATACAGTGGTGGGCAGTTGACAGTCACAAACCACATCGTTATGACTGTTTCTAACATTTCCGGTTCCCTTTGTAAGACTGCTGGCTTGAAATCACTTAGCAATGCTCCTTTAGGGGTCATTTTCTAACTTTGTGGAGCTGCTAGCAGGTGCTGGAATTTTGACTTCACACTCGTGTCTCAGTTGGATAGCAGAAGTCCGCATGTTGGCCCTGTTGTTTTAGGCACTGCAGGTACAGCAGCTTGTGGGATGAAACCATTCATAACCAGCCTGCCAAATAGCAATTCATTGAACACAGTTGCGGCACCAATTTGATTCCTCCTACTCACAAATATGAGTGAGATCATCACTGTTCATGAAAGCTAGTAATTTCTAGGTAACCTGGCAGCAGGTTAGGGCCACTTTTACAGTCACTGTGAAGTTGATTTCTCGAAGCAGGAATGTTCGGAGCTGATTATCATTTCCAAATTCTTCTTAACTTTGCACCATTTAGCTATAGGGGACAGCCAAGTTTACTGAATGCACATTTTCAATGTTTAAAAAAAAAATCCAGTTTTTGTTGCTCCTCAGAGCTAATCATTTTCTCATTATTAGGTAGCCATGCAATCAAGTTAAGACATCAATGCACAGGACAGAATGACAGAGCAATTATTCATTTTTTTTGTAGCTGTATTATTGATATCAAACAGCTGGATGCCTAGCAATAAGCACTCCCTGCTACTCAAAACAGCAAGTATTTTAATAAAACCTGTTCTACATTACTGCTTTACTGCACTTACCTCTCTCGTTCCTCATTGTTATGTGTAAAACAATTTGATTTCACATGAATTTTACATGGAAATATACCAAGAGTAATCTTTATAGCATTTGGTGTTTAATTATAATAACATCCATTTACTGAATGTACTCAAACTACTACATTTGCTCTTTGTTTCATTTTTAAGTGTCCTGTGCTTCTAAAAAAATGTTCTAAAAGACACGTGCAAATGGCTTCGGCCACTTGCACTTTCTCATTAGTACAGTTAAGCTTACGATCTGGCCAATGAGCTATAAGATTTGCAGTTCTGCTCAGAATCTCAGCTATAAGGGCAAAGTTTAACTTGTCAAGAGAGTGGACACCCAACGCAGAGTTTGCTTTGGAAACTTTACTAGACAACGTAACTAGAACCTTATCACTTCGAGAAAGGTAATGGATTGCTCTTTGTGAACGCATCGGAGTATTTTCCTGACTCAAATTGATACCATCCAAACTTTTTATGCCTGGACAGTGACATATGTAAATATTGTGAAGAAGCCATTCTAATAGAGTAGATCCTTGATCATTGGGAGCAGTGTATGAAATATGAAAATGCAATTTCCAAGGTGGTCTGAAATTTGAATAAAACATTGTCTTTCAAACCAAATTGGTGATAAGTAATTAAACAAATTTCAGTGGGTCTAAGCAATTAAAAGCAATTTATATTTGATCTATGAAATAATTTTAAAATACTTAATATATTAAGGGGAGGAGAAAATAACCAGCATCAGTTCTTTAACGAAAGTGATCCTGACTAGGACACACTTTGTGCATCAACTGAAAATCTGTGGCAGCCTTCAAGTGAGACGCTAGCTGAATACATATGTCTGTAGACCCATCAATCGCTGTCTAATCCACCTTTGATTCATTTAACGGCAGCAGTGTTGGCACATTGAGATTTTATTTCCCTCTGATTTCCCAGGCTTTCTCTGAGAAACAAACTTGAAGGCAATCCTGCTGGCAGCTCTTGAGCTCCGATAGCCATGGTACCAGATTCAGATGTTGCAAGAAGAATAAGAGAGCTGTTACCAGCAGTTGTCAAACTTTATAGCCTTACATTCACACTTCATATCTTGTAAATCAGTGCTACATGAAGTGGTTTCGGAACATATCTTATTCTTGAATTTATCCCACTATTGCATGATACCAACACGAGAACATAGTGGAGGAGAGTCGCAAAATTGGATTAAGTACATTACAGATAGTGCTGAATACATCAGAAATGTAAGGCTGAGTGCATCAGCATTGTATAAGAACTAGGAGAAAATAAATGATAGCTATGTGAATGTAGCATGG